>NC_046658.1:20863827-20870978 GCF_010883055.1 Belonocnema kinseyi
TAAACCCAAGTTGGCACTTGGCAGCTGTGATGCGGGCATGTGCTGGCTTGTCGCGCATCACCTTCTCATTATAAGAAAATTAAAGCCGAATAGGAAAAATGGAAAATTCAGTAAAATATTCATTAGCGAATTTTAATAGGCAGCGTTAGATTTTCCGGATTATGACGAGAAGATTAGAAAAAAGTAGAAAAAATCGGTTAATTACTTCAAAAGTTATTACACTTTTTTTACGCTGCAAAGTAGGCCAGCGATGTATTTTCTTGGACAAATTTAGTGAAAATATTAATTGATTTTTATGAACTTTCTATCCATATTTCTGAAATTATATCACGAAAGTGATTCAGCTCATTTAAATTTAATTGGGCATCCCCCTACAGCCTGGTAGCCAACCTACCCAGAGTAGCAGTTTGGAAATCGCTGTTCTAATCTATATATTGAAAACTCATTCGTAACTATTGGACGTATAACATAAACATTCAATAATACCATAAAATAATCGTGCATAACTGCTTGTGTGAGAGAAATGAGTCGAAGCAAAATATTCACTTTCCTTCAGTTTTTCTTGAGAAACCATGGTGAAAACTTCTTCCAAAATTATAAATTCAGTAAGAAAAATCAGTGAATAAATCAATAAATCAATTCAGTGCAAATAAGGAAGAGTAATATTATAAATGTGAATCCAAGTAAGCAGATACAATTTTTAGTTTTATTTGAATCAATCGTTCTATGAAATAATGATTTATTATAAACTATCATTTAGACTCGGTACAATCTGCTTCTACTAATAAAACAATTATAAACATCTCAAAATTGGATATCAAAGACACAAAGAATTCACAGAAAGGTAATTTATAACATTACTCACTATGATAATTACATCAAAAATATTAATTAAGTTAAAAAATACATTCAAACGTTCTGTGTATGAGTGCATATGCGCAATTTGTCATAAAAGTCATCTAATCATTTGATATAGATGCAAAATGATCCTTATGGATAATCACGTATAATGAAGTACCACAAAGTAATAGATGAAAAATTGCGTATAAAGAATTGCTACAGAGTTTCCTACAGCGGACCGAAGGAACCAAATGGAGCCTCTACAAAGTACCCGTAAAGAACCCATTGGGTCCCCATTCGGTTCCTTTTAAAAAACTCGAAAAAACAGAAAAATCTAGTTTTAAATTGTTGAAATTCGGATTCTACATTAAAATTCCCTATAGTAGGTTACGGAATAATTGCAATAGTTTTTTTTGCAACGGTAAAAAGTTAAAAAATGTATAAGACGTATAACGCATGTTTACTGCTACACTTGAAACGCATCGTCTGGAAGTATCGGTCAACATGCGTTATGCGTCTTACATTTTTTTTTAATTTTTACCGTTGCAAAAAAATATTGCGATTATTCCGTGATCTATAGGAAATTTTAATGTAGAATCCGAATTTTAACAATTTTAAAGTTGATTTTGCTGTTTTTCCGAGTTTCTTAAAAAGGATCAAAAAACCAAGTGCACCATTGCATTCCTCTAGAAAATAAGGAGGATATTCTATCAGATTATGCGAATCTGGCAGTTAAAGCACTATGTAACTAAGCGTAACGATGTGATTCATGAGCTTATAAAGAATTTGTCTGCAACGCGAAATGGTGAAAAATTTGAAATTTTTTTTCACGACGCTAAAGAATGAGTTGATATCCTTGAAGAAGAGTCAAAGTTTCCTGAAGTGATAATTTTAAGACGCAAAAACCAACATACACGCATCGACAAAACTAAGGACGAAGCTATTCAGGATTACTTACTTAAAAACATCCAGCATATTGGCCGAAACATCGGCCAACGTCGATTCATAATAATAGGAAAAAAAATTCAGACAGTTCATTTTAAGTTGAATAGAACTGGTAGTAAAAAAGTGTATAAACACTTTTACACCGTTCCAGTGCGATGAATTCAACCCAAAGGTACGAAAATCATGAATGCTTCTGTTGATTTTGCATATAGGAGGTTTTACTTTTTTTCATAAAATACAAAATTTTCGCTGGAGCCATCTTCGAAAGAAATCTATTTTCAATTTATAAAAATAAAAATACCCAGTTTTTCTCGAAAATGAAGCAAGATATGAAAAAAAGTTATTATAGTAAAATTGTTCCTTGGAAAAATTCATACAAAAAGTTCTCATTAATCATGTTTATTCTCACTTTGTTTCACTGAAAATCGTAATCCTTTATTTTAAATGGTAAACATTCGTTTTTACTCTCTCATACCATTGCCTAAATCAGAACAGGCAACATTCTGTTCTTTGAATTATCCTGAGATACTGTTTTTATTTTTTATTTGTTATCAGCTAATAATAAAAACTGGTAAGGGTTAAAAACATGTGAAGATGAACATATTTCGAGTTTTTCTACTGAAAATAATTATATCGAGAACAAAAAACAAGAAAAAAATATATAATGAGATAAAGAAATGAAGTTTTTGAAAAAAAGACGTAAAATTGAAAATTATAAAAGAGATTTTTTGTACCAACTTTTCCAAGGAACAATCTGTCTTCGTAATTTTTTTTTTATATGTTGTTTCGTTTTCAAAAACACTGGGTACTTCAATTTTTACGTTCTCATTCACGAGAGTGTAATGTAATCGTGCAAATTTTCTCTCTCAGCTTTTGAACGGATCTTTACGTTTCCGCACTCAAAGAATCCGAAAATCATAACAATTTTTCGGCCTCTGCCTATATGTCTGTATGTCTGTATGCAAGTATGTTTACCTGAATGTTGTAGCGACGCTAAGTTTTTAAGAAATACATTTTTTTTTGAAATACATTTTTCGATTGGACCAAAATGTTAAAAGTTGGATCATTTTCAAAAATATTCAATTTTTTATGGTGTTCCAGTTGTGGGCTGGTTTGGTTTTTGTCCTATAAGAGTAAGATAGATGAAGATCAATTTTTGTCCCACTTTTTGCCTTCTACCTCTCTCACTATTATTGATCGATAACGCGCGAATTTCATAATGAGAATGTAATCATCAAAGCCGTAGGTGCTTTGAGAATCTTCTTTAGAAAATAATCGAAAAAATGTTCAGTAACAAATTATGGCTGTAATTCCTTAGAAGATTAAATCACAGTTTTCGATTGAAGTTATAATATTTATGATATTTGAAAAAATGTAGCGCCGTAAGCGCGCTCAAACTTCACGCGATGCGCCGTGTGCCCAGCGCGCAACAAGAATATGCCCAGGCAGCGGGCATATTAAGAAAAAATAGGTTATAATAAAACATAGCTCCGGAAAAAAAAGGTTTTTTCATTGCAAAATAGTTTTAATACAACCCACATACAAAATCAAGAGAACAATTCTTGTTGAAGTCATTTCAACGGAGCCGTGTTTTAACGTTCTCAAGGTTTGATTTTAAATTTTAAATTATTTAATCGTATAAAGACTTCAAAATTAAAATGGTGAATAATGCAAATTTTGAAAATACCTAATGTTATTAATTTCAACAATAAATCAATATTTCATTATATACTGTTTTAATTTTGAAGTCTTCATATATGAATAAAGAATTATAATTTTAAAAACAAACCTTCAGACAGTTAAAGGTGTTGTAAATTATATTCACTATTTCACGTATTTTGTCTTCCTATTCGCTTCCTTTTGAAATTAGTCGAAGTTTTAAAAATCCAAAAGAATGAATAAAACTACCGAAAGCATTCTTGGTTAAAGTTAAAACTTGATATAGAATATTAAGATATTCAACATTTGGGCTTCGAATATGCTTCCGTGATTCATTACATTAATTTAATAACAATGAGTAATTAACAATAAAATCTCAGTCATCAGTTTATAGATCTATGCAAATGCTCGTGATATTTTTTCGGTAAAGAAAATTTATATTTTAGGACAAAGTTCCGAAAAGTACTTACATAGCTCCGAAGAATTTGAAACAGCATATACTACGTAAGCATTCTGACTCGCTGATAACGAAAATGATAGTCTAAATACTCGCAAATTTTATTTTCAAAATGAAAATTAAAAAAAAAACCATAAAAATTTTGTGCTTTTCCGTTAATTTTATTAAATAATCTAAGTTTACAAAAAACCTTCAAATAAAAGTTTTAGATCTTTTACAAATACAGTGATATACAGTTTTCCTAAAACTCATTATTTTTTTGGAAAAAAAGTTGGTACGAAGTGTGGAATTTCTTGAAATTTCGTACCTTTAATGCGAACACTAACTACATTTATTCAAATATCATAAATATTATAACTTCAATCGAAAACTGTGATTTAAAATTCTGAGGAATTACAGCCATAAATTGTTACTGACCATTTTTTCGATTGGTTTCTAAAAAAGATTCTCAAAGCACCTACGGCTTTGATGATTACATTCTTATTATGAAACTCGCAAAAACAAAAATTGATCTTCATTTATCATACTCTTATAGGACAAAAACCAAATCAGCCCACAGCTGGAAAGGTATGCAAACACCATAAAAAAATGGAATATTTTTTTAAATGATCCAACTTTTAACATTTTGGTCCAATCGAAAAATGTATTTTATATAGTTTCTCAATATATTTTATATCTAGTAAGGAATTTAAATTAAATTTCCTAATCTATCAAAAAAACATTTTTTTTCTATTTTTCTGACAATTTTCCAAATTTCCAAAAGTATATAGCTTTACTAATTTGTATCGAAATTAAAAATTTTATTTGGATAATTTGAAAATGCTCTAAAATTTTTAATTTTTGTTAAAAATATCTGCTTGACAAACTTAACCTTCATTTTAGGAACCCTAAGAAGTATATCAAAGGCTGACGCGATTGGACAAATTCTTAAACACTTAGCGTGGCTACAACATTCAGGTAAACGTACTTGCATACAGGCATACAGACATACAGACCGAGGCCGAAAAATTGTTATGATATACGGATTCTTTGAGTGCCGAAACGTAAAGATCCGTTAAAAAGCTGAGATAGAAAATTTGCACGATTACATTACACTCTCATGAATGAGAATGTAAAAATTGAAATACCCAGTGTTTTTGAAAACGAAGCAAGATATAAAAAAAATTACAAAGAAAAAATTTCTCCTTGGAAAAATTGGTACAAAAAATCTTCTTCAAAATTTTCAATTTTACTTATTTTTTTTTTTAAACTTCATTTCTTTACCTCATTATTTCTTTTTTCTTGTTTCTTGTTCTGGATATAATTATTTTTAGTAGAAAAGCTCGAAATATGCTCATCCTCATATGTTTTTTAACCCTTAACACTTTTTATTATTAGCTGATGACATTTAAAAAATAAAAAAAATATCTTAGGATAATTCAAAGAACAGAATGTTGCCTGTTCTGATTTTGGGAATGGTATAAGAGAGTAAAAACGAATGCTTACCTCTTGAAATAAAGGATTAAGATTTTCAGTGAAACAAAGTGAGAATAAACATGATTAATGAGAACTCTCTCTCGAAAATGAAGCAAGATATGAAAAAATTTATTGTAGTCAAATTATTTCTTGGAGAATAATTTGACTACAATAACTTTTTTCATATCTTGCTTCATTTTCGAGAAAAACTGGGTATTTTTATTTTTAGAAATTGAAAATAGATTTCCTTCAAAGATGGCTCCAGAGACAATGTTGTATTTTATAAGAACATGTAAAACCTCCCATATGCAAAATCAAGAGATGTATTCATGATTTTCGTACTTTTGGGTTGAATTCATCGCAATGAAACGGTGTAAAAGTGTTTATACACTTTTTCACTACCACTTCTAATCAACTTAAAATGAACTGTTTGCATTTTTCTTCCCCTTATTATGAATCGACGTTGGCCAATGTTTCAGGCGATATGCTGGATTTTTTAAAGTAAGTTTGTAATATCCAAATTTTCTGAAATTGCACATTTAATTGAAATTTCTGCCAAGTTTGATAATCGATCTTGATTCATAGTTGTCCGCAAGTATTTTTTAAATAATTTTAGTTTTGAAAATGACCTTTCGGCTGAGTCTACAGATAGAGAGTTAAAATGATTCTTAAAAGTACATAAAAGTTTGAGAATGCGAGGTGTTATCAATTTTTACCACAAAATTTAACATTTCCAGAGGTTTTATGGTTTCTTTGAATATTTCCTCTCAATAAGCATATTTCTTCATGAAACTCTCTAGAATCTGCATCAGATTCATTTTTCTTATTGTGGGTTAATTACAATGGCACATATGTACATCGTTGTAACAATTCTTCTTTGGCGATATCTTTCAAAGCGGAACTACTGTCGAGAAAGCTAAATATTTGATAAAGATTATTCAATATCTCAAATCTGTCTCTTAAAGCATCAGTCGGTACATCTAAAAGAACAAAATAAAATCTTATTTTGTATTTCTGTTTAGGATACTGAATAGCTTCCTCCTTAGTTTTGTCGATGCGTGTATGATGGTTTTTGCGTCTTACAATTGTCACTTTAGGAAGCTTTGACTCTACTTCAAGGATATCAACTCATTCTTTAGCGTCGTTAAAAATATTTCCAAATTTTTCATCATTTCGCATTGCAGACAAATTCTTTATAAGCTCATGAATCACATCGTTACTTTTTGTTACATCGTGATTTGACTGCCAGATTTGCATAATCTGATAGGATATCCTCCTTATTTTCGAGAGGAATGCACTGGTGCACTTAATTCTTCTATCCGATACACACACACAATAAGTGGACGTTTACCAATTATTTCGTTTTAGATATTTCTACGATTTAAAAGTTAAATTGGACTAGTAGATGAGTCCAACAAATTGCCAGAAGGGCATCAGGTTGTTTTAACCCTTAAAGCGGCATCCTATCTAACAATTTCATAAAGCGCCATGTGGGGTCGTTGGCGACCCCAAACAGAAAATTGTATCCTGCAAAGATAGTATCCGTTATTTCAATTAAACAAAATTACTGGATTCTCTCCAACTATCCTTTCAGTATGGAGATGAAGCTCAAATAATTTATATAACCACTTACTACCAAAATTGATAAATTTCTATTTTCACTCAACTACCCATGTGGTTAAGTCACGCTCAAAAACTCCGGTGTAGTGGCGGAATAAGGAGTGACGCAAAAGTTAAACAAGGAAATGGAACACCATATTATGGAATTAAGTATAGTACAATAGTAGGTTACTTA
>NC_046658.1:20870988-20879079 GCF_010883055.1 Belonocnema kinseyi
GAACTACGGCTCAATCTATGCCATTCTATTTAAATTCGCTTAACGAGATTGGCGTGGTCCGCATGACAACCAGATCAATCACTAGCTTTCATGCATGTTTGAAGTAATGCCATTTACCTTTAATACTAAAGCTGGTGTGGGCCGAGTGACCACCAGATTAATTATTGTAAGGTGCTTGACTAAGAAATTATGTGGATAAACATCTCCCAAAAATTCGATCGTAAACTTTCATGAAATAAGCACACTGACTCGACAATCTAATTTTTACGCGTTGGACATGACCTTGTACAAGGTCATCAATATTGTAGGGCATTTAGAAATCAAACCTTTTCTTATCTTGCCTTTTTTCATATCGTCCGTTATTTGGCTTAAAAGGCTTATTTTCGTGTGTTTATTTGAATTTTGTAATTGCTTTAACTCTGGTAATATCTGGTTTTATGAAAAAAGTCAGCAGCATAAATTGTTTAACTTTTTGAATATTATTAACGTCCGTACATAAAATTTTTAAATTTTGAAAAAAGTGGTCTCAAAAATATTCAAAATGCGTTCACTTTTTTAATTTTATATATAAAATGGCTGGCTAACAAACTTGAGCTTTAGTTTAGAATACTAAAAGAGTGTACCGGAGGAAAATCTAATAGAATGATTTTTTCAAAAGTTATCGTGCTCACAGACAGACAGGAAGACATACCAGGGGTTTTAATTGAAGCTTGCCGGTTTTACTCATAGATGTCGCTAGATATATGTATATATTTATATGATTTGGCATCTATGTCATATTTTTCTATGGACAATAACCTTCAAGAATACACAATGCCATTCTGCCAAAAGAATAGCATCATAGTTATTTACCTCGGTGAATATGTCGAGTTTCGTTCCAAGTAAATCGCATTTGCGGCATTCGTTGCTTTTCTTATTTCATCAAAAGAAAAAAGCAGTTGAAGCTCATCGATTGCTGGTAGAAACTTATGGTGAACATGCTCCAGTGATTAGAACATGTGAGACCACAAAATGCAATTTTTTATTATTTCTCATGCGGTAAAAATTGGAATTTTCAATTTTTCGAAAAAATTCAAAAAGTTGTTATGATAATCTTGTAGGGTTATCTAAAATTAACATTTTTCTTTCCAAGTACTATGTACAAGTGTACAGAGAATTTTCAAATCATAAAAAATTCGGACTCAAAAATGTTCAAAATGGGATCACTTTTAGTCTTTTTATCCAAAATGGCTTTCAAACGAAGTTGGAATTTAGCTTAGAGCACTTAAGGAGTGTACTAAAGGCGAATCTAATAGATTAACGTTTTTCAAAAGTTATCGTGCTCACAGACAGACAGACAAATTGATAAAAACCTGTTTTTCGGATTCAGGGGGTCTCAAAACGTGGACCTTTTGACAAAAACTGGGGGGGGGGGGGGGGGGGGGGGTACATTTATACACAAATCTAATACCTTCTCCGATGAGAATGTAAAAATGATTTATTTGTCATGGATAATTTTTGGATAGTTCTGTTTTTGGTTCAAATCGTAAAAAATAGCAATAAAAACATTAAGAATTACATTTTTTGAAACCACGCACACGAGACGAAAAAGAAATTAAAAGACAAAAGTTGTGATAAGAATGTGCCCACGCAACGGGCAGATTTTTTTTAACTTTTAATGATATTTTTCATGATTAAAGCCAAAACTACGCATCCTATACAGACACATTCGTTAAAACCTATTTGTCGGATGAAGGGGGTCTCAAGACGTGGACATTTGACAAAAACTGTGGCAGAAGGTCAAATTTTACACCAATCTAATACCTTCTCTGATGAGAATGTAAAAACAACCAAATTCAGCCTTATTTAACTTATGGTATCAAAACACCTGAGGATTTACTTCGAGGAGTCCCAAGATTAATAGGATGGATTATCGCCAATCTTCTGGTCGGGTGTTTGAGGTTGTAAAGCCATCAAAAGCGATTGTTGTCGGTCGCCTCGGAAAAGTAATACCGCTTCAGATAGTACCAAAACTTTCTGATGGCCCGTAAGTAATATAGCTAGGGGCATGGACATAGGAAACATGGTACTAGGCATGCCATCCTAACTTGGGCGAACGGGATTGAATCCACGGGAGGGGAGAGAATTCCATGAGTGGGGAGAGCCGCTATCTTACGATGTGCCATTATATCATGCGAACGAGCATTTTTGCCGACAAACTGTGCATGAAAATATAAACATGTGGGCGCTGCCATGTTTGTAGCGGGACATCAAAAGGTGGCGGACCTCCCCCCTCATTGCATCACCCCCGCAATGGCATGTCTAGTCCCTTGTTTCTTATGTCCATGGCTAGGGGGCTTCAGGGCCACTACTACGTAGTTCCAGCTGCAATCGAAAGATGGCGCCACCAGTCAATTCCCAACAGTCGGTAACTACACGGTCGGTAAGGTAGATCCCTGCCACTGTTTTACCATGTATGTAGTTCAAGCTGGAGCCGGCACTTAGTGGGAAAAAGAACCCTTTTTTGGACAAAAATCGACCGACAGTGCAATTCTTAACGGATCTTAATGTTTTTTTTTAGAAATGAGCGTGAAGCTTCCAGTTATAACAAGGAACTGTGGATATATTAATTCGACTTAACGTACATTTTTTATTGAACAACAAAGTTACAACTTTTTGTTGTTAAACTTTTCCGTGATACCATTTGTTCTAAGACTTTCAAATTCATTAAAAAAGGGCATAAATCAATTATGTCAGTAATTGAAAATAATTTCCAGTGGAAATTATTCTGATTTTTTTTTGCGGAATCAATGCAAAATGTCTCTCAAAAAACTCTTTGCTGACATATTTTTAATATTGATAGAAACTGGTAATTATTTTTAAAAAATTTATGAACAAATGCACATTTTTACCATTTTTTTAATAGTCTAGATTTTTTTGCAGAATGAACTGAAAATATCCTGGCAAAGACTGCTTCCAAATAAATCTTTCTGGAAATAAAATAAAACAAATGAAGCAAACAAAATCAGGAACGACTTGAAGTTGCTGTAGCTACAAATAAACTGTTTTTGGTATCAACTATACCTAAAAACAGTTGAATGTAGCAGGAGCAATTTCAAGTCGTTGTTGATTTGTCTTTCTGCAATTGTTTTATTTTGCTTCATGGACTTCATGGACTTCTGGGACGCAGTTTCGTAAGGAAGATGATGATAAGAATAAATTACAAAGAATCTTAGCGATGTACGTGGATTTAGGTCTGTCGAAGAGGAAATACGAAAAGCTAACAAAGTACAATGAAGAAATAACTGGCAATGATTCATATCCGCCGTATTTAAAGATCTCCGAAGCAAAAAAAGCCTGTTATCCAGGAAACGGTGAGCATATAAAGACATCTAATTTAGGAGCAAGTGTCCATTTCATAAGATTAATGGGCCATACAGTTAAGCGAATCTTGTTGCAAATGGAAAAAGATGATCTCACTAATCATTTTGGTAAAAAACTAGTGCTCTTTGGAAAGTGGGGTATGGACGGTGCTTCTGCGCATCAGATGACACGGCAAAAGTTTTCAAAAAAGAGTGATGATGTAGATGTAAATGATGAATCTTATCATAGTGATTCTTAAGTGAAGAAAACATCAGCTATCACAAGAGCCTTTTCAAGGATAAATCTTTCTTTTTGATTTCCTTCGTCGCTCTTCAATTAAAAGCAGATGATGATATTATTTGGACAAAAAAAACACCTTCATCTGTCAATTTCTAAAGGACAATTAAATTTAATTTCCTTAAAGAAACTGATTCTCTTGTTAAGAAAGAGTACAACTACCACATAAAGCTGCTGGAAAAAGTTCGTACCTATTCCATTGGTGTCAGTGGCATGAGTTTTGATATCGGCTTTGACTTGAAGTGTACGATGATTGATGTAACGGTATGTAATATTCTAACTGGACAGAAAGCATCTTCTCGCTGCATTATTTATGGAGTTGGAGCAGAACATGTTAACAACTTACCACATGTAGCTAAAATTCCATGCAATGAGGCACATTATAAATTTTTGTTCTGTCGACGTTGCATGCCTGGATTCGTGTTCTGGAATATTTGTTACATGTTTCCTACAATATAGATTTTAAAAAGTTTTCCGCTAGAAAAAAAGAAGAAAAAGAAATGAAAAAATCAAGAAAGGAACGTATTCAGATACAATTAAAATCCAAACTGGGTTTAACAGTTGATGTGGTGAAGCAGGGTTATGGAACAACAAATACCGGAAATGTTGCCCGCTCATTTTTGGGAAAAGCTAAATCGGTTTCTA
This sequence comes from Belonocnema kinseyi, assembly GCF_010883055.1. Taxonomy (NCBI): domain Eukaryota; kingdom Metazoa; phylum Arthropoda; class Insecta; order Hymenoptera; family Cynipidae; genus Belonocnema; species Belonocnema kinseyi. The sequence goes on from NC_046658.1 coordinate 20,875,273, forward strand.
AATTAACCGGTTTGGATCAAGATCTGATCACTAGATTCTACGATATATTACAAGTTATAACGTGCGGAAGGATAGTTAATTGTGCGAAATTGAAGACTTACTGTTTGGAAACCGCTGATCTTTGCATAAATCTTTATCTTTGGTATAAAATGCCATCATCAGTATATAAGCTGCTTATTCACGGAAGTGATATAATTCAATCTTTTGAGCTACCAATTGGTTGGTATTCAGAAGAGTCGCAAGAGGGAAACGATAAGATCTTTAGAAAAGTTAGAGCTAATAACAGCAGAATATCTGACAGACAAATGAGGAACCTAGATGTTCTTCATCATCTTCTGCTCCATTCGGACCCTTTGATAAGCAGTTATAGAAAAGTAGAATCCAGGAAGATGAAACCTCTGTCAGAAATGGCTGAAAGCATGACAATCTCCAAGGAGTGAGCTCGATTCTCACTTACTGAAGCATAAATGCCTACCTAAAAATGGCCCTTTTCACGGCCACATGAGTCAAAAATGGCCGAAAGCATCACAATCTTCAATGAGTGAGCTCGATTCTTACTTACTGAAGCACGAATGCCTATCTGAAAACGGCCATTTTCAAGTCTATATAAGTCAAAAATGGCTGAGAGTATTACAATCTCCAATAAGTGAGCTGTATTTTCAATCATTGAAGGACGAATGGCTATAAACAATATGACAGCAAGGATTCTTTTGCAAGACATTTCAAATTGATTCCGCAAAAAAAAATCCAGCCTATTCATGAAAAAATGGTCTAAATGTGCAACTGTTTATAAAAATTGTTTAAACAAATATCAGTTTTTGTCACTATTAAAAATATAATAGCATAGAGTCTTTTGCAAGACATTTAGAATTCATTCCGCAAAAAAAATCAATCATATTCATGAAAAAATGGTCCAAATGTGCATTTTTTTATAAAAATTGTTTAAATAATTGGCAATTACTATCTATTTCTTTGTCTAAAATAGGTGCTTTTTTTCTCACTGTGTGGCAGATCCTTGCCTCTGTTTTACCATGTATGTTGTTCAAGCTGGAGCAGGCAGATCCCAGCCCCTGTTTTTCCATGTATATAGTTCAAGCTGGAGCCAGGAGATGGTGCTCGTGGGGCGAGCCTTGCAACAAGTGGCCAGGGGAGGGGGTGGGGGGTTTCTCGAAGCTTTTGAAAAGATCTCGAAGCTTCTGTAAGGATGTCGAAGCTTCTAGAAAGATTTCGAAGCTCCTAAAAAGATCTCAACGCTTCTAGAAAGATCTTGAAGCTTCTAGAAAGATCTCAAAGCTTCTGAAAAGATCTCTCAGCTTCTAGAAATATCTCAAAGCTTCTAGGAAGCTCTCGAAACTGCTCGAAGCTTTTAGAAAGTTCGGCCTTAGATTACCATTTTTTTACTTAGATCTAAGATTCTCCAGAGTTTTCGAAATTTCTAGAAAGATGTAGGCGATTTTCATAGATTCTAGAAAGCTTGAGCTCTTTCAGTATCGTTCAATATTCAAAAAGTTATTATTCACGTGACTCAGTATTATAAAGAATAGCTTTTTATTTAATATTTTTGAGAAACGCGCATGAAAATAAATGGCACAAGTCAGTTTTGGAAACGTGCAACGAATTTTCTGTGATATGTGTAATTTTTCCTCCTATAACCTATTAAACAATGCTTTCAACGTAATAGTGAAATAAAATAAGATATTTAGAAAGTGATAATAGCTTTCTATAATGATCGTTATTTAGTTATATTTCAAAAATATCGATCAACGTGCATGGAAAAGAAAATCTTTCTAATACGTTATTTCTAGAAACGACTATGCGGCAACATATGAATGTGAGGTTGCGCTGTACCGAAACTCAGTTGCTCACGGGAAACCCTGGCGTGGAAGTAAGTGCAGTACAGTGTAGTGCATAGCGTAGTGCATGCTTGCGTCTAAGTTAATAGTCTAGTTTGATTAACCGAGACGTAATCATCACGAACACGTTGACAAGCTCCTCCACCGCTGATTTCTGAAGCTGGAAGCAGGTTGAGGCACATACCTGACATCCATACAAAAAGTATTGAAAGAGGTAAATGTTTCTTTTTAAATTCTGTTTTAATTTATATATACAGTGTGAGGAAAAAGTATGGGAACCCCGGAAAATCGCAGAGGGTTGGTCATAAAAAAATGGTTAAGATCAGGTCTTATGTCACTTTCAACGAGGAATCCAGTGATGATCTTGGATTTGACCTTGTTCCTCACGTTCGAGGTCATTTCAAGGTCAACTGTTTTCTTTCATATAGAAAACCATACTTTTAATATCGGCAGTCGAAAAAGCGTGAAATTTTACGTTTAAATATCCCTTGGGGCCTAAGGGCGACGTGACCTCTAGAAGTAAAATAAAAGTCAAATTATGCTTGCGAGAAAATCGAGCATAACAAGTGGTTAGAAAAGAAGGTTAATGGCAGGTCATAAGTAACTTTCAACGAGGAATTCAATCATGAAATTAGATTTGACCCTGGACCTCGCCTTCAAGGTCATTTGAAGATTATTTTACGGTTAATTTCCTGTTTGTAATAGGAAAATGGCATTTAAAACTAGTGGTTAAAACAATAAAACCAAATAGGAGTTTTCGACACTAGTGCGCGAAAAAATTTCACCTTATGGAGATGGTTTCACCCAACTGAAACCAGAGCGAAAAGGTCTACATGAGGTTGAAATGTCATGTGCACGAGCAAATGCATCGAAGAATATTTTTTCATACGACGTGCGTGAAGATTGGTTTTTGAGTGAGGTTTTACTTCGCGCACGGGTCATCGTCCACTAATTATCAAAAAAAAACTTTTAATTATCAGAATGTTTCCAGAGTTGATGAATAATGTTTAAAAGTTTACCCCAGTAGGGCATCCTTGTCCCATTAGGAGCATATAGTATTCTATCGTAAAATTGTAGACTCTTTTGATTACCTATGTTAAAAGTATGTGTTTTACGTAAAAATAGGTTTTTCGTACTAAAAAAAAAGAAAAATAACCTTGAAATAACCTTGAAATAACCTTGAAATAACCTTGAAATAACCTTGAAATAACGTTGAAATAACCTTGAAGGCGAGGTCGAAGGTCAAGTCTAAGGTCATGATTGAATTCCTCATTGAAAGTTACTTATGATCTGTCACTGATCTTCTTTTCTAACCAAAGTTATGCGCGATTTTTTTGCAAGCATAATTTGATCTTTAATTGACCTATAGGGGTCACATCGATCTTGAACATCAAGGCATATGTTAACGTAAAATTGCACGCTCTTCCGATTGCCGATGTCAAAAGTATGGATTCTTATTTAAAAAAAGAAAGTTGACCTTGAAATGACCTTGAAGGTGAGGTCCAAGTTCTAATCCAAGGTCATCATTAGATTCCTTGTTCAAAGTTACATAAGATCTAACCTTCTCAATTTTTTTTGTGACCAACCCTCTGAGATATTCCGGGGTTCCCATACTTTTTCCTCACCCTGTATTTGCTATAATACCTCCGTGCGTCCGACTAGTGTCGTTCAATTGCAGAGGGCATTTTACAACCCATCGTTAAAGTTTGTCAGAGGTATAGTAATGCGGAAAGTGCGTGAAATTTAAATCGCTTATGCGAAGCTTCAATCAAAATAAAATTAAAGTATCAAAAATAAGAAAATTAACCCATCGCTGTCTTTGAGCTCCATTGTTTGAAAGGAAATTTACAACTACAGTCTGTCAAGTTAAAGCGTGGGTAGCTTTATTCGCAGTCGGTAAGGTGTATCGACATGATTTTGGTGTCAAAATATTAAGAAGAGCTCCCTCTTTCAT
>NC_046658.1:20879179-20881009 GCF_010883055.1 Belonocnema kinseyi
CAGGATCTTCAGGGATGCCATTAAGTTTTCCTCGCTTCAAATAAACCTTGGCGCATTTGTCTAACCCAAATTCCATTCCAGTTTTCTTAGTATATCGTTCGACGATCCCCAGAGCTAGATGCAGTTGCTCTCTGTTTTTAGCACAGATCTTAAGATCGTCCATGTAAAATAGATGAGTGACCTTGTACTTTCTATCTGCAGGTTTGCCGCACAAGTACCCGTCGGAATGGCGAAGTGCTTGAGATAGTGGCAATAATGTAAGGCAAAAGAGGAGGGGGCTCATGGTATCGCCCTGAAAGACACCTCTCTGAAACGTGACCATGTTAGTGGTCACACGATTTTTTCCAGATGAGATGGTAAATCTAGTTTTCCAAAGCGGCATCAATCTCTCTATGCACCCAACTATTTGCGGATGAACCTTTAAGATTTCCAAAAGACAGATGATAAGTCTATGGGATGTCGAATCGAAAGCTTTCCGATAATCGATCCAGGTCATCGATAGGTCACGCTAGTAGATTGCTGCATCTTTGCAGACACATCTATCGATGAGCAAGTTCTCCCGACATCCGGCTACGCCTTTCTTTGAGCCTCGTTGTTCATACATTTCTTGCCACACAGGTTCAATTGCCCGAACAATCCTATCATTTAGAATAGCTGTGAATATCTTATAAAGCGTGTTCAGACAAGTTATTGGCCTGTAGTTCTTCGGATCAGCTAAGTTGCTTATTTTCGGTAGGAGTGCTGTGCGCCCTTCCACCAACCACTCTGGAATCGGCTCTTCCGACTGCAAATATGAGGTGAAAATACGGGCCAAATGCTGATGGGTTAAAGAAAACTTCTTCCACCAGAAGGTTTCGATACAATCTGGTCCCGGTGCGGAATAGTTCTTCATCCCTCTTAATACTTTTTTCACCTCCTCGGTAGTGATGGGTGGGCATTCTTTATCAGGTGTTATGAGGGCAACACATAACTCCTTGAAGCTATTTATATTTTCTGAGTCTTCGTCCAGTCTATGCTGAACTTCGTAGACTTCTCTCCAAAATACTTCGACCTCCTCTGGTTTGGGTGGGTGTTCGACAGTAACTGGAGTGATTTGGAAGAGTCGAGATGGGTGAGAGAGAAACTGTTGATTTTCTCTGACCCACCTCTCCCTCCGCTCTGGACTTCTCTTAGCGTCAGATAGTATCCGTATTCTCTCAACAATAGGCTGCCTGATGGTCAGCAGCTTTGACTTGTTAAGTGTGTGATAACGGGTCCGGAGTTCGCGCGCGAACTTTCGAACCTTGGCGGTAAAATTCCTGCCAGATGTGATATAGTCAATCACACATTGAATGCGGGGCGCGTACTGTCTTGCCTAGCCTATCCTTATGGCGAGTTGATGCATTCGTCTTTTGGTCTTATGATCAGCCGTTGGGTTTGTTTCACGGTTCGCATCGGCCAAAGCTCTCGCTGCATTATACACACAATAATTGATAGCCCAGAGGTCGGATTCACCGGAAAAATGTCCACGAAGCTCGTCATCCATTTCAGCCAGATTTTTAGGCATGAGAGAAACCTTGGTGTTGATGTTTCTCCGGGTCGTAAAGCATCGCTCTTCATCTATTCAATGCCTGCCCGCGGTTGGTCTTAGTGTCGCCTCTCTTTCTTTGTTGCCGGCTTGTTGTAGCTGTGGTAGAGTAGGCGTTCCGCTTACATAGCCCCTTTTGCGGAGTAGTTCAGCATGGTTTAGCAGACGTTGCTGCGAAAAGTGCGATAGCTCCGCGTGTTTCTCGCACCACAGAGCATGCAGCCGTGCCATGTAACCCCGTTCACGGGCCACACTCGCATCGT
>NC_046658.1:20881109-20895313 GCF_010883055.1 Belonocnema kinseyi
GTCTGAATTCCAGAAAAGACAAGTTCTAGCAAGGTCTAGTGCATTTTCGAATTTCGTGTCAGAAAAATCTAAAGTGAATAGTGATTAGAAATAAATAAAATAATAAACAGTAGTGAAGTGAACATTAGTAAAGTGATCAAGAACAAAGCAATAAACATTAGTGAAAAGTGCTTGTGAGAAATTAGAGGTGTAGAAAGACTTTAATAATAACTTCTGTAGCAGGTGTCAAGATGCTGCTGCTCGATGAGTATGTAAAATTTGTTCCTAGAATTGAGGAAGCTTCAACATTAATTTCATCGTCTGATAACATACAGTTGAATGAAGTTAATTAATGGAAAAATGAGTGCATGTTTTGTCTAAAGACTTAGCGAAAGGTGCTTTCTAGAAAGACACCACCACGGACAATAAATAGAAAACGGAAGTGTCTGAATATAATCAATAAATTGGAATCTGTAAAGGCCCGTTTTGATTTACTCATTAAAAAAGGAAGTGGTGTGCAGAAGAAGACACTGAAGCGTCCTGACATCAGTAACCGAGTGACATGGATGCACGTTACATAGCGTTTGATAGCAGAATAAAGACATGTGTTGTAGCCAACCTAGTCCAGAAAGATATCCTTGTCTTCCAGGATGATTCCGAAAGATTATTTATTACTCATGTGGGTCAGACCTTACGCGAATACAGAACTTTAAAAGTTAACGCGGTGCTCCTCGACTACTGTTAGAAAATTGTTAAAGAGACACCTGAGGACAAGAATTTTAAATCCAAAAATTAAGAAATTGATCATACAACAGATATGAAACTGTGGTTTAAAAACCACTTGAGATATCCGATTCTGAAAGAATTAGAAGATTTTAAGGAGAAAGATTTAGGATGGACCTTATACTCCATTATAAAACTTTCCGTAAACATCAATAACTTCAATATAATGAAGGATGGTTCATATATCGAACTCCCCAAATCGATCAGGAATAAGAAAGCATGTGTTAACGTGCAAAATGAACAGGACAACGAATGTTTTAAATGGGCTATACTACCAGCTACGTATCCACCACAGATGCATTTTTATTGTTTATTCAACTATACTCGATACAAAGATGTGCTAGATTTTTCTGGAATCAACAGGAGTGTTTTGATGAGGATAGTAGCGATGATGAAGACGTCAGTGAACAGGAACTTGGGATGCAAACATTTAACTTTCACTATGTATGGATCAAAGATCTTTCTCGTCTCGTTAGTAGGCAACTATCAAAACATAAAACAAGAAAATATATCTGCGATCGCTGCTCACACTACTTTGTAAGTATGGAAAAGCTGGTTTTCTACAACGAAGACTGTAAGAAGATAAATGATTGTAAAGTAGTCCTACCGAAACCAGGTCAAAACATCATTGAATTTAAGAAATTCAAATACAAGGAAAGAGTATCGCTTATTATTTAGGCCGAATGTAAATCTCTTCTTCTTAAACCAGCTAAGGATACTCATATTCATCCATCAAATACAGAAGTTTTCCAGAAACACGAGGTTTGTGATATTGACCTTAACTTTAAGTGCAGCTGCAACGATGCGATGTCCTTCTACAAGTGCTGTCCGGAGAATCTGGAATCGGCAAAGTTGTTTGCATACGAATTGTTGGCGCTTGCCAAGAATTGCGACAGTGTACTCAACATGCCGGTTCCCATAGAACTACGGAAAACCGAACAGAATGAAGACTTTGTAGAAGCCACAGTGTGTCATATCTATAGCAAACCACTACATCCATCAATAAAAAAGTTTCAAGATCACTGTCATCTCACTGGCGTATCCTGTGGCCCCGCGCATGAACACTGCAACCTTGCTTACCAGGATGCAAAGACCATACCTATTGTGTTTCACAACTTAAGTGGGTACAATGCTCATTTTATCATTCGGGACGTTGCTACACAATTTGAATGTAGAGTTACAATTGTGGCATTGCATAAATAAAAATGAATTTCATTCAAAAAGTATGTTCAGGGCACTCAGATAAAATTCAGGTTCATAGATTCATTTCGATTCATAGCTTGTTCATTGGAAAAATTAGCATCGTACCTTAACTAATATAACATTGTTAATGCAGTATTTTCCGGTATAGAGAAAGAAAAAATTATACCTTAACTCGAGAGAAAAACTAAAAAAAAACGTCAGCTTCCACCAAAAGAAAAATTTTACAGTACTTTGAATGACTCAACAATTTCCGATGAAGATTATGCACATGCACAACAGATATGGTCTGTGTTCAATCTGAAAAATCTAGGCGAATATGTAAAACTGTACATGAAGACAGATGCATTTCTTTTAGCTGATGTCTTTGAAAGCTTCCGAGGACAATGTCCCAGTCCTTACGATCTTGACCCAACACACTACTACACCATTCCTGGCTTGACATAGGACGCTATGTTAAAATAGACAAAGGTGCGACTTGATCTTCTCACGGACGTTGATATGCTGTTGATGATTGAACTAGGTAAAAGAGGTGGACTGAGTCAATGCTCAAATAGATATGCTATTGCTAAGAATAAGTATATGAGTTTTCAACGAAAACGAGGAGATTATCTTCATTGTATGTCTTGACACAAACCACCTGTACGGTTGGACAATGGTTCAACCGCTCCCTTAGGGTGGCTTCGAGTGGGTTAAGGATTTAGATCATTTTCATTTTAATGCTCCTGACGATTCATCTATTGGCTTTATACTAAAATTAGACTTGGATTATCCATCCGAACTTCATGATGCATACAATGACTTTCCATTCTGTCCAGAACACTTGAAACCACAAGGATCAAGCCAAGAAAAGCTCCTAACTAGTCTCCTATCGAAACGGAAGAACGTTCGCCATAACTGAGCTCTCAAACATGCACTTTCTAATGGTGTCAAACTTATTAAAATTCACAGAATTCTTAAATTTAATCAGTCTGCATGGCTTAACTACTATATTGATTTGAATACTAATCTTAGTAAAAATGCCAAGAATGACTTTGAAAAGAACCTATTTATATTAATGAATAAAGAAGTCTATGGCAAGACAATGGAGAACGTACGAAAACATGTTAATGTGAAACTCGTGACAAAGTGGGAGGGTAGATATGGAGCTGAAGTCCTCACAGTCACACCAAATTTCCAGATTCGCGCAATATTTAGCGAAAATCTCGTGGCTATTAAGTTAAGAAAAACACAAGTTCTTTTCAACAAGCCAATCTATGTAGGGCTTACGGTGCTTGATGTATCCAAAGCTCTCATTTACGATTTCCACTATGGCTACATGTGCAAAAGTATGGTAAAAACTGTAAACTGTTATACACCGACTCGTGCAGCTGGATATACGAAGTCAAATGTAACGATATCTATGCTGATATGAAAGAGGATATGAAGAACGATGTATGCCAATTTGGTACGTCAGATTATCCGATAGACAATGTTTTCGGAATGCCGCAAGCCCACACAAAAATTTTAGGTATAATGAAGGATGAATGTGCGGGTCAAAGTATTACCAAATTTGTTGGCTTGCGGAGCAAGATGTACAGCCTTCGTGTAAACGGTGAAGACTTTGTTAAAAATTCATAAGGGGTGAAAGCTGCCGTTATAAGGAAATCAATCACCTTCGACGACTATGCTGAATGTCTCAGAAACTCGATCATACAATATAGAACTATAAGATTATGGATGTCGATGACGATGATAATGATAATGATGATATCCTAAGCGAGGGTGATATGGAACTTTTGGATCTTCTCGTTGGTCTACGTTGGTCTGTCGTTGATTCAACATTGCACAGAGTTGATTCAGCATTGCACAGAGTTGATTCAACATTGCACAGAACTGATTCCACATTGCATAGAGTTGATTCAACATTGTATAGAGTCGACTACATATCGGATTGATCTATTCAGCTGTTGTGTGAACTGTCAAAGCCCAACCACTTTAAAAATATTTTGCTGTCACGTTTCTTAATTATTTTCTCTACAAGATAAATGTCTGGCTGTTTAACTTTAAAAAGTTATTGTTCATAGAATCCGATAGCGATGGGTTGATCTTGAGAGTCCTTGAGCTTGTACGTCACGGGGCTTGTCAACATAATCCGATCAACAGTTAATACCTAAGTCGTCCAATTGGGTGTGCATCCATTCTCGAAGACATGTTAGTGCTTGCTGATTCGAACTCTGTCACCAACTTTAAGCTTTGGCCTTGTCCTCTGTATATTTTGATGCTTTTCAAATAGTTCCATGAGTTCCTCTTCATCCTCGGCAGTGACATCTTTTGGCTGCATACCGATTGATCGATGTTTGATATTGTTATACTTGGAGATTAGGGTAGGTAAGATATCTATCCACTTGTAGTCGGCTCTCAAGCTAAATTGTGGAGATTGATGCCATATCATTGCAAAAGTTCTTTAAAATATGCATTATAAAACTTTTTGCTCTCATCGGTGTGTACGGTGTTTGGCACACGACCCTACACATGTATAGATTGCATTGTTGAAGTGACATCAGGTCCACTCTTACTTTGACGGTAAGTACTTGTAGCTATTATTCTCATGGACATAAGGTAGCATTTCAATCAAATCTACCTGGCACATCTCGTCTATACCACGCATTTGCACAGGACGACATGGATAATTCTTTCTAGCGGGTTTATGTAGTTCTGTTACTAGCGTCAATTTTTCGTTTTCCATTCTCGAGAACGTTCAATCGAGCGTCCAACTGAGCAATGAGTTCAGTGTTACGGACTGACAAATCTTGTTGAGTGTCAATCTGCAGGGTTTTCAGTTTCTTGTTAATTGATTCTTCGAATATACGTATCATTAAATTATTATTGTCAATATCTGATTGCATAGATAATATAACTTTATACACTGTACGTATCTCGCTTTATATGATGCGCTGCACAAGTAGGTCTATCAAGCTAGCACCTCCACAAACGAAATTACCAAATTTCTTTATGTCAGAATTTTGGGCTTTTTTTGGGCTGTATTAACGATTTTTGGCCTCGCTGCTTTTTGTGAAAATTCAAATTTTGAGTGGAGGTGCTGACTTGAATTAAGCCAGCACCTCCACTATATAAAAATTGAAAGAAAAAAAATCAAACACGTCAGAATTTTGGGCTTTTTTTGGGCTCTTAAACGAACCAACAACCAATTTCCAAAAACCACCCCTACAAAAAATAAAACCACCCCTGTGCAAAAAAACGTCAAACTAATAATAAAAACTTAAACCTTGATGTTGACATTTTTGAATAGCCCAAAAATCAGAGACTTCATTTGAACCGTAAAATTCGAAAAATATCAGAGACTATAGTAACACTGTAATATTCCGAAAAAGATTGGTTTGCACAAAAATATGTTTGATTGTTAAAAAGGGACTGTTTTTTAACGTAAAGGTCATGCCACAGAAGGGTTGGTTTTATAAGTTAAGGGTTGAAGCCCAAAAATCGGAGTGGATATTTTCGAGGAGACGAAAAATCAGAAACTACTTTAACACTAGAAAATTCACACAAATATTATTTTTTGACAAAGTCATATATACGTGGTAGAGAAGGGTTGATTTTATACGTTAAGGGTTGAAGCCTAAAAATCGGAGTGGATATTTTCGAGGAGCCCAAAAATCAAAGACAACATTAACCCTGAAAAATTCTCAAAAATATTAATTTTTGACAAAGTCATATGTATGTGGTAGAGAAGGGTTTATTTTATACGTTAAGGTTTGAAGCCCAAAAATCAGAGTGGGTATTTTCGAGGAACCCAAAAATCAACTTTTGTCTGATTAAGAAATTTCATGATAATAGTTTCGAAAAACATATATTTTATATCTAGTAGAAATTTGGATTTATATTTATTAACCTATTAAAACATTTTTTTCCTTTTTTCGAAAATGTTTAAGATGTTGAAAAGCATATAACTTTTTTAAGTTTTATCGAATTTAAAGATGTCATGAGAATAATTTGCAAGTCTTTTTGACGTGTACCAGAAAATTTTACAAAAATTTCTGAAACTCATAAAAAATTTTTATTCAAATTTTGAATAAGATCAAACTTTTAGAATTTTTGTGTGATCGAAAAATTAAACTGACACAGTTCCTAAAAATATTTTGATATCTAGTGATGAATTTTAATGAAATTTTTTTAATCTTTTAGAAAAATATTTATTTTTTATTTTTTTAAACATTTTCAAAAATTTCAAAGGTATGTAACTTTTCTAATTTTCATTGAAAATAAAAATTTTATTTTGATAATTTGCAATTCTTTTACCCATCTGTAAGAAAATTTGACACACTATTTTTGATTCGAAATTTTTTTTCTTCATATTTTTCAAATATAAAAAATGTTCAAATTTTAGTTGAAAATATCTGCTTAACAAACTTAGCCTTCGTTTTGGGAACCTGAAGAAGTGTGTCAAAGGCTGACTTCATTGGACAAATCCTTCAAAAGTTAGCGTGGCTCCAACAATCAGGTAATCCATACATACAGTCATACAGACAGACATACAAACATACAGATATACAAACATACAGACATACAGACAGGCAGACAGACTGAAAGACACCGATAAAATGTTATGTTTTTCGGATTCTGTGAGTGCCGAAACGTAAAGATCCGTTAAAAACCAGAGGTCGAAAATTTGGACGATTACATTACTCTCTCATGAATGAGAATGTAAAAATTGTCTAAAATTTTGAAAAACCTCTAATTTTTTTAATTGAGGGCTAATTGAAAAATTCGGCTAGAATTGTTTTGAAATATATTTGGTATCTAGGGGAAATTTTAAATGAAATTTTTGGATTGATGAAAAAAATAATTTTTCTATTTTTTGAAAATTTTCAAATTTTTGAAAAGTATATAACTTTTCTAATTTTTATAATAATAAAAAATTTTATTTTGATAATTTGCAAGCGGTTTACCCATCTATAAGAAACTTTGATCAAAATTTATAAAATTTGAAAATAAAATTTTGAAATTTTGAAAATGCTCTCAATTTTTGAATTTTAGTTGGAAATATCTGATTAACGAACTTAACTTTCATTTTGGGGACCACAACTGAACTGAGCAAGCGAGTTCAAATCCGCCAATCCCAGGACAGCGTAGCGCAATCAGCCAACCAGCGCTCTATCGGGGAAACTTGCCTTGAGAAAGAAGGCGACGAGCTCGACAACGACCATGGAAAACCCTCCTTTGTTCAGTAGCCACGTGCCGGGATGCAGTCGCGTAGTTCGCTCTTGTTTTGCTGTCGATTTCAGGAATAGCACTTGCGATAAGTAAAAATAGCTTCAGTTTTTTTTCAATCTACGATTGAAGTAAGGTCCACTTCTTGCAGGCTGGCTTCACAATATACCCTAAGAATTGTACGTACGTCGACGTACGTTCGTATCAACGCTTACATTTGCTTTGTTGAGTATTTCATTTTGTCGTGCGTATTTCATTGGTTTATATTCCGGTGTTCCGGTGGTTCAATGCAGTTCAATGTTTACATGAACAAGGGAATGTGAACCAAAAAAACACACGCGACAGTTGGTAGCAATGAAGAACAACGCAGATGTACGCGTTGATATTAACGTACGTCGATGTACGTGCAATTATTAGGACACATTGTGGAGCCAGCCTCACGTAGGCTATTGTCGTACTTATTCGGATGCTCATGGTCGCTACCTTGTGCTTCCTGGTGGATTTTAAATATTAGCGTTTAGTAAGGTGAACATGAGGACATGTTTGAGTCTCCATTGCGCATTCTTATTTTCTTTTTTCTACGACTTTTTATCTTTGCCGTCATTTTCACCACGTGCTGTAAAAATTAGGTACCGGCTCTCGCGGCCCTAACCCATGTAAAGAAACACCGTTAACAAAAATAAAAATCGTAGAAATCGCACTAATAAAGAGTGACAATTAAAAAAGTATCAAAATGAGTCTATGACACCTCAAACAACACGAAAGGAATTATGCGAAATCGAATTTGAGGAAAAGTTTTGCAGGCAAAAAAAAACCGTTAATAAAATGATCGTGAAGATCGACCTGATGAAGTGTGTTCATTAATATAGCTTTTAAAATTGGTCTTTGTACACACCTAAATAACATTTTAGAAAATAGAAAAAATAATGATATTCGAAGATAAGGAAAAATTTTGAAGGCAACGAAGAAACACTATTTTCAAAATAATCGTGAAATTACTCTAATTAACTGCATGTATTAAGACAGGCCTTAATATTTGTCTTTGGACATCCCACACTAGATATCAGAAAATAAACAAAATCGAAGATGAGGAAAACTTTTGTGGGCAAAACAAACAACGCTACAAGAAGAAATATCGTAAAAGTCGCACTAATTAAGAGTGATCAATACAAAAAGTACCAAAATGTGTCTTTAGATACCCCAAACAAGACACCATAAAATAAATAATATTGTACATCTGGAAAGTTTTGGGAGGCAAGGAAACCAAAAATATTTTAAAAATTCGAATGTGTTTAAAACAATTGAAGATGAGGTAAGCTTTTGGGGGCAAAAAGGAAAACCTTTTTAATAAAAAAATGATGAAAATATTTGGAAACATCAAATCAAACCATTCTTCGACCGACAATGCAATAATGAATTGTAGAAAAATTATTTCTTCTTTCTTTCAGTCACCACAAAATAAAAATAAATTAGAGCTATAAATTCAACTCCATTTATTTCTTGAAAAAAATAAAACTTCGACGACGTTTCGTCATCACTGCGTGCCTGTTTCAGAGTATCTTAGTTTAAAATGATTTTTAAGCGAAACAACAATCATTCCAATTTTGGAGTCAATACGTGTTAAATTTTTTTGGGTCATAAATAAAAATAGTTTATACGTTATTAAAGTTTAAAAAAAGTAAGACTCCAAATAATTGTTGAGGATGAGTAAACAGAGAAATCCTCATAAAATTGAAGCGGCTTTTTTTAGCATAAAAACTACATTATTGACGATTATGAAACCGTTCTAAGTGTTTTGGAAACAACGACAGACATATGACTAGGAGATTGTTGACTAAGAATGATTGTTGTTTCGCTCAAAAATCGTTTTAAGCTAAGATACTCTGAAAAAGGCACGCAGTGATGCCGAAACGTCGTCGAAGTTTTAATTTTTGTTCTAAAAATAAATGGAGTTGAATGGATAGCTCTAATTTGTTTTTATTTTGCCGTGACTGTAAGGCAGAAGAAATAATTTTTCTATAATTCATTGAAGAGAAAATTTGTAAAAATCGCCATAATTAGGTATAACTTCATACCTTGTTAGCGTGCGTTAATGCCTGTTTTAATGCTTTGAAATAATTGATTGATGATTTGTAGCAACACGCATAATTGTCTGTTATCCCAGCAGACCCAGTGAACGGAAAGGATAACCTACAGAGTATCCACATAGTATTCCTTCTGCATCATTCACCAAAAACTAAAAAAAATAGCAAGATCAACATTAAAATTGGTGAAATTCGGATTCTACTTCAAAATTCCCATTAGAAGGTCACAGAGTAATCGCGATTTTTTTTACAACGGGAAAAAGTTTAAACAAATATAAGACGTATAACGCCTGTTGACTGTTAGTTACAGATGATGCGTTTGAAGCGTAGCAGTCAACAGGCGTTATGCGTCTTATATATTGTTTAAACCTTTTAGCGCTGCAAAAAAACTTGTGATTACTTCGTGGCCTTCTAATGAGAATTTTAACGTAAAATCCGAATTTCACCAATTTAAAAGTTGATCTTGCTGTTTTTTGTTTGTTTTTGTTGCATGATACGGAAGGGATACTAAGTGGATACTAATGCAATACTCGGTAGAGTATCGCTTCCGTTCACTTGGTCGAAGATGGACCCAATCTATTAACTTTGCGCAATTTGTTTATGAACCTGTGTGAAAGAAGTTCGCATTGCTCAACAATGGCAAAACACTTAGAAATATCTGGCTAAAGCATGAGTTAGGGCTGAATACTAGTATGGCGCAAGCCTTGCTCTTGTCGGCCTCTGATACTTAGGACACACTAAACACAAAAGAATATTCTTAAGGACATGTAAGTGTCATAGAAAATAAGCTTGCATTCAAAATGGAAACCTTAGGTTTGCCGATAGTCTGCACGTCTCCAAATGATAAGTTCACTACCCGGGTGTACCAGGTCGCACATCAGGTAGCTTAACATGTATTCTACAAGAACTTTCTAAGAATTTAAATTGTGATAACTTCTAAAATAAGTACCAATGATGAGTCGATGATCCGAATGAAACGGATTAAGCACCAGCTAGCTTGCACGTATTCTACCAGAACTTTTTCAAAATTTGAATTGCTCCAACAGCCAAAATAACTAAAACTTGTGAGTAGACGACCCGGGTGTAGTGAATTAAACACCAGGTGGTTTAATACGTATTCTGCGAGAACCTTTTACAAATTTAAATTGTTCCAACAGCCAAAATAATTGAAAATTGTGAGTAGACAATCCGGGTGAACCAAATCGAGCACCAGTTAGTTTAATACGTATTATACGAGAAATTTCAACGAATTTAAACTGCGTTTTATCTCGAAAGGAATGCGAATCGTGCGTCGACGACCCGGTGTGCCTGATTGTGCACCAGGTTATTCAAAACGTCATTTCCAAGAACTTTTTTTGAAATTTGAATTTTGTCAATAACCAAAACAATTCCAAACAGTGAGTATATTATTTGTAGAATCTGGTAGTTATTTTGTATTTATTTATGGTAGTTATACCATCTGGTAGTTATTTTGGTTGTAACAATGTAAATTTGAAAAAAGTTCTTGTAGAATACGTGCTATGCTATCTAGTACTTGATTCGGTTCACCTGGATCGTCGGCTCATCATTGGTAGTTATTTTGGCAGTTCGCACAATTGAAATTCTTATAAAGTTCTCGTAGAATAGGTGCCAAGCTACCTCCTGCGCGATCTGGTCAACATCGATAGTCGGGTTATTATTGGAAGTTATTTTGGTTGTTGAAACAATTTAAATTTCAAAGAAGTTCTTGTAGAATACGTGCTATGCTATCTAGTACTTGATTCGGTTCACCTGGATCGTCGGCTCATCATTGGTAGTTATTTTGGCAGTTCGCACAATTGAAATTCTTATAAAGTTCTCGTAGAATACGTGCTAATCTACCTGGTGCTCGATCCATTGCACCCAGATCTTCGACTCACAATTTTTATTTATTTTGGCTCTTTGGAAAATTTTAATTTTAAACAAAATTCTTGTAGAATACTTACTAAGCTACCTGTTGCTCGATCCGGTTCACCCGCATCGTCGACTTAGCATTTTTAGTTATTTTAATAGTTAGCACAATTTAAATTCTTGAAAAGTTCTTGTAGAATACGTAGTAAGCTACCTAGTGCGCGACCCGGTGCACCCGGGTAATGAACTTATCATGTAGAGACGTGTAGACTATTGGCAAACCTAAGGTTTCCATTTTGAACGAAAGCTAACTTTCTGTGACATTCACATGTTCTTAAGAATACTAATTTGTGTTTAGCGTGTCCTAAGCATAGGAGACGGACAAGAGCAAGGCTCACGCCATACTAGTATTTAGCCCTAATTCATGTTTTAGCCAGATATTTCCAAGTGTCTTGCTATGCTGGAGCCATGGAAACTTCCTTCACGCTAGTTCCTAAAAAAATTGCGCAAAGTCCAATACAAAAAAATATGTATCCACCAATCCTTTCTAATAAGTGAGGAAAATTTAATAGCTTGTGTCCATCTTCAAAATTTTTTTCAAAGTTCAATTTCAACCAAATCACTTTCGACCGTGGGCGAAGCATGGCTGAGGGGCCATTGGCCATGCTTGACCCATTGTTCATAACCATCGGACAAGAGTGGGATGACCGTGGGTGAACACTGACCTAGTATTGAGCCACGCTTACTCCATGCTTCTCCCACCGTTAACCCACGTTTATGTCATTATTGAGCCATGGTTGACCCATTGAACCTTTTCCACTCGGGCGTACAGGTTCGTGTCATAATTTTTAATGCTAAACTTATAACATTTCTTGCAGAAGATATGGTCTTAGTTCTAGCAAAGGAACACGTTTAGGAGTAGTAAGAGATCTCGTACAGGGTTTTATTAGCAGGATTAGTGTGTGCATACTGTGTCGAAGAAAAAATGTGTTTTTTCAAAAGTCCGATGTATGGAAGAAGGATAGAATAGCGATATACATTTTCCTGATTAAAAAGTATTTTTTTGTTTATTTTAAAGGCAGTGATTAAACGTACGGGATTTTTCGTAAAATTAGCCAGCGACTTAGTTAGTGGTAATGTTACGGAATTTTGCGTAAAAGCTTTCGAGATCAAAGAGGTTAGTTTACACCATAATCATAAGGCCTCGAAATTATATATTTGTTTTCAAGTTTTAATTTGCAAATAAAGTTCTGAGAACAGAATACCTTTGATAAATTTAAAAGTCACTGTACTAAGGTATTTTAAGACGCTGATTATGAATATAATATAGAAAATACCCACAAATTTAAATTTCAAGTCCAAAATCACAAAGGTATTTCAGGGGTGCCTCCACTCCACAAGACGTTAGAAAGGGTTAGGGGTTTAAAAACATTATTCATTCGACTAGTTACAGGGGTTCGATGCAGCCCCATCCCCACCAAATGTTGGTAAGGGGAAGGGTTCGAAAACATTCTTTCTGTGGTCAGCCATAAAGACGCCTTCACCCCCCCCCCCGAGACGTTCGAAAGGGGTAGGGATTTGACCAGTCACAGGGGTGACATTCAGCACTCAATGAAACTTTTGAAATGGGTAGGAGTTCGACCAACATCATTTCTGTTACCATTCACGGGGGTGCCTTCCCACACCCCACGTGACGGTAAAAAAGTGTAGGGGTTTGACCAATATTCTTCTATGCCCAGTCACAAGGATGCTCTCACGCCACCCACGAGACCTTGGAAAAGGGTCGCGCTCCAACTAAGCTCCAACTAAGTCGCTCGCTAATTTTACGAAATTTTCCGTACGATCAGCCCTCATGTACCGTGAGGGATATTTTTACGAAATTTTCCGTAATACTAGTCCTAGCCGTTTGAGAAGTTAATACTACAGAAAAAATGTAATATTAAGACAATGTCACCCCTGTGACTGGTAACTGAAAGAATATTGCTCGAACCCTAACCCTTTTTCAAGGTCTCGTGGGAGCCGTGAAGGAACCCCTGTGACTGGTCACAGAAATAATGTTGGTCAAATCTCTACCCCTTTCCAACGTCTCGGGGGGGGGGGTCTTTATGGCTGACCACAGAAATAATGTTTTCGAACCCTTCCCCTTACCAACATTCGGTGGGGGGGGGGGGCTGAATCGAACCCCTGTAACTAGTCGAATGAATAATGTTTTTAAATCCCTAACCTTTTCTAAGGTCTCGTGGAGTGGACACACCCCTGAAATACCTTTGTGATTTTGGCCTTGAAATTTAAATTTGTGGGTATTTTCTATATTATATTCATAATCAGCGTCTCAAAATACCTTAGTACAGTGGCTTTTAAATTTATCGAAGATATTCTCTTCTAGGAACTTTACTTGCAAATTATAACTTGAAAACAAATATATAATTTCGAGGCCTTATGATTATGGTGTAAACTAACCTCTTTGATCTCTAAAGCTTTTAAGGAAAATTCCGTAACATTAGCACTAACTAAGTCGCTCGCTAATTTTACGGAATATTCCGTACGTTTAGACACTTCGTATTTTAAAAATGTAATGCTAACACTCTCACTGGATACTTGCAACCATTCTACAAAATGTGTCCCCAAATCTAATACCCGTGTATTCAGGTCCGATCTCAGTTTATTTCTTTACAAATCGGTCATTACGAAAAAGTGCACTACCGTTTAAAAGTTGAAGTTCACCTCTTTTTTGATGATTGACTAAGTTCTCTTAATTTTAAATATGACAAAGCTAAAATTTTTTCTATAAAGGATTAAGTGCTATAAAATTCTGTAGAAAATGAGCCCAGGATAAAGCCTATTTGTCAATTTTTCAAGTAGATCTTGCAAGAACAGTGTATATTTCAATGTTTTCCTAAGTTTTCAATATCTTCTTCAGTCATTAATATTTTGTAATGTTCTTTGCCTCATTTTGAAGCTATTTTTCCAAAGTACCCTAAAAATTAAATAAATGTATATTTTGAGGAAATTTCATAGAAACTTCTTAATTATATGTTTCATATATTCTACAAAAATATTTTGGTTATTACAGAGAAT
>NC_046658.1:20895413-20903942 GCF_010883055.1 Belonocnema kinseyi
ATTCTCTGTAATAACCAAAATATTTTTGTAGAATATATGAAACATATAATTAAGAAGTTTCTATGAAATTTCCTCAAAATATACATTTATTTAATTTTTAGGATACTTTGGAAAAATAGCTTCAAAATGAGCCAAAGAACATTACAAAATATGAATGATTGAGGAAGTTATTGAGAACTTAGGAAAACATTGAAATATACACTGTTCTTGCAAAATCTACTTGAAAAATTGCCAAATAGAGTTCATCCTGGGCTCATTTTCTACAGAATTTTATAGCATTTAATCCTTTGTAGAGAAAAAATTTTAGCTTTGTTATATTTAAAATTAAGAGAACTTAGTCAATCATCAAAAAAGAGGTGAACTTCAACTTTTAAACGGTAGTGTACCTGAATATCCGGGTGTTAGATTTGGGTACACATTTTTTAGAATGGCAGCAAGTATCCAGTGAGAAGGTTAGCATTACATTTAAAATACGAAGTGTCTAAGCGTACGGAATATTCCGTAAAATTAGCGAGCGACTTAGTTGGAGCTAATGTTACGGAATTTTCTGTACGATTAGCCCTCCCGTACCGTGAGGGATATTGTTACGAAATTTTCCGTAATACTAGTCCTAGCCGTTCGAGAAGTTAATATTATGGAAAAAAATGTAATATTAAGACAAAGTGTGACATTGTGTAAAATTGTGAAAAATTGTGTAAAATTGTGTAATATTGTAACACTGTCGGTACTGGTACACAAAATTCACTGTGACTGATTACAGAAATAATGTTGGTCAAACCCCTACCCCTTTTCAACGTTTCGTACAGGGCTGGTTGGCACCTCTGTGATTGATCACTAAAATAATGTGGGACAAAGCGCGACTCTTTTTCAAGGTCTCGTGGGTGGCGTGAGAGCATCCTTGTGACTGGGCATATATATTTAAAAATTTGTCATAAGGACAACCGCAGGATTTCGCAGGAAGTGGGTGCTAATCTGGAAAATTGCACCCGCTCCCAGCGAAATCGCGGTAAAATTTCAGCTACAACCACGTTTCACGATCGTGAGATAGGTGGTGACATTCTGTAAGGGAATCAATACGACGATCCAGCAAACGCCTCGTGCACCCTAAGAACACGGAGCGATCCAAGGACTACCGCCTTCTGCATTTTTCCCGCAAGTGTTTTGGCATATTGTTGACACGCAGGGATGCTTTTTAGGCCATTAGAGAGTGAAAGCTTGGCACCTCCAAGAGGTGCTGAAGTCAAGTCAATACTGAAGTCAAGTCCGAGTGTTTCAGCAGCCTCCTCCGCTGCTTTGTACAGAAAAGCTCCTTTGCCCGCTTCTTCGTGATTCCTGACCATTTTAAGAAGAGGGTCTCTTCTATTTGCAACTCTATGTTTTGTACCCAGAATAATCCTGTTGTGAAGACATTCAAGACTAAATATTCCGCGACCACCTTGACGGCGTGAGATGTACAGTCGCGGAACGGAAGACTTAAGATGCATGCTTTTGTTCATGTGCATAACCTTCTTTGTCCCGATATCAAGGGATTTGAGCTCGTTCTTCGTCCATGGAACTACTCCAAATGAATAGAGTACTACCGGGACGGCAAGCATGTTCGTTCCAGATACTGTGTTCCTCGCCGACAGTTCGGAAGACCAAATCTGTGGGATGAGACGTTTGTATCTGCTTCCGAGAGTATCCTTTATAGATGTCACATCCTGAAAGCGGCTTTGTGGCACGCCCAGGTATGTATAAGTCTCTCCAGCGCAAAGGTGTCGTATAGCGCTTCTATCAACGAGCTAAGGATCTTCAGGGATACCATTAAGTTTTCCTCGCTTCAAATAAACCTTGGCGCATTTGTCTAACCCAACTTCCATTCCAATTTCCTTAGTATATCGTTGGACAATCCCTAGAGCTAGATGTAGTTACTCTTTGTTTTTAGCATAGATCTTAAGATCGTCCAGTTAAAATACATGAGTGACCTTCACTTTCGATCTGCAGGATTGCTGCACAAGCACCCGTCGGAATGGCGAAGTGCTACAGATAGTGGTAATAATGTAAGGCAAAAGAGACGTGGGCTCATAGTGTCGCCCTGCAAGACACCTCTGTGAAAGGTGACCTTGTTAGTTGTCACACGATTTTTTCCAGATGAAATAGTAAATCTGGTTTTCCAAAGCGGCATCAATCTATCTAAGCAACTAACTATTTGTGGATGAACCTTTAAGATTTCGAAAAGACAGATGATAAGTCTATGGGAGGTAGAATCGAAAGCTTTCCGATAATCAATCCAAGCCATCGATAGGTCACGCTGGTTAAATGTTGTATCTTTGCAGACAAATCTATCGATGAGCAGATTTTCCCGACATCCCGCTACGTCTTTCTTTGAGCCTAGTTGTTCATACATTTCTTGCCACACAGGTTCAATTGCCCGAACAATCCTATCATTTAGGATAGCTGTGAATATCTTATAAAGTGTGTTTAGACAAGTTATTGGCCTGTAATTCCTCGGGTCAGCTAAGTTGCCTATTTTCGCCAGGAGTATTGTGCACCCTTCCACCAACCACTCCGGAATCGTCTCTTCCGACTTCAAATATGAGGTGAAAATACGGGCCAAATGCTGATGGGTTGAAGAAAACTTCTACCACCAGAAGGTTTTGATACAATCTGGTCCCGGTGCGGAATAGTTCATCATCTCTCTCAATACTTTTTTCACCTCCTCGGTAGTGATGGGTGGGCATTCTTTATCAGGTGTTATGAGGACAACACATAAATCCTTGAAGCTATTTATATTTTTTGAGTCTGCGTCCAGTCTATGCTGCACTTCGTAGACTGCTCTCCAAAATACTTCGACCTCCTCTGGTTTGGGTGGGTGTTCGACAGTAACTGGAGGGTCTTGGAAGAGTCGAGATAGGTCAAAGAGAAATTGTTGATTTTTTCGGACCCACCTCTCCCTCCGCTCTAGACTTCTCTTAGCGTCAGATAGTATTCGTATTATCTCAATAATATGCTGCCTGATGGTCAGCAGCTTTAACTTGTTGAGTGTGTGATAACGGGTCCGGAGTTCGTGCGCGAACTTTCGAACCTTGGCGGTAAAATTCCTGCCAGATGTGATGTAGTCAATCACACACTGAATGCGGGATGCGTACTGTCTTGCCCGCGTACTGTCTTGCGTACTGTCTTGTAACCATATTCAGCAGAAACCCTTGGTACAGGGACCCTCTATCCGCAACCCGAGGATGCGTTCGGTGGTTTTGTCATAAGCTCTAAGGTTTGATTCTAGAGGAATAAAAACCGAGCCGAATGGTTCCCGTACCGAGAATCGAACCCGAGCCTTCTGGGTGAAAGCCAGGTATACGAGGTGTGTTCAAAAAGTAAGGTGACATTTCAATTTTCGCGGGCTACGTACATTCAAGTTTTAAATCTTTTGTTTTGTTGTGTTGGTACATTCGTCACGATCATATGTTAATAGTTTTGACTATATAGCTCGTGTTTTTTTTCTGGCAGAGGCGTAAAAGCTTAGAAGGGTTTCGTGTGCTCGGCGATTTTCTTATTTCGAAAAAAATGAAGCAAAGAGTTTGCATTAAATTTTGTGTGAAAAATGGAATCCAGTGCTCTAAAACTCTTGAAATGTTGACAGTTGCATACGGTGAGTTTACTCTGAGTAAGAAAAATGTGTATAAGTGGTACAAGCTGTTCTATGAAGGCCAAGAGGATGTCGAAGACGAACCTCGCCCTGGACTCACTGTCTTCTTTGATTACCGCGGCGTAGTGCATCAGAAATTCTTACCACAAGGTCGTACGGTCAATAAGGAGTATTATTTTCAAGTTATGCGCCGTTTGCGAGAGGCGATACGCAAAAAACGTCCGGAACTTTGGAAAAACAATTCGTAGCTTTTGCATCGCACCTGCTCATTCATCGTTGCTTATGAAAGATTTTCTGACCAAAGACAGCACCACAGATAAGAACTGCATCGCTGAAAGAACTCAAGACTATACCACAAAATGATTATCAGAAGTGCTTCGATGATTGGAAAAAGCGTTGGCACAAGTGTATTATATCTGAGGGGGACTACTTTGAAGGGGACAACATAAATATTGAGGAATAAATGGATATTTTTTGAGAAAACCATAAAGACACCTCATTTTTTAAACACACCTCGTATATATATGTATGTATGTATGTATGTATGTATGAATATCAATGTCGAGCCTGTGTATGTGTATTGACCTTTAGAAAGAATACATTTAAAAAATGTCGACTTTCGAATTTCATCGTTTAAAAAAATGAAATT
This sequence comes from Belonocnema kinseyi, assembly GCF_010883055.1. Taxonomy (NCBI): domain Eukaryota; kingdom Metazoa; phylum Arthropoda; class Insecta; order Hymenoptera; family Cynipidae; genus Belonocnema; species Belonocnema kinseyi. Next base: position 20,899,688 of record NC_046658.1, read on the forward strand.
CTTCGAGTAAGGTGGATACGCTTAGAGTGTTTAAATATTTGGTGCAATTTCAGAAGAGAGAAGTCACCTTTTTTTGGCTGGAAAACGATTTTTTTCGACAAAAAAACTTTTAAAGTCTTTAATTGAACGATAAATGAAGGGATTTAATCAGGAAGAATTTTAAAATTATTGTTACTTTTATTACTACGATGTTTTAAATAATGTTGGTCACATCACTACTCATTTCCAACTCCTCGTTGAATATGATCATTACGATATATCGTGACAGACTCATATTTGAGACATCCTAGAAGCGAAAGTAACAATAATTAAACTTTTTTGCCTCATCAAATCGATTCATTTATCGTTGAAATTAAAGATTCTAATAGTTTGTTGCCAAACAACATTTTTTCCAGCCAAAACAGAGGTGACAGATGACGCCCCTATCCTGCAACCTAACCAAATATTTTTCATGATGGCGACTCTTATTAAGTAACTCTTCGTATTTGGTCTTTCGTCATAAACAAAATTTTCAGGTCTAAAACTGGTTCATGGCGCATAAGGAGTTTACAGCAGCTCCATGCATCGCCCCCATTTTTCTGTTTTCTTACGGTACGGAGGGGAATTATCGGTCAAACTAATCCAATAGATGGCGCCACCAACAGTAGGTCTATCTTTTTCATTCAATTGCATTAAGAAACAGCAAAAATATTTGAAAACTTGATGCTGTTTGAAAATCAACAAAAAATATATATATTAAAAATTAGAGTAACCATTACTAATTATTTAAAGGAAGAAATAGTGATAAAAATATGTAGTTTAATGCGAATAAAATTTAATTTTAAGATACATTTTGAAAGCATTTCGAACTTCATATTTCTACGATTTATTTTGCTGTTATTATTGATTTTATTATTTTTTCTAGTTAAAAAAAATATTTATGGTTAAAATTATTAAAGTAGATAATAAAAAAATTATTTAAAAAAAATATACATGATCAGAAGAATTAATAAAAAATATATCACTTGTATCCAATATAAATATAATAATAATTAAAATATGTAAGACTACAACTTGAGTTGCAAAGTAAACAATATTTGTACCTTTAAAATCTTAACAATTGCAATTTTTGAAGGAAATATTTTTAAACAGTAATATTGATTTGAATTAAAATGTTTTGAGGGAATAATTTGGTAAAAAGTCATTGACAAGACTGATAAATGAGAAAATGGATATAATATTATTCAATATAATGTATATATTTAATTAAATTGAACCGAACGTCATATATACATTTATACAGTTCAATAATTTATTTATTGCTGAATCTTGAAAGCCTTTTTCTCGCTGCATACAACCCCTAATAATTTTACTTAAAAATTTTAATTTAAAGGAGATTTCGAGTTAAATTGTTAATTATATTATTGAAAACCTCATTTCTAAAATAAACAGACTATAAGCTATTAAACTCTATAAATGTTCTAACTCTATAAATGTTCAGAGCCTTCAAGTTTTTGCGATTTTGAATTTTTTGTTTTAAATTAAAGATTATTCAATTCTATAGATCTTGTCTTTACGAACTTTTGTCTCCTCTATCTTTTTATTAATAATTTTTCCACTCAAAGCATGGAAAAACTAAATTTTTTTTATAAAACAATTTTTTACGCTTTAATAACTGATCAGGAAAACTTTATATTGTCTAAAATAAATGTTTAGAAACTCATAGAATACAAATAATGTGCTTATTAATCCATTTATTTGTAATAAACCAATTTTATGAACAAATTGACGAATAACCTTATTATCGGTAAAAAAAATGTTTTACTAAACTTCAAATTCATTATTATATAATACAAAAAATGACAAGTGCAAAAAGCGAGGTAAATAATCAAATCGAAATAAACTATTTATAATTACCCTGGCGGACCGAAGGAACAGATTGGATCCTCTACAAAGTACCCATAAAGACCCCATTCAGTTCCTTTTTAAAATAAAAAAAAAAACAGTAAAATCAACTTTTAGAATGTTGTAATTCGGATTCTACGTTAAAATTTGCATTAGAGACTCACGGAGTAATCGCAATACTCTTTCATGCAGCGTTAAAAACTTTAAAAAATAAAATACTTGTCATTTACATGGGACGACGTCTCCTTCAAGTGCATCTTCTTTCAGTACTAGCAGAGATGAGGTGGGAGATTGCCGAGATAATGGAATAAGAGAATGTGAAAAACATGCGCTGATAACCGCGCCCTCTTGGCGGATTACCTAAGAGTTACTTTGAAGGCACAAGTTGCGCGTTGGTGAATGACGAAAGTTAGCAATTTCTGAAATGATTTACCTATTAAGCTTCTGCTCAATTAGTTGCCACAAAGATATCTTTGTTGCCGATTTGAAAGTTACGAAAGACTTGGTGGTCTTCTATTTATATCTCTATCCCCATTAGAAAGAAATTAAAGAAATAAATTGGCGATTTTGATGTTTCGCGTTATTCTTAATTTCATTCATTAGTCGATTTTGAGGTTATGTTTTTCAGGTGTATATAATATGGATATTATTATATTATATATATTATTGATGTTAATATGATAAAGTATATATATTATTCAAATTAATATTATAATTATAAAATATTATATTAATACTAATGACTATTTGACTATTTTTTAATAGAAATAGTTCAACTTTTAACTAAAATAATTAGTTTTCTGAAAAAAAAAGATTTCGCATAAAATACATAAATTAAAAAAAAATTTTGAAATTGTTTTCAACAAAATAGCTAAATTTCTAAACAGAAATTTAAATTTTTATCCAAAAGGCTGAATTGTATACTAAACATAAAAGAAATTTATTTTCCACCAAGTCTAATTTTCTATACAAAAATTAATGTTAGATCATAGTTAATTTGTCGACAAAAAAGAATTATTTTCTTGTAGTTGAAAGAAATTAATTTTTAAACAAAAACAAACAAAAATTTTCTACAAAATAGTTAAATTTTCAGAAAACAAATTTTTTCAACTAAATTGATACATCATCAACCAAAAAAAACTACATTTTTAACAAAGCAGTTCCACTTTCAACCTGAAAAGTTGAAATTAATTAAAATTCTTTGGAATTGCTTTAAATTATTGAAATTAATCGAAAATGTTTCGAATGTTTTAAAACATCCTAAAATATTAAGAATCCTTGAAATCTTTTGAAATTTTGCAATGATCTTGAAAATTTCTTGCAATTTTAAAAATACCCTAGAATATTGTAAATCCTTTAAAATCTTGTACTAAATTATTAAAATCAATGGAAAATTGTTTGGAATCTATTAAAATATCCTAAGATATATAAAATCCTTTGAAATTTCGTAATAAATTACTGTAATCAATTGAGAATTCCTTGAAACCTTATAAAATACTCTCAAGTATTTCGAAACCTTCAACATATTTTGAAACACCTTGACATCTTTTCAAGATTTATAAGGCTCTTTAGAGTTTTTTTTTAAACAACCCTGCTATAATTTTTAAAATTCTTTGAAATTCCTTTAAATTATAAAAATGAATTGAAAATCCATTGACATCTTTTTAAACATCCTCAAATATTTAAAATCCTCTAAAATCTTTTGAAATCTCTTGAAAATTCCTTGAAAATTAAAAAAAAAAACATAAAATATTTCAAATATTTTACAATATGATACTAAATTATTGAAATCAATTGATAATTCCTTGGAATCTGCTAAAATATCTTAGAATCTAATAAATCTTTCAAAATCTCATATTAGATTGCCGTAATCAATTGAAGATTCCTTGCAACATTTTTAATTACTCTCAAATATTGCAATACCTTCAAAATATTTTGACCTACCTTGACCTTTTTCTTAAGACTTCTACCATCCTTTGAAATTGTTTTAAATAACTCTGCTAAAATTTTTAAAATTATTTGAAACCCCTTTAAATTATAAAAATAAACTTAAAATTCCTTGACATCTTTTAAAACATACTCAATAATTAAAGTCCTTAAAAATCTTTTGAAATCTCTTGAAATTTTTAAAAGATTCAGATTGAAATTTAGAAAAAAGAAAAATTTCAAAACTTTGAATATTGTAAGTTTGTAGATTAGAGTTTTGAAAATAGAATCAATACAAATTCAAAACTTTCGAAATCTTATTTTCAACCATGAAATATAAGTAATTTTTCACTTGATGGAATTCAAGCCTTCACAATTTGAATTGTAAAATTAGAAGTTTATTTACAAAAAATTGTTAATCACAAATAAATTGAAAGCGTTAAAA
>NC_046658.1:20904042-20910099 GCF_010883055.1 Belonocnema kinseyi
TCTACAAAAATCGTTTTGGAAATAGTTGAACTTTAACTCGAGTAATTTCTATTAACACTTTAATTTAATACTTTAACTAATCTACAAACAATAAATTTTTAACATTTTGAAATTTTTGTGTTTTCTAAATTTCAGTCTGAAGTAATTTCATTTAGAGATTGCCCAATTGAAAAACTTACGTTTAAATTTTGAACGCTTTCAATTAATTCATGGTTAATAATTTTTCATAAATAAACTTTCAAGTTTACAATTCGAAATTTGAAAACTTGAATCTCATCGAACTGAAAATTATTCTTATTGAATAGCTGAAAATGTTTGAAAATTAGATTTCGAAAGTTTTGAAGTTTTATTGATCCCATTTTCAAAACTCTATACTACAAACATTTCAATATTTAACGTTTTGGAACTTTTTTATTTTCTTAAATTCCAATCTGAAGCTTTACAAAATTTCAAGAGATTTCAAAAGATTGTTAAGGATTTTAAATATTTGAGATGTTTTAAAAGATGTAAAGGAATCCTTAATTTTGTTTTATAATTTAAAGGAATTTCAAAGAAATAAAAAAAATTTAGAAGGGTTATTTAAAAAAATTCAAAAGTACTTTAAAAATCGTTTTTAAAAAGTTCTAGGTATTTCAAAAGACTTTGAAGGATTTTACGAATTTGAGAGAGTTTAAAAAGGTTCCAAGGAATTTTTAATTGACTATAGTAATTTAATATGAGATTTTAAAGGATTTGATGTATTTCATGGTATTTTTAAAATTTCAATATATTTTCAAGAGCTTTAAAAAATGTCAAGAGATTTAAAAAGATTTTAAATGATTTTAAATATCTAAGGATGTTTTAAAAGATGTCAAGGATTTTTCAACTTATTTTTATCGTCTTAAGAAATTTTAGAGAATTAAAAAAATTTTAGAATGGTTATTCAAAAAAATTCAAAAGTACTTTAAAAATCTTTAAAAAAGTTTAAGGTCTGTCAAAATATTTTGAAGAAATTGCAATATTTGACAGTATTCAAAAATGTTCCAAGGAATTTTTGATTGTTTGCGTTAATTTAATATGAGATTTGTTTTAAAATATGCATACAATTTAATATATTTATGCATATTAACTGTTATTAATAGGTGTAATAGGCCCAGTTCGCCCCTGGATATTAATGATTTAATAGACAAAGTTAGATATGAAAAAATAAGATATATATGTTCGTTTTTTATTCTTGCAGATGAATTTTTCAATTTCTAAGAATTTTGCGAGTCACTCAAAAAAAGTCTGTTTAAGTTAACCGTCTGTAGTTAAGTCTATTAATAAATATTACGAGTTTACCGCAACATCAATTTTGTAAACGGAAATTTTCAATTAAGTAATTTCATTTCATGATCAAATGTTTTCCAACTGTTTCTAAACATTATCGATTCAAAGGAAAATTTTAATTGCAAATAGGTTTTCTAATATTATAGGAAATAACTCTGCTCTTAAAATTTTTCTATCATAGTATACAATTTGTAATATTTTTTAAACTTTAAAAGAGGTAAGAAAAATGAAATACATAATGGGCAAAAAATTTAGAATATCTTAATCTTTTAAATAATTGCGTTTTGATTTTTAAACACACGAAAGAAAATCTAGAAGATTTTAGGACAATTAAAAGATTTTTTTAGGAAAACTGAATGATTTGAAAAGATATTTCGAAGGTCTAGAAGCTTTGTAAAGGTTTTAAAGTAATTTAAAATAAAAAATTTTTAGACATTTTAAAATTTTCTATACATTTTTAAAACAATTTTTAACAATTTTATAAAATCTTGAGTATTTCGAAAAAAATGTTAGAAGCTATTCAAAAATTTTGGAAGGATGAAATTTTTTTGGTAAGATTCCTCTGGAAGTTTCTACAAATCTCTAAGTTTTGAAGGTCATTGTAAAAATGTAATTTTTTATTACAAAAATTACTTAGGAATTTCAGAATTTTTGAAGAGATTAACAATATTTAAAAACATGAATAGTTTTTCAAAAAATTATTTTAAAAATTATTTCTTCAAATCTTCTGAAAGTCCTAAATATCTTTTAAGCTGACTCTAATATTTCCTAATCTTTCATGTTTCCTGAAAAATAAAAAAATACATACAAATTTTCTGCATTTTTTTCGGCATATGTGAAATCTTCAAAACTGTTTTTGAAATATCTCCGGAATCTTACGAAAATTATATTTATATAACTTTAAAAAGAAACAGATAAGCGGTAATTCCTTCTTGTCAAAACTTGGAATGTGGTTTTACCTTTGTCACAAGCAAATAGTTATTCCAAATTTGTATTTTGTATTAAAAATGATTGTAATTGCAAAAAAAAACATCATTTTTTTACTCTAAAATGAAGCTGAAATTAATAGCCCAGATTTTTCAAAAGTTTTTTTCCTCTATTTTTATAGGCTGAATCTAATAACTCAGTTATTAGTACATATACTAAATTAGGAAATGTGAAAAGTATTAAAAATTAAAAGAAAATTAGACATTGTTTATTTAATTTATTTTAATCAATTTATTCATTTAATTAAGGTCTAACTGAATACTATTTAATTAGATTATATAATAAGTGTTCAAGAAAGCAGTATTAAAGAGCTACTCATCTATTTATATTGCATTTGTTTGGCGGGGAAATACATTTCTCGGAAACTCTCCGCAGGTTCTGTGAACTGGAGGTGCTCAGAATCTGCAAGAATCGAAGATTCCTCTTCGCCCTACCAATATCATTTCAACAAATTGGGCGAATTCAAAACAAAATCACACTTTGGCGGACTTCTAATTTAGTAATTTTAAATTATCTGAAATATATAAAAAATTATATCGAATTATATGAATTTAGGAAATATTGTATATAAAAATAAAAAATAAAAATATCAAACAACCACTATATGGTCCTACTGTCATCAACCGTCAACTAAAAATGACACCAGCTCCCAGAATGTACGCGATAAATCACACCTATGGCCACGTCTTACAACAGTGAACTGGGTGGTATATAGTATTTATTTTTCTCGGAAATTTGTAAGTGTTGATACTTTTGTTTTACCAGATTCTTGAGTCGACGCATTTTTTGTATGTTTTAAATATTTTCAAAATATTTTAAAATTCTCTTTAAAAATTATTATTTTTTAATTTAAAAAAATATAAACTTTCCCCGGAATCTTAACCCAAAATTTTTAATTTCTTAAAACCTTTACAAATTCTGAAAAAGAATGTAAAATTTTAATTGAAAATATTCAAAAATGTAAATTTTCTTTTATCTCTTAAAAGTCTTCTCAACATCAAATTATTTGTTAAAGATCCAAAATTATGCTTTTAATAAATTATAATTTTTCCTATTTTTTTAATTGTGCAAAATTGTAAAAATTACGTTAAAATTTTCCAGATTTGTTTTACCATTTTTTGAAATGTTTTAAAAAATTGTAGAATATTCGGTCAAAATCCTTAAAAAGATTTTTCTTTCGAAATCTCAAAAAATCTATATTTTGCTCAACATTTATCGGTCTCACAGCAAATAACAAAAGGAAAACATCCACTAAAATCATATTCATGCAGAATATAATCAGTCAGGTTTTCGAACAAATTAAAAATGTTTTTGACAATTTTGAAAGTTAATATAAGAATATTCTTCAGATTCATATGAAAATTTAAAAGGAGTTTTTGTTTTTACAAATAAATGGTTAGAGAACATTTAAAAAGATTTCTAAAAATGCTGGGAAAAAATCCAAAATATCTTCGGCAATTTCTTAATTTTTTAAGACGTAAAAATTTTAAGACAAATTTGGGCGTTGAAGAAGAAATATTCAAAAAAAAAAAGAATTCTCAATTATGAAGATTAATTTTAAACCAATAAAAAATAAATAGAATAGTCAAAGTTTGAACTATAAAATTTTACTTGTTGAATACTTCAATTTTCAATCAAAAACTGTAAATGAAAAAATTAATTTGTAACCAAATATTGGAATTTTCAAAAAAGAAAAGAATCTCAATACAAGCTTTATTGTCCACCAAAAAACAACGAATTAAAAAAATTCCATTTTTACATCATATTACATAAAATTAAATATTACATCAATTGATATGAATTTAGGCAATATTTTATATGAAAATTTAAAGAAAAAGATTAAACAACCACCGCATGGCTCCACTGTCAGCAACCGTCATCTAAAAATGACACCAGTCCAAGCATATACGCGATAAATCATATTTACTTTTTCAGAAAATTATGAGTCTTGATACTTTTAATTACCAGATTCTTGAACCAACGCAGTTGTTAAATGTTTTAAAAAGTTTCAACATATTTTTAAATTTTCTTTAAAAAATTTTGTTTTTTAAATAAAAAATAAATTTAAACTTTCCTCGAGATGTTAGGCAAAAAATTTTTAATTTCTTAAATCCTTTGCAAATTCTGAAAGAGAATCTAAAACTTTATTTCAAAATCTTCAGAAATCTAAATTTTTTTTAAAAATCTTCTCAATATTAAAATTTTCCAGAATCTTTTTATCAGTTTCTTGAAATGTTTTGAAAAAGTTGTAGAATATTCTCTCAAAACTAGTTTTTATAATTTTAACAATTTTCTCTTTAAGTATAGTCTTCAAATGAACTTTAAAAATAAGAAAAATGTTACATTTTTTTAGGAAACTTAAGAAAACTTTTTTATAATATTAAAATCTTTCAAAATTCTTAAAAAGCTTTTTCTTTCGAAATATTAAAAAATCTATATTTCGCTCAACATTTGTCGGCATCCCAGCAAATAACAAACTGAAAACATCTACTAAAATCATATTCATATAAAAAATCTGAAAGGATTTCTTGTTTTTTAAAATAAATTGTTAGAGAAAATTTAAAAAGATTTCTAAAAATGCTGAGAAAGAATCCATAATATCTCCAGCAATTTTTTAATGTTTTAGGACTTAAAAATTGTAAGAAAAATTTGGACGTTGAAACAATATTCTTAAGATTAATACGAAAATTTGAAAGGATTTTTTATATTAATTTCTTGATAAAATTTTTTAAAAATATTTCTATAAATTCCGCGAAAAAAATCGAAATATTTAAGACAAGTTTTAAACTTTTTTTATACTTTTTAAAATTTTAAGAAAAATTCGCTTCCGTTTCAGACATTTAGAAATTTTAGAAGATTCTGAGTGATTAAAAAAAATATATTTCTGAAAATTTATCAAATATTTTTTAAAAACAACTTACATTTGTAATACAAAAAATGAATTTTATACTAAGATTAATTTTCAAGCATTAAGAAGAAAAATTAAATAGCTCAATTTTCCACCTAAAAATAAAAATTTTTTAAAAAGTTTAATTTTTAGTAAAAAGAAGAATTTTTAAATTAGACAATTAATTTTCTGATAAAAAACAACAAACTTGAAAACAAAAATTTAAAAATTGTCAACCAAATAGATGAATTTGTTACTGAAAAAAAAAACAATTTTGACCAATAATTAAAATAGCTCAATTTTCAATTCAAAATCAACAAATTTCCAAAAAGAATTAAATTTGTAATGATAAAGATGATTTTTTAACCGAGAAGATAAATTTTCTACTAACAAAAACAATAAATTAAAAACAAATATAGTAATCTTTCAACACGAAAAAAGTATTAATTTTCAATAAAAATTTTTGTTATTTTCCACCATATTTTATTAATTTTTTCTTTATGTACTAAAAGAATGATTAAAATTTTGATTAATAGGCTCTTAAGTTAATCTTTGAATACCAAAAAACAGTAATTTTTTCAAATTGTATAATTGAGTATAATTTTCAAAATTCCCGTAAGATCATTCAGATTCGTTTATGTAAACTTTTTAATCAAAGCATCCCAAATTACCTAGCTAGTTTGCGAACTAGAATATAGACCATATACGTGAAATTACCCACTCTGATCTTCTCTACCGACATTGATGCCGCCCTGTTTGACCGCTCAAGTCATGGACATACGAGGGTAGTTCAATAAGTCCTTAGAATGACCAACAGATGGCGCGCGAATCGCTCCAAATCATCTGTTTTCAGTCAGCACCACTCCCGACTAGAT
>NC_046658.1:20910199-20923085 GCF_010883055.1 Belonocnema kinseyi
TGAAGGATAGAAGATTCAAAGTGCGTGAGTTAGCTGAGGCCACAAGGATATCTATAGGTGCAGTTGTTTCAATTCTACATGAAAAATTAGGCATGAAAAAGCCATTGACAAGATGGGTGCCGCGTATACTCTCAGCTGAGAATAAACGCAATAGAGTGGTCGCCTCTGAGGCTCTTTTGGCGCGCATAAGTCGGAATCGTGAGGAATTTTTTCGTCGATTTGTGACTGTGGATGAAACATGGATACACCATTGCACTCCTGAGACAAAGGAACAATCCAAACAGTGGATTTCCACAGGCGAACCAGCTCCAAAGAAGGCAAACACCGTAAAGTCAGCTGGTAAGGTTATGGCTACAGTTTTTTGGGATGCACGTGGAATTATACTTATTGACTACTTAGAAAAGGGTAAAAAAATCACTGGTGAATATTATGCATCATTGTTAGAGCAGCTGAAAGAAGAAATTTAAAAAAAACGACCACATTTGGCGAGAAAAAAAATTCTCTTCCATCACGACAACGCCCGAGTTCACACATGCTTCGTTTCAATGGCTAAAATTGAAGAACTAAAATTCGAATTGGTCGAACACCCACCGTATTCACCAGATTTAGCCCCCAGTGACTTTTTCTTATTTCCAAACTTGAAAAAATGGCTCGGTGGACAGAGATTTCCAGACAACGAAGACGTCATTGCCTCTGTAAGTGCTTATTTTGAGGAACTTCCGAAATTAAACGCATCTCTTAATAGATCTCTATTAATGTTATCTTAAAAATATTGCAAATGCAAAAACTTAGATATAATAATGGAAATTATAATGTGCAATAAGTTCATTTGTTGCATTAATCTCTTAGTGAGGACATTTAATCTAAGTTTGCTTTCCTGATTACAATTGCAAGTATATTTTTAAGATTAAAATTATGTTGAAGAAATATTTTTCAACGTTATTTTTCCATTTCTCTTCACTGGATGTGCCCTGATTATAAAATTTTGATTTTTAGTGAGAGCATTTTTAATAATAATCATTTACACGTTAACAGTTATTATATTGTTGCTCACTTGAATCTCAATATATTGAAATATTATTAAGGCTCCTTTTTATAGGCAAAGTGAAATCAATGATTTTTTCTGTATAATTTTGGTAAGTAATCGTATGTCAATATATAATATTTAAATTTATTTCTAAAGTGGAAAAAACCTAATAAGTATATTTTTAATGCTAATTTTTTTCGGAACATAATATTTTAAATTCTTTCTAAATTGAAACTACAAATTTTTTATTTTCTACATTTTAAATATCTGAAATTTTCTTTTAGAAAGGATCCTCTTTCGCTCTTTTGGGTTAATAATATTGACTGAATCAAAGAATATTTTCATCAAGTTATAGTTTGTAATTTTATTCTGCATATCAAGATAAACATTTATTATTTCTAACGTTTTCATAAAGTTTAAACGTTCGCGCGTTATTACGTGATCATTGTGCCGCCACCATTTATCCAGGAATTGATGCATGTCATTTTAGAAATCGCAACTGCGCAAGTGTCGGTTCTACTTTTTCCGTTCCGTGATTCGTTCCTTTTTCCTCTTTCCGGCTACGCAGCTAATACTAGGAAGGAGTTTTCTTCTATTAAAACAGCAAGACAATATGTTTAATATCCACGCTGGCATCAATTCCTAAAATTTTCGAAAATAGTTTTTATTTTATTCGGAACTTAAGTTTTGTTCGCTCTATCTATTGTTTAATTCATTGAAGCACCGAACTTAGGTAATGAAAACTTTCAATCGTATCTTCAATTCATAAATCATCAAAAATTGTGCACATAGCTCGTGCCCTTTTCAGGTTTGATCTCGTTTATCACATGTTCTGTGACTCATGTTTCTTAGGTTTGTTATTCTTTCCAATAGTATTGCACTTTTTAGACACATTTGCTTTAATATTTTCCAATATGGGCACATAACTATACATAAAGAATGTATGTTTATATAGAAATTTTGTGCAGTAGTGTGGTTTATTCATTTTCAGGTTTATTATTTTCGTTCGATTCTTTGATAAATATGCCCAAAGAAAATTCTGTTAGCATGGTTGTATTATTGATCTGTTTGCTAAATGAATCTTTTAATTCATCATCTGCGAAATATCTTCAATGTCTACAAATATAATTCGTCAGTTCATTTCATAATCATTAATATTTATATGCATAAAATATCTCAGCGGGTACAAAACTATGAAAATCCCAAGAACATCCGTAAGACGTTCCTAGGATGTCCTATGTCAGGCCAATCAACAGCTCTAAGATGTCTAATACCCCAAACATGACCTAAAGTACTCTTAAAGACATGGACTTGAAGAGGGATATTTTCATGGCATGGCCTTGGTTGCTGTCCGACTTAGCACATGTCACCAGCCGAATCTGGATGAATCACCCATCGGCGCCGAATAGCCATACGATTATCAACCGTCTGAAGAGTCAGTCGTCTTGAGGACACGATTGACCTAAGAGCTCTCCGGATTTAGTACTTATATTTGTTCAATAATAATTAAATTGTATTTTAGCTACCAAAGAGGAACATTAATTGTCTCAATATTATATCGAGATTTTTGTATTTCAATAAATATTTGTTATTATAAAAATAACGCGACAAATCAGAAGTGGGATACACTTCTGCTCACTTCGTGGACAGTGAAACCTACAAACAGTGTTGGTGCAGTGAACTGTGTCTGTGCTAACAGCAAACAAATAAACAATGAAAATGAGAAGAGGTAGATCTCGTGATCGTGATGTCAGTGCACATGAGGGTAGGCGAGGCAGGGAGAGAGCAAGGCATCGAAGCTCGTCTCCTAGAAAGACCTACAGGAGATCACGTCATGATTCAAGAGATTCATCGAGAAGTCAGAGTCCCAAGAGATCTCGCCGAGACCTAGGTGAATCTGCAAGAATCAACTCGGAACGGTCTCATTCGACCACCTCCAATTCTGATTTCGCCAAGCTCACTGATGTATTGGCAAGTATTATGAAAACTAATTCGAAAAAGTCAAGTAATTTTATTAATGAAAAATTTCTACCGGAATTTTATCCGTCTGTGCGTACTCATTCTGCAGCAGACTGGATAGACAATATAAATTCTTGTACGATTTTGTATGATTGGGATGATAAAACTAAACTCTATTTGGCGGTTTGCAGGCTTCGCGGTAACGCCAAAGTGTGGTATGACGAATTGCATGAAGCTCAATTGTCTTGGCCAGTATTTTCTCATTCGTTAATAAAACAATTTCCTCGTTGTAAGACCAAAAACGAACTCAATGATTGTCTATCTATTTTCCGTGAAACCAGTAATAAAACTAAAGAAAATAATAAACGACAAAATGCGCGTGAGGTAATGAACGGAAAGTCAAAAGTAGGTGATGAAAAGAAAAATGCATGTTTTCACTGCGGAAATGTAGGCCATCGAAAATATGAATGCCCAGACCTGAAAGAGGCATCAGGTTCAGGGAATGCGGAAATAACAAAATTTTCAAAGAACGAAAAACCGAAATGTGCGCATTGTCATAAATTGGGTCATAACGACGAAGATTGTTGGTTAAAAAACAAATCCGTCAAAGAATCAAAGCGATCATGACTAGCAGATACGAAGGGAGGCATATAAGTTTGCGAAATAAATAAGCTAGTAGTGCAGATGCCTATAAAGTGTTGTACCGTGAATGATATTGCGAGCGAATGCATGGTTGATTAGGGGAGTGACTGCTCTATTATCAGATTCAGAGAGGCACAAGCGCTTGGATTAAAGCTATTCCAAACACAAGAAACTTTATCAGCTTTTAATTTCGCGTTGACGAAGCCAATCGCTTGTACCAAAGTCAATCTCCAAATCGACGGCATATCATTCGAAATAGAAATGTTTGTAGTTCCGGACGAACAGTTATCGAGAAAAATACTTATTGGTCGCGACGTACTTGCAACTCCCAAAGTAAAAGCTATCGTGGACGCAGCCGGATTGAAACTCGAGAAAGTTAATGCGTCAGTGTCACCTAAAGAAGTCAATTTGATAAACAATGATAGGAGGGACATAAATGGAAAAGACATACAATGTCTGAGAGTTAATGATCCAAAAATTATAAGCGAATTAGTTTCTCTACTGAATAAATATCGAACTATCGCGTTAAATATGCGAGAATTGGGCGCAGCAAAAGGAACGGATTTAAAGCTTACACTGATAGATGATGAACCTGTGAGTTACCGACCTCGTCGGTTATCTTTTGAAGAACGTAAAACGGTTAAACGGATTATTGAAGAACTAGGGGAAGCTGGTATCATTCGTGAAAGTCAGTCACCTTGTGCCAGCCCTATTTTACTAAAAAGGAAGAAATCCGGTGAAATTCGTTTATGTGTGGATTATAGTTTGCTAAACAAAAGGATTAAGTCTGATTTGCACCCTGTGCCACACATTGACGATCAGATTGATCGTTTATCAGGGAAAAAGTTATTCACTTCGTTAGATCTTAAATCTGGATATCATGAAATTCCCGTTGACGAAGAATCTATCGAAGTGACAGCATTCGTTACCCCAGATGGTCATTATGAATTTTTAAGAGCCCCTTTTGGTCTTAAGAATTCACCAGCCGTTTTTCAAAGAGCAGTAAATAGAGCCCTTGGCGAGCTGAGATTCTCTTTTGCATTAGTTTACATTGAAGATATACTCATAACAGCCTCGAGTTTTGACGAAGCTCTTAAAAATTTTGAATCGGTATTGGAGGCCCTGAAAAATAGTAATCTCACCCTAAATATATCAAAATGTAAGTTTTTCCAATCCACCATCGATTACCTCGGTAGAGAAATTTCAGAGAATGGTGTGCGTCCAAGCACTAAAAAAATAAATGCCGTGATTAAACCACCAGAACCCACAGATATAAAAGAACTGCGCTCTTTTCTCGGAATTGTAAATTATTTCAGGAAATTTATCAAGGATTTTGCTAAAATCACCGCTCCTCTTACTGAACTATTACGTAAGGAAACCCAATTGAAATGGGGTCCCGAACAATCCAACACAGTACGGGAAATGAAACGTTTACTCACTAGTAGACCTATATTAGCACTTTACGACCCCACACTTGAGACAGAATTACATACAGACGCAAGTTCGGTTTGACTAAGAGCGATGCTTTTACAGAAAATGGACGACGAGAAACGAGTCATATCATATTACAGTCGAAAAACTACATCCGTCGAGAGAAATTACCACTCTTATGATTTAGAAACTCTTGCCATAGTCGAGGCACTTGAGAGATTTCGTGGTTATTTAATCGGTATAAAGTTTACTGTAGTCACTGATTGTGTCGCCATTCATGCGACTGCTGTAAAACGGGATATCAATCTTAGGGTAGCGAGATGGTGGGTATACATGCAGGACTTTTTTTTTGATATAGTATATCGTCCCGGGGCTCAAGGAGCGCATGCAGATTATCTTAGCCGTAATCCAGTTAATTGTATGCTGATTGACATTACTGATAGAGAATGGATTAAAGTCGCACAAATATAAGATCTAGATTTGGAAATTACGCGTAAGATTTTAGAATCGGGAGACGTTCAACGCGATACGAAGCGATACTTTGACGAATTCGATCTCAGGGGCGGGGTAGCTTTCCGCAAAACTGAAAGTGGGAATAAGTGGGTGGTGCCTCGTGCATCACATTTTAATATCGTGAAAATGCATCATGACGATCAAGGTCATTTTGCGGCCGAAAAGACAATCGAGAAAATCAAGAAATTACTGGTTTAAAGGTATGAGAAAGTTTGTCATCAAATATGTTAAAGCATGTTTGAATTGTTTATATTACAAATCCACAACTGGTCGTAAGCCGGGGCTATTGCATCCGATAAAGAAAGTTCCAATCCCATTTCATACTATACATTTGGATCACCTCGGTCCTTTTGTAAAAAGCAAACATAAGAATACACAAATATTGGCTTTGATTGACGGATTCACTAAATTCTGCATTATCGAGCTTGTAAGAGACACCAAAACCAAATGGGTCATCAAGACACTACTTCAAGTATTTGGCATCTTTGGAGTACCAACTCGAATAATCAGCGACAGGGGAACATGCTTCACGTCTCACCGTTTTACAAAATTTTGTCAATAATACGGTATAAAACACGTGCTTAATGCCGTTGCAACGCCAAGAGCAAATGGTCAAGTAGAGCGGTTGAATCTAACCATCCTTAAGTCGCTGGCAGCGACTAGTGCTGGTTCACCGGAAGACAGGTGGGACGAGTACGTAAATAAGGTGCAGAGCGGAATCAACTGCACTATGAATCGAACCACACAGAAGAGTTCAGCTCAATTACTGTATGGATACAAACGCAAAAGTGCAGCAGATAACGCTTTGCTTGGTGCAATCCAAGAGACGTTGGATCAGATCGACCTGAAGGAGATGCGCAAAGAGGTGAGTCTACACACTGAGGAGGAACAGGTGCGGCAGAAATCTCGGTTTGATAGCAAGAGATTCATACCACCGCAATACTCCTCAGGAGACATCGTTCTAGTGTCATATAGACCAGCAGCAACGGGTCAAAGCTAGCAGCCAAGTCGAAGGGTCCTTTCAAGGTGACAGCTGTTCTGTCCAATGACCGGTATGAAGTCGAAGACCTGAGGGAGCTTAAGAAGAGCCGTGGTCAGAGGACTGTGGTAGCGGTAGACAGCATGCGCAAATGGATAACCTTCGATGCGCTAGAATGAGTTCAGGTATAGCTATCGTTGATAACACATGTTTTGTTTTATTCGTTTGTAGACTAAAACTAAGTGAGCCAGCACGAATAAAGAAACTGCGTGGACGCTGAGGTGTTCACTGATCCTAGAGGAATCTCAAGGTAATGGAAGTCGACGAGTAATCTAGGCCAGCTGGTAACGTCATGAGTACTTCCAGAGTCAGGAGATAAAAGTTTGACCAAATCGAGAACGTTCTGGCACGACCTTTAGTCAAGGTCGTATGGACAGAAGTTCATCGGCGGAGGTCGGGACCATGTATTGTATATTTCAAATATTTCGATACATTTATTAGGGTTTTGCCAGACACACGCGGTTTTGTAGGATCTCTGAAGACATAGAGATTTTAAATATTTGAATGGTTTTGTAAGAACGTTACATCTTTTTAAGAATTTAAAAAAATTCCAAGAAATGTGCAGAAATTTTTAAAGGTCTGAGCGGATTTCAAAAATTTAAACATGTTTAAAGTAATTTTAAAAGATAATAAAAATCTCAAGAGGTTTTTTAGTTTTCCAATAAATTTCTAGGAATTATACAAGATTGAAAGAATACCAAAAATTTCCAAAATTTTATCGGATTCCAAATAGTTTCATGGGGTTTTACACAATTTCATGGGATCAACAATTTTCCAAGGCATTTTAATTAATGATTTTAGAGGATACAAAAAATTTCAAAGGGTTAAACGAATTTCTACGCTGTTTGCACCAATACAAGGGATTTAAAAAATTACAATTATTGTGGAATTCATAGGATTTATGAAGACAAAAGATTTCATAATGTTATAATAAATTGTATAGATATTAAGGAAAAGACAAAAATTTGATTTTCTAACGATTTCAGAGGATTTTAAGAAAATTGAAGAGTTTTTAATAGATTTCAGTAAATTTCAAATATTTCCATGTGTTTCATAGGGCTTTATCAGATTTAATGATATTTCAGAGAAGTTTAAAGTTTCACACATGTTCCAAGGAATTTTAATATATAATAACGATTGAAAGATATACGGTATATTAAAAAAATTATATGGAGTTTAAAAGATTAAACGAATTTTAAAAATGACGAAGAATTTCATCGGATTTGAAATTATTTCTAAGGATTATATACAATTTCATCATGAGGTTTCAAAATTGAAAGGAAGGATTAAAAAGAATTTCTAGAGATATCGAGGGATTGGAAAAATCGAATTATTCTAGGGATTTCAGAGAATTTTACGAGATATTAAGATTTTTAAATAGAATTCAGTGAATTTTAAAAGATTTCAGGGAATTTAAAAAAATTTCAAAGATTTACAAATATTTCATAGGGCAATTTCAGAAAATTTCAAAGATATCATCATTTTAATGGAATTTTAAAGAATATTACAGTGTTTTAAATGTTTCACCAGTTTTGGGTCAATTTTTGTGGGATTAGTTTTTGTGGAATTTCACAAGATTTTGAGAAATTTCTAAATTAAAGAAATTTCAAAGGAAAATACGATATATTTTATCATACGCCTTTAGCATCTTTAAAAAGATTCTGGAGGATTTCACGCGATCTTTTGTGAAATATATGTATCAATGCGTTCAACAAAAACAAGAGCAATGTCGATAATAACGAATCCGAAGACTCTTTCGAGGACATCCTGAAATAGAATACGTCGAAGTATCGTAAATGTATGGATACTAATGGCAATTTTAATCGAAATGCGATACCTGACATCAAACAACTAAAAAAACAGACATCTGTCGGAAATTCAGCAAAAGCTGTTGAGACTAAGTTTATTTTTTAAATCTTATTTATTTTAATTTCTCTTCCTTTATAAGGAATTCTTTTTCATGAATTTATTTATAATTGCATTACATACGTCGACTGTCGGCGTCCAGAAGAATTTGGAATGAAATGTTTCACCTGGTTTAATGTCTTTTTTTTAAGTTCAATTTACATTCAACCCTTCAAAACTCGGGTTATTGGGTTTGAAGGCGTTTTTGAGAATTAAAGTTTCTAGTCGGTCTTAAAGGGTTAAGAAAATTCATGGTGAATTAAAAAAAAAGTTTACTTTACCAAAAAGACGAATTTTCAACAAAATACATAAATTTTTAACCATAAAGTTGAATTTTTAACAAATTACATATGTTTAATGTAAAAAATTTATTTTTTTAAAAGATACTGTGAAGATAAATTTTCATTTAATACTCTAAATTTTCAATAAAAAACCAATTATTTACACAAAAGTTTAATAAATTTTGTATTTTTCATATTCAAGCCCAGAATATGAATTTTCTACAAAAAGTTGATTTTCCACAAGCAAGTTGCATGTCCAACAAAATAGTTAGAAAAATTAGTTTTTAACAAAAAAAAATTTTTACCAAAGAAATTAATTTTCAAACAAAAAAAGTAATTTTCAACTAAAGTTATGAATTTTCTACCAGAAAAATAACTTTTAAGAAAGAATTTCAACTTTCAACAAAGTAGTGGGATTTTTAACATGAAAAGATCAATTTTTAAGGCAAAACGTAATAGATGATATTTGAACAAAGAATATCTCAATTTGCAATAAAAAACATTTGGATTCAACCAACAAAAGCAAACTTTCAACGAAATACTTTAATACTCGAATAAAGAAAATTTATTTCCAAGTAAGTATTTTAAGTTTCAACAAAAAATTGATTTTAAACCAAAAAAAGATTAACTTTCGACAAAATACGCACATTTTCAACAAAATAATTACTTGTTCTGGTCGAAAATACAAATTTTGTACAGAGCAGTTAATTTTTTAGCAGAAAAGTTAATTTTTGGCCGAGAATGATGGGAAAGATGAAAGAAAGATGAATTTTGAAGAAAAAAAGATGAATTCTTACCGCGACGAATGCCTGTAATCATTAAATAAAAAAATCATTTATAATTAATTAAAGGAAAATTGTTTATTTTTTATGAAAAGGCTAAATTATTTATTACTTAACATGCTTCATTTGATTTCCGGAAACATTTTTATTGAAGTTTAATCAATTGGACTATTTTAAATTGTAACTTGCGCAAGGAGAATAGTAAATGCAGCTATTCTACGTTATAATATTTACCAAATATCATTAGGTGCAAAAATGTATGCACTTCATGCGGAAAAAGTTACCCCTTTTGAGTTTGAAGATTTCACGGAAGAGTATGGTAATCAAATTCCATTCGAAATAATAAACGAATTCTTAAATTTCGATGCAAAGTTAGTGGATGAAGATTTTCTTCGTAAATTTGTAAGTACTGTTATCTTTACAATTTATGAAATTTACATTTTACCCACATTAATATATACAATAAACTTCTTTTGCAGGCATCATCACTTCCCCTGTATTAAGATCCAGCAGGGAATACACGAAAAACATAAAAAATATATTTAAAAACTTTTTTAGAAAAAGCATTGCTCTTCAGTTCGTTGCCGTGAAAGCCAGCGGAGACAAAATGGTTATTAAGGACACAAAGATGTACGCATGCATGCTTGGTGAGACTTAATGATAATTTTTTAATTATTAATGTATTGCAGTATGATCTCTAAATAAAAAAGTTACTATCTAATTTCAGATTTCTATATGCTTCTAGCAATACCAATAATAATTAATAATATATTATGACATAACATTTTCATTAATATGAAATAATAAATAAAATTCTCCTAAACAAAGGTGAATCCAGAATATTATTGATCGCAATTAGTTATATCGCAAGGGGGGGCCACGTAGGGGCCCTTCTTCTTAATTGGGGTTGCAGGCGTGAGGCCCCCACTAGAGCCCTATTAGAAAATCTAGTAGGGGTCCTATGACCTCAGCATTACGTTCTAGGTGGGGCTTAGAATAGTTTTCCCCACTAGAGACCGACTAGATATAGGGAAAACTAGTCAGGGCCCCACTGGAGCCATTTAGAAATTTCTGTTACGGGAAACTGCTCATTTTCACGAGAAATTTTTATTATATAACCTATTTTGTCCCCATACATTCTTACGGGATTTCCAGTGCGCAGTACACTGTCAGAAAAGTCTGTACGAGGTTTAAAATACATGAGTGTGAAGCAAATATACACTACTACTACTGAAATGTTACATACATTGATGAAGTCAATTTAATATACATATGTATTAAATTTAATATACAGGTCAGCATAGCAATGTGCGTGAAAACTTAACGTGCTTTAATTTCTTTGAATCTTGTCAAATATTCTCAATGAAATTAATAATCTAGAATTCGTTCACTATATTGTTGTTTATTATGAAAGTCAAATATACGGGTATCACTTTTTCCTAATTTCGCTTTAAATTGTCAAAATTTAAGGCGAAGACAGTTAATTTTAGGTTAGGTCCGTTATTTACTTGCTTAATGCAACTCTTCGGCTTGAAATACAATTTTATTTCTGATTAACAGGAAGAAGGTATCATGTTTTATTATTCAAAGTCGAAAATTACTGCTGAACTTATTTTTAATTTGTGAAAAATGGAAATATCTGATTTTTCTTGTAAGTGATTAACATGAATGCATATGGAATTTAATATTGTCGCCTTTATTGGCGACTATATCATTTTTATATTATATTTAATATTATTTTTCACAGTGTATGATATTTGATAGACAAATAAACATATGCAAAAAAATTATATTAAGGGCATGTGATACTTACAATTTCCCCGGCTTTTTTACCACAAAAATGAAAATTTTTAAAAACTGAATTCGGAGATGCTATAAAATATCATAACGGACGTCCCCGGACTCTTTTTTGACGGATAATATCAAAAAAATTTATTGTACTAAATAAAAATTTTATGCATATGCATTATTTTGAGGTTACGTCATTTTTCATCTCTGCCTTTCCGATAATCTGGAAATTATTTATGAAATAAACTTTTTTTGATTGTCTGCAAACAATGTTAGTTCCGGGAAATTAGTTACTATGTTTATTTGTAATATCAAAGTTTTCAGCCAAAAATATTGTGTAGTTCGGAAGTAACGCTCGGGTGAATTGTAACACACATAACCTCGAAATATACACGCAAGTTGTTAGCAATATAAAAAATTTCTTGATAAAAAAAACACTAAAAAAGTGTGTGAGGACGTCCGTTAGCATGTTCGCTAGAATTTCCCAGATTTTGAAATTAAAATATTTCTTATCCTAGGAATAAAGCCAGGGGAATATAACACTGAAAAAATCGATACTATTTCCTAAGCGCTATGCAAATTAATCACATTTTGCTAAATTAAAACTTTTTTTAATGAACCCACAAAAAAGTGTGTGGGGACGTCCGTTAGCATGTTCGTTATCATTTCCCAATGTTTTAAGACAAAATATTTATTATTCTAGAAAATAAGCCGGGGAAACCTAAAACTGGTAAAATCGACAATTTTCTAAGTACCACATGCCCTTACCATAAGCAAATGAATTAATAAGTTTACAAATACAGACACATTTTTACTTCCAGGGACAACAAAATAAATCCACTTTTTTCCAAAATAGCATTCTAATGACTTTTTTATCTGAATGTTACTATTGATATAGAATTAAAGGGGATCGCTATAAAGCCTAATCTCAGTTGAAAAAAGTACCGTGCAGAACGACAAAAATCTACTTTTAGGTCTTGTTGAAAAATGAACTTTACATCTTATTAAATGGGTACATTATGAATATGTGTAGCACCATTGGTTTTAGTATTTCTATTTCTGCTGGAACCCTTTTATGTGAAGCCAAGATTTGTTCTTAAACTATTAATTGTTTACACACGTAAAATAAAAACAAAATTCCATTTAGTTTTATGATAAGCTATTTAAATTACGAAAAATATAACGACAATTCAAACTATTTATTATATCTAATAGGTTTGCTTGATATTAGGTCCTACTACGTTTGAAAGCGGAATTTGTACTCTCTTTCTATATTCAGTTTCTAATTGCAATCTATTTGGAGCGTATGAAGTTCTAATCTACCCTACCATGCGAAAACGTAGGTAAGCGAAATTTTTTGCGAAAAATGAGTTTTTCTTATCAGTGGAATTGCGAGAGTGAGCTGCATATGACTATCATGGTGTATCGACATGATTTTGGTGTCAAAATATTAAGAAGAGCTCCCTCTTTCATGCTTTTTGATTTAACATTCAGTTTGCTTTCAATTCTCATCTTGTTA
>NC_046658.1:20923185-20981363 GCF_010883055.1 Belonocnema kinseyi
GAGGGAGCTCTTCTTAATATTTTGACACCAAAATCATGTCGATACACCTTACCGACTGCGAGTAAAGCCACCCACGCTTTAACTTGACAGACTGTAAGTAATGTACTTTGCAAATCTTTCATCTGGCAATAGTGGCTGAGCACGCTGCTCAGAAAGAAAGAAATGCTGCTCAGAAATGCGCAAGCTAAAGTTCTTAGAACTGAAGTTCTTAGCGCGAATGGGTTTCCTTAAATATCACCATTGAACTCAGAGAGCAGTTACATGCATTTTTAGTTTGAACAGCAGTAATTATCATCTAATTAGAATCTAATGTGTGTGTATTTAGTTCTCGCAATATATACCTATAGTTTCCTAAGCGTCTCCTAAGCGTCACCTAAGCGCATTTTCTATTTGGATTCTAATTGGTTTTATATAGTGCAAAATAACTTGAAAAGTAGACCTTATTAGGATCTCGAGTGTTTTGTATTCGGTCCGATTATTAAGAAAAAAAGATTGCTAAACTTATTGTTCTAAAATCTTCATTGTGTATAGTTTTTGAGTACACAATTTGCCATGCGGTACTCACAAATATAATCGCACACTCAAATGCTTTGAAAATTCGAAGTCGCTAAGGATTCGAACCCTACCTATCCTACCTGAACTTATTTTCTACCGCGTGCTCTAACTCACGATTAATGAGTAGTTCTAAGGAAACTTGCATATTGTCGAGATAATTTGATAAAAACAATTATTTAAAAATGGTTTAAAATTAAATTTGACTTTTTTTAAAAACGGCTTGATGTTCTTTTTTCTTCAAATATTTAAAGAGTTTATAAACTCTCCAAAGTTTATGAACAATTCAGAAAAGTCAAGTAGAAAAACGCTTTAATAACGGTGGTACACTATATACAAAGTGTGTTAAAAAAATAAGGTGACTTTATGGTTTTCTCAAAAAATATTCATTTATTTCTCAATATTTATGTTGTCCCCTTCAAAGTAATCCCCATCAGATATAATACACTTGTACCAACGCTTTTTCCAATCATCGAAGCACTTATGATAATCATTTTGTGGTATAGCCTTGAGTTCTTTCAACGATGCAGTTTTTATTTCCTCAATCATTGAAAATCCATGTCCTTTCATGGGTTTCTTCAGTTTTGGGAAAAGAAAAAAGTCACTGGGGGCCAAATCCGGTGAATATGGAGGCTGAGGCATCACTGTGGTGCTGTTTTTGGTCAGAAAATCTTTTACAAGCAACGATGAATGTTCAGGTGCATTATCGTGATGCAAAAGACTTAGGATGCTTCCACTGAGACGATTGGGCTTCATTCAACATCTCCTGAGCGATGGTCATGCGATGGATCTTTTGATCAAAATTAAGCAGTTTTGAAACAAATTTCGCTAACACACGTCTCATGCCCAAAACGTTCGAAAAGATAGCATGGCATGAGCCAACCGATATGCCAACATCTTCAGCAACTTCTCTGATGGTAATTCGGCGATTTTTCAACACCATTTCTTCCACTGCTTGAACGTTTTCATCTGTTGTTGACGTGCTGGGACGTCCAGGGCGAGGTTCGTCTTCGGCATCCTCTCGGCCTTCTTGGAACAACTTGTACCACTTATACACATTTTTCTTACTCAGAGTAGACAGACCGTATGCAACTGTCAACATTTCAAGAGTTTTAGAGAACTGGATTCCATTTTTCACACAAAATTTAATGCAAACTCTTTGCTCCATTTTTTTTCGAAAGAAGAAAATTGCCGAGCACACCAAACTCTTCTAACCTTTTACGCCTCTGCCAGAAAAACTTCTTACAATTGTCATTGCATTTTGATTGTGCTGTACCATATTACGGGGAGATCATGAGAATGATGATGGGAGGATGATCATTTTTCTAACAGTAGTATGTAAATCATTTGATCTTTGTTGTAAATGATCAACTAATCCCTGATAACTATCAGCGCGAAGTGTTTATTGATTCAATCTGCAGTAATTCATCCTATCCTTTTCGATTTTTACATAATTATCGACAATCCACTGTTTAAATAATCGTCCACCCATAAAAAATAAATCATTATCTCTAGTTGCTATTCTATATTTAATATGTGCACATCGTGAGACTTGGCCTCGTCTATTAACACACGGTATGCTGGCATTCCAATCTTGTGTGCAATAATGACAAAATAATGGATAAATCTAAGGTTCAACGTTCGAATCCATACAGCTGGTAAGTTGAAGGAAAAAATGCTTAGAATATTTTTTTTCCTTCAAATTTCTCAAATTTAGGACCAGACAAACGTTCGAACTTTCTTCATATGTAATTTAAAGAATTTTAAATTGGATATCGCATTTCATCTGAACGTAATTTGTGTTTCAAACAGATGTAAAAGAAATTTCTGTAGCTTACGGTCACATGGCCTCAATATTCGCGCTTTTTGAGCCCTATTAAAGTTAAGTCTTAAATGAGGTTTGCTTACATATTTCGTCGTCCTTAAGATCAGTAGTCTCCATGTTCTCGTATAAATGCTAAGTTTGTAATAAAATTTGCCATAATTACAATGGTTATAACAACATTAAAAAAGTTCTATATGAATAAAACATAAAATGCTTTAGTTTAAAATAATTGTAACATCATTTGGTATCAAGATTAGTAGTATTAAGGACGATAAAGTATGTAAGCACATCTCATATCACTTTTAATAAAAGAAAATAGATTATGAAACTGCGATGCTAATTAATTATGACACGTGCAGTAAAATAAAAACAAAAATAAATTATCGACTAAGATGCACATGGATCAAGCTTCATGTGTGGATGATTCGAAACTGCACGCGGCGGTAACGTGGCCAACATTCGGCGCGATCACGTCTATTACGTCTGAGGTAACATATAAAAACAGCGCGTTAAAAAGATGGACCAATAAAAATCATGGCCAAGCCATCCAATGTGGCAACCCTGGAAGACGGTTCCTTAGCCCTTTAAGAAAAAGCCGACCTGTGTTTTTGTAAAGGCTCTTTCGTACCTTATCTAGTTGGCTTGGGCTGGCAGCCATGATCAAATTATTATGTTTTTATTAAATAATCACTTGGCTCATTGCCAATTTTGTAAAAATAAATATACAGGTAGACTTTCGAGATTAACCCTCTCTCTTTATACAATTTTCCAATTCTGTTGGCCGTATAGTTAGCTCGATATCATGTACAAAGTCTAAATTCGAACGGACCACTTTTTCTAACGTTTGGAGATAGAAAGAGAGGTGTCGCTGTCGGTGACATAAAAAATTTACCTATTATATATAATAAAATAAAAACATTAGAAAAATGTATAACGACAATAAAAACATCAAAAAGATGTACAGCGATTAAATTATTATGTTTTTATCAAATAATTACTTGGATAATTAATAATTTTGTACAATGTCGATTTGCAAAGTTACCGCTTACTGTGTCTACATTCAAACCAAAATGAGAAGCCAATCAGATATCAGGAAATTACGTTACGACTTTCGATATATTTCGAGTTCGACTCATTCATCTTCTTTTTATAATAGGATATTCCACCGTCGGTTTCTGAATCTGATTTGCTTAAAATCAAATACGGCTCCGTATTTTTTGTACCGTTAGATGCATTATCGCCTCTCAATAAATCATCTGATTCCTGAAACAAAGTCCGAAAATGGACAGTTTTCGACTAATAGAGGGTTAAACATCCAACCCTTTTAAGAAACATTACCAAATATCTCGAAAACTGCAGCTCTGCGAAAAAATGTTCCCTATGAAAGTTATTGGGCTCTAACGGGGAAATGCAAAGAAAGTCATGGCCTTAAGACACAGTTCATTTTTTAAGGTCATTCAAATTGAATTTGTAATTTATTGATAATATTCAGCCAATAAAGACAAGAAATGAAGAGGAAATCAATATAGAATTCATAAAGGTAAGAAATGAGAATGACTTAGTCAACAGCCAGCTAATGAAGGCAAGTTATGAGTACGATTTAGTCATTATCTAGCCAATGAAGGCAAGATATGAGCGCGATTTAGTCATTATCTAGCCACTGAAGGCAAGATTTGTCCAGGATGTTGTCAATTTCTAGCCAATGAAGGCACGAAATGAGCTTGATTTAGACAATATCCGGCCAATGAAGGCAAGTCATGAGTGCGATTTAGTCATTATCTAGCCAATGAAGGCAAGGCATGATCGAGATTTAGTAATTGTTTAGCCAATGAAGGCAAGATTTTTGCAGGATGTGGTCAATATCTAACCAATGAAGGCATGAAATGAGCTTGATTTAGGCAATATCCGGTCAGTTATTGTTCTTATGATTATAAAAGTACTAATGGGGCTCATCGCACCTGCGCGCTGCACGCGCCAACACCCATTTAATATTATTTTGTTCTTTGTTTTCTTTTTCGAGTGGGGGGGGGGGGGTTCAATAAGGGCGTAAGTTACGTGAGAGTCAAGAAGGACGTCTCTTGAAAACATCCTTCTAATGATTTTCCGTCATTGGCTGGCTATTGACTAAGTCATTCTCATTTCTTGCCTTTATGGGTTCTATATTGATGTCTTCTTTATATCTTGTCTTGATTGGCTGAATATTAGCAATAAATGACAAGTTAACACTGAATGACCTTGAAGAATGACCTGTGTTTTAAGGCCCTGACTTTCTTAGAGCCCGTTAGAGCCCAACAACTTTCATAGGGAACATTTTTTCGCAGAGCTGCAGTTTTCGAGATATTTGGTAATGTTTCTTAAAAGGGTTGGATGTTTAATCCTCTATAACTCGAAAACTGTCTATTTTCGGACTTTGTGCCCCATAACACTTTTGATCGAAATATTGCGAACTACAATTTTACGAAGTTTAATCAAAATCGACCGAAAGCCATTTCATGTACATTTGCTGCGGGGTCCTTTACAAAAGTACAAAAGTTTTTGTACGATCCGAGGAAAATCACGTAAAAACGTGTCATTTTTTGATAAAGAGCAGTAAATTCTCTTTGAATCTAAAAAATGAAAACATCATTATTTGACGCGTAAAAACTAATTTCTGATTTAGATATGCAAATAACTGAGTGTAATTTTGATACTAACCAGTTCACCATCGTACTCTTTAAAATGTACATGTTTTTTCCAAATTACTCTGCAGAGACAATACTTCCCCCTTCATTTCATTTCTTAAAACCTCTTTGTCTCTTCTAGTTTCATTCATGAGTTGTAAAATATGCTGTTTTTTCGTTTCTTTCACTTTTAGCATCCTCAAGTTTTGAATCTAAAACAAGTTTAATTTTGAATTTTTTTGTTCGAAAATGAAAACAATAGTAATAATCTTACTTTCAACTCCATCAGATTATCGTCTATTTCCTCCGTTTTGCATTCAAAATTGTACAGATCCTCAGGATCTATATTCTCCGAATTTTTGGTGCTAGATGTTGAACGGCTCTTTTTCTTTGAAGGGCTCAAAAATTCTCTTATGTGTTTTAAACGAAACTGTAGACTACCTGAATTTGTGTGCTAATTATAAAAATGTTTTTGAAATCAAAAACAATATTTTACAATAATAAGGATATTGTACGTTTTATTCTGATCAACAGAAGACACTCACGTATCACGTATACACGTAACTTACAAAAAAGAATAAAAAGTATTAGATTTTAATTTTAATTGTATACAAGGTTTTAAAAGAGAATCTATCGAAGCTGACAGGTTTCCACCGTCAAACTCCTTTATACAGTCGCACAATGTTCTAATCAATTTACATCGTTCTTTGTTATCTACGATACCGGTATCAAATACCGTGATTAAATCTATTGCGTTTTGTGACTCCAATATTTCTTGAAAGTCAAATATTATTTTGTTATTTTCCGTATCCTATGAAAAATTAGAATCTCATAACGATTATAATTCGTGAGCTAAAAATGGTGTATTTTTGTTTTTGACTATCATTAATATGTTATCATATGTTTCCTAGTTCAGCTCGTGGGATCCTTACTTAATAAAAAGGTATCATCTCGTTCAGAGATTAAAATATTTAAATTACAAAATAACGTTCGATCAGAGTAATAATGATTGACTTGCGTTGAGCTCACCGGGATTGACTGGAAAACATCATTCCCTGCAGATTCCGATTCATTCAAATCGTTCTCGTTTAAACTTGGGAAGGAGTGACCATCAACACTTTAACTTGTTAATAGAACAAAAATGAAATCAGTGATATGAAAATATGACAAGTGCATTTTAAATACTAATTAAAATGGTTATAACAGGTGATAGACAAGCAAAGCAGAAAATTTAAAGTTGCAGGGAGAAATTAGAAAAACATCAATATTAAACATTAAGTCTCTGACACATGCAGTCTAGTAAGTACGTATACAACATGTACTATGTCTTGTGAGCCCATCAGCACTGACAATATATGCCACAAACTCAGAATTTTGAAGAAAGCAATCTTAAAATTTGTATTACAAGTGTTCTATATTAAATATTAAGAAATGGAATTTCGAGAAAATTTAAGAACGCAATACCGATTTTTATTTCTAATAAAGAAAAGTATCAATCTCACAACATATAGGCTAGTAAACCTTGATTATCAAAGATCATGTCCTTGTGACTTCAATGTATTGTAATTTTCTCATTTCAGGATAAGGTTTAAAATAAGGAGAAAACTATTTAAAAAATGTCTACGAAAATTGGATCACTTTCACGTTAAAAAATTAACTATGATATGATATTTAAAAAATGTTTCATTTTAGGATAATTGTTAATAATGTTATAATGAAACATACACGGCTAATTTACGTATGACTGCTGAAATAAAAAAAAAATTTATTTCTTACTCAATGGAACTAATTTTATATATATATATATATATTAACATGTTAAAAAAGTGATAAATATGTACATCAAAGCATTTTTTAAACAGTGAAGTTCAAAAATACTTTCAAGCCTAAAAATACTTTAAGGTGTATATGTATTACTTTTTAAACATATTTTAGTAAAAAAAATCAACTATTGGTCCATGGGTTAAGAAATAACGATTTCTTTCCTTTCACCAGATTCATACCGTAATAAAAAAATAGAATTAGTTGTATTGACCTAAATAAGCACATTTTTCAGTTACATAAATATGAACTTTAGTAACTTTCGACACATAGTCTGTTTCTTTGTAATTCAACCGTGTAAGGTCTTTTTCACTCTGAGTATGAATAATTTGTAAACTCTCGGGGTTATCATAGCATAATTTTGTAGGCAGAGCGTCACCTCTTCCCCAAATAGAGCATTGCGTTATTTGATTCAAATCTGTCATTGTTTTTGGTAAATTTGTAAAGCTGCAGCAGATGCTTCCTAGTTTTTTGAACAGTGCGTACTTAGCCTCAAATCTCAAACAATTTAACAACTTAAGCGGGCCAGATTGTCAAGTACATTCACAGTAATGATGCAAGTGATGTAGTTTGTTAATTAACGAAGCTTTAGGGAATAATTTTCTGAATAACCTTTAATGATTTTCAATTATCTCTGCTAAGTGAGGTAACATTGATAATCGCAATTTTCGTAAAAAAATTATTTGCGTTATTTTATTTAATAACAAAATCAACTGTAGGTATTAATCATTTTCAGGATCTTTATCTGATACAAGAAAAGGAAAAATTCTCATCAAGCACCACGTTTGCATTGACGTTTGCCCAATTTTATTGTTTCTCAAATTATTTACTGACGAAGTAGTTAAACTTTCTGATAGTTTATTTTCAATTTCGTGAATTTTATACTGAAACAAATGAATTCTACTATTAAACATATCCAGATTGAAACCGTATGACTTCTCTATTATAAAATTATTCAAAACTAATATAAATTCATATTGCCCAAAGCCCTCAAGATCGTCGTGCATCGTGTCAAACACGTAATTATTTGTTCAGTGAAAGTACCGAGACGAATGAGGAGCACTTTCTTCCTTAACACCTCATTCTTTTCGTGCCTCGATACAATCTTTAACTGTCTTTTTACTTTTGATATTTTCAAGCAGTTTTTGATGCAATTCTTTTGACCGTTATTGAGCAGGCAATAAAATATTTGCATGAAAATCGGAGCGACTTACTAAGCACAAACGACAAAAATTTTAGCAGACGGACTCAAAAACCAGAGTAACTGGTGTGCAGCTAAACCATTCGCACAAACGGCAGCTAAACTTGATCGAAGTGTAAATACCTCTCCATTGATATCGACCACGACGCCATTTTCGTTTTCCAAGTCTCTCAAGTTCTTTAAAAATAGTTGCAAATTGCTTTCATGCCATATTTTTCTACGTCAGCTGTATGATATAATGTTAGAAGGTGAATATCACCTGATACAAATTCAAATGGCTAGGAAAATTTGTATTAATAAAATAAAATGCTCCTAATTTATGCAGATGAACTTCGGATCCAATAGGATTATTCACAACAAAGTCGTCATAATACAATTGAATGCGGAGTACGTGTTGGTATTTGTGGAGAAACTCATGCGTCTTTAAATTATGCCCGTGCCTAACATTTTTCATCCAGTCATCATGTGAACTTTCTTCAGAGGTTACATGCTCTCGAACACTTGTACGAGACATAATCAATTCTAACGTCTGTTTAATAGGTATATATTAGAATGTTTCATGAACCTTCTTACGTTTCCATCGATGAGTCTTATAGTTTAATCTTTTATCATATGTATACCCCAACGGCACCTATATCGGAACAATGTAACGGTAAATAGACTTGATAGCTTTAGTCTGGCCTTTTAAAGAATGCATATTTTGAAACAAATTGTCAAAATTCAATTTGTTAAAAAATATTGTATCTTGGTGTATAACATCAATATTTTTCGACTTCAAAAATTCACGAGTATAATGCATCCTATATTTAGATATATCTGATATCAGAGTCTTGGATACATTTAGAATTATTTTTATATTTGCTCCCGCAAAAAGAGATGGAGGTCTCAGATTTGCAACCATTTTTGACGCACTTTCAAAAATATCGGGCACTGTACTTTCGTTTGGAATAAAATAATCTGATTCTGCTGTGTTTGCTGCATTAAGGATACTTTTTTCAGTACCTAGTGATACACCTATGCTACTGTTTTTTTTTCAATAGAAATATTAGTCCAGGCATTACGTCGGAAAAAAGTGTGAAAATCCATAATAAATCCTACTTGCAATGTTTTTAATGAGAAAGTTTCGTTTTGGGGTCCTTTTTATCATATCAAAAATGCTAGAACAGATCAGTTGCCAAGCCCGGTTTTTTTTAAATAATTTCAAAAGTTACTTTTACGTGTAGAATAATTCCCATTGCATTTTAGAGAAAAATGTCCAACAGAAAAAAGAAAGAAAACAAAATTCTGAATAAATTTTGTTAAAAAAATCTGCTAACTTCTATTGGTTCTGACTTTTGATACATTAAAAAGTCCCCATTTTTTTTTCTTTTCAGCGAAAAATCACTGAGTTTAAAAAACACTGTGTATCTTTGCAAATAATTACTGCATGGAAAAGTGTTCCACAGGTAAATGAAACTAGACTCAATTTTCTGTAACTACAAAAAAGAACAATATCCTACCTGTGATAGGTCATGAGTTATGACCCCTCAAAGTGGCCCATTTTAGCCTGTTTCGACGGGCATGTATAAAAGAGTCTTTTAAACCTGTTATTTTGGGAATTGTAAGGTTTCAAAAATTTAATTTTTTTTGTTGCATTTTTGACTAAAATTGAAGAAGTTGTGTTTTTGCAAAATACCTCATTTCCCGCGAATCCCACCACAAAGTTTCTAGAGAATAAATGAAAGTAGAACCAATTTGGCACCAATTTGGCACCTGAGCATACTGTAAAGTAGAACTACGGTCATATTTCGGAATTTTTATCACAAATAAGTGTTTATGATTTATTTATCATGCGTAATATGTATTTTGACATTAGCAAATAAATAATTGTTTATAACAAAAGCTTGCTATCACTACTTATGTTTACTTTTTGGCCATTTTTAGCATTTTCGTGGCAAAAATGTCACCGTAATTGATTAAAAATGTGTAATATGTTCTTTATCCATAAGCAAATACTTTTATTCATAATTATTTATAACAAAATATTGCTATAACCACTGTTGAGTATTTTTTGACTACTTTTGTAGCAAAAAAGTACTTATCATTGATTAAAAATGTGATATATATTTTTTATTGATAAAAAAATACTTTTTAAATAATTATTTATTATGAAATCTTGTCATAGTCATTTTTAATACTTTTGATACCAAAATCAATAGTAAATAATGTTTTCATTCAATTATTTATCAACTATTTATTTCTTAATTACTTATTTTGACGAATTAAACTATTTTATGAATTTATTAAAAGAACTTTCAGATACAATCAGTTTATGTAATTACTTTTGTCATAAATTAATTTTTCCTTTATATTAAATTACGTTTGATATGTAATTACTTCAAGTAATGATTAGTTAATTATTTTCAATTCCAAAAAATGATCACAGCATATTATGTACAATTTACGGAAATCACTGAGAATTATAAGTGTCTTGGAGGCAAGTATAAAATTGAATGCAGAAAAAGTATTAATTAGAAAAAATTGTTATAAACAATTATTAAAAAACGATTTTTTTATCGATAAAAAATATATATTAGATTCTTAATCAATGATAAGTACTTTTTTGCCACAAAAGTAGTCAAAAAGTACTCAACAGAGGTTATACCAATATTTTTTTATAAACAATTATGAATAAAAATATTTTCTTGTGGATAAAAAACATATTACACATTTTTAATCAATTACGATGACTTTTTTGCCACAAAATACTAAAAAATGGCCAAAAAGTAAATATAAGTAGTGATAGAAAGCTTTTGTTACAAACAATTATTTATTGATTAATGTCAAATTATTTATTATACAAGATAAATGAATCATATACACTTATTTGTGACAAAAATTCCGAAATATGACCGCAGTTCTACTTTACGGTACGCTCAAGTGCCTCTATGCATGAAGAGTGCACTTTCCAAGGTCATATCTCGTGACCTATTTGGACTAGAACACTTATATTTTTGATCTTACGCCACATTGGATGTACCAAATTGGATGAACATTGTGGTGGGATTCGCAGGAAATGAGGTATTTTGCAAAAACACAACTTCTTCAATTTTAGCCAAAGATGCAACAACAAAAAATGACATTTTTGAAACCTTACAATTCTCAAAATAATAGGTTTAAAAGATTTTTTTTACATTTACGCACATTTTTGTAGACTTTATTTCATCCTCTGGCACAATCAACGTAAACTGAACTTGGCAGACTTTATTTGGAAAAAACTGAAGTCCACTTTTTTACCCGTAAAACAGGCTAAAATGGCCCACTTTAAGGGTACATAACTCATGACCTATCACAGATACGATATTATTCTTTTTTTGTAATTACAGAAAATCGAGTCTCGTTTCATTCACCTGTGGAACACTTTAGCGGATTTTTTTTTATTTGTTCAGAAGTTTGTTTTCTTTCTTTTTTCCGTTATTCATTTTGTTCTAAAATGCAATGGGAATCATCCGTCCACGCAAAAGTAACTTTTGGAACTGTAAAAAAAACGGTTTTGGCAACTGATCTGTTCTAGAATTTTTGATTTGCCAAAAAAGACCCGAAAGCGACACTTTCTCATTAAAAACATTGCAAGTAGGATTTACTATAGAACAGAACTACCAGATGCCTGGACTATATTAAGAGATTCAGAAGATGAAAACGTACTTGTTTCTGGTATGTGAAATATTTTCATGTGTTTTACTGAAGAATCAAATGTAGTAAAAAATTCTCTAAAATTTCCTTATCCACAAAAAACGTTTGATTTCAGGACTTTTTCGTACACATTTTAGCATGTTGACTGCGAAAATGTGCAAAAAATTCTTATATTTTATCGAAATTTTGCAAACATCTGAAACATAATATTTTGTTCATTTTAAATGCATGAGACTGTTTAAAAAATAGTGGATTTTTTCAATTCGCTTCACAATGTACAAATAGAAGAAGGAAAAGGATGGATTTACATTGAAGTAAGGATCAAGTAGCGATTCGGCTTGTGTAATCCTGGAATAATGTGTAATATTGTATTTAATTTATGATAAAGGTATTAATTATACAGGTACACAACAAAAAATTGTCTGCTCCCGAAACCTGACTGCATTTATTAAATGTATTTTGATGCTTTGCAAAATTATATTTTACAAAAAAGATTATTCTTCTGCCATTTTTTTGCGGAAGATCTATACACCCGAATTTGATTCCTGATGCCACATTCGTTATCAAAGCGCAAAAATACATTGAAAATGAGTATTCAAAGTCCTAGACCCTGCTTATTTTTTTCAATATGAAAATTTCTAATAAATATCAAATGGTTTTCCATTAATAGTAATACTAATCTTTTAATATATCCACGACATCTTCTGGAATCCCTCTTATCGATAACCACTTTGCAAATTCATAATGGTCATTTAATGCATTCTTAAGAAAATAATTGTTGTAATATTTTAAAAATATTTTATTATCAGCAGCACTCGATCTCTTCAATTTATTTCAAAAAATTACACTTGCAGAAATTGTAAAAGCCGATAACATTTTAGAAATATTAGAAATTTTTTTCACCATTTATGTAAGAAAAAAATGATCAAGTATATTATTAATTAGAATTTTTTACTATGTCTATTTACAAGGGGAGTTCAGAAGATTCGGTGAAAAAAGTGTCACTCACTTTATAAACAAAACACTGTAAAACATTTCTACTGGTTATCCGTAGAAATGAAAAATGAGTGACGATTCATTAATCACTTTTCACTTACAAGGGGCACTAATAAAGGCGATTTAAAATCATTTTGTGAAGAAAGTTGAAAAATCTTCAGAAATTCTCTAGTTAGTTGGGCCTACACTGTTGTAAAACAAAAATCAAATCATAAAGATGTTGTACTGAGCAGGTGTAAATTTTTAATATGCTTAGAATATGTTCATATATACTATGACCTTGGCTTTTTATTATTTCAGTTATTGGCTAGAATTTCAACCAATCAACAATTTTATAAAATTCTTCTAACATATTGGCTGAACTCCAGCGAATAAATATTTAAATTTTAGGCTACTAGGCTATTGGCTATTGCTAGGCCAATTATTAATTTACTTAAATAAAGTTTGAATGGCGAGTTCTCATACCGACATCTTGAGATGTCGACAACCATTTTGCCTGAATGGCGCCAGATCGTTTGTGAATATTTAAATAACCTAAAATGAACAAAAGGTACTAATCTGATTTTAACTGACTTCTACCCATTATTAGTTAACTCCCCACTAGCTCAACAGAGAGAAGGGTAGGGTTAGGAGAAACTGAGCAAGAAAAATAGAACACTTCCAGAACAACAATCAATGTTCAATAACTGAGGTACGACCAGATATTACGGGTAACAAAATAATCATTTATTGAAGTGAAGGATTTCCTGAAGGGTTAACTCTAGTTATCTAACTTACAACAAGACTGATCATTACTGAAATCATGTTAATGATTTTTTAATGACCCTCCAATACGGCGGTCCATGCATGACACAAAAGGTCAATGAATGTCGCCGCCATTTTGGAAGATCGTGCTAATCTGATGCTCACTACCGACCAGACTCTCACTAAAAACTTTATAAATAGACTGATCATTACTGAAATCATGTGAATGATTTCTTAACGATCCCAATATGGCGGTCCATGAATGACACAAAAGGTCAATGAAGGTCGCCGCCATTCTGGTGGATCGTGATAATCTGATGCTCACTACGGACCAGACTTTCACTTAAAACTTTATAAATAGACTGATCATTATTGAAATCATGTGAATAATTTCTTAAAGACCCTCCAATATGGCGGTCCATGAATGACACTAAAGGTCAATGAAGATCGCCGCCATTCTAAACGATCGTGACAATCTGATGCTCACTGCCGACCAGACTCTCACTAAAAATTTTATAAATGATACACCCAAACTTAAACAAAGTAAAACTTACTGCTTATATTATTACACCCTC
The DNA here is from genome assembly GCF_010883055.1 of Belonocnema kinseyi. Classification (NCBI taxonomy): domain Eukaryota; kingdom Metazoa; phylum Arthropoda; class Insecta; order Hymenoptera; family Cynipidae; genus Belonocnema; species Belonocnema kinseyi. The sequence continues at coordinate 20,937,232 of NC_046658.1, forward strand.
GGTATGTGATTTGGTTTACTAACGAACTTCCACAATGGCGGTTCATTACTGACACGATAGGTCAGTTAAGGTCGCCGCCATCTTGGACGATCGCACTTAGTTAGTTCTTACTACCGCACAGAATTTAAATCAATATCTTACAAATCCAAGCCGCTATTCAAAGAGAACAAATTTCCCTTCAGTTGTTGGCTAACTATTCTCACCACCCTGAATATCGACTACGCACTAATTACAGTTTGATGGAGGCGAAATGAAGGCACATAGCTTTACTTATCTGGCCTTATTATGTGGTAACGGACCTACGTTCAATTAGGGCGTCACGCCCAAGCAAATTCGCGCTAACAACTAACAACGCGTGAAGGCACACTTACATTTTGAGTGTTCTGTAGTGGGTAGCCATTTTCCCTGATCCTCCCCTCATTCACTTTGGAGTGTTCCGCTTGGATCGCGATTTTAATTCGCCACTTCACGCAAATGCGCCATATGCGCAGTGCAACAATTAGTCCGACACACCTACTATATGTAGTGCGCGCTCAAACTTGTCGGCTGTTAGTATTTTGACAGTTCGAACATTAAACAGCCGGTGAAGAATTCCTATCTGGCCGTGTTTTTCTCCTGTCAACGTGAAGTGGAGGTGTTCTGAGTGAGTTAACGATTCACGACTACCTAGTCGTAAATCCGTCGATTTTGAGTGTATATGTGTCGAGGATGTCGTGTGGTGGTCGGGCCCGCCGGCCCGAAGAGTATCTAGTGAACAGAAATAAATAAAAAGGTTTAAAGATATTAGCGGATTGTGTATTTTTAAAAATTATTATGACCCCCCAGTCTGGTGACGGATCGGAGCTGCACGACTACAATGCCTAACTCTCGAGAGTTTTGTTTCCTGGCAACATGCCAAAACCGTCGAGACTTCTGTCCTATGACAGATCTTGGATGAACTCTGTGCTCGACCAGGTATGGCTTATTAAGGAATTTGAAATTGGATTTAGGTTGATTGGGCGTGAATTTATTTAATTTGGGCGTGGTATAGAATACCACGTCACAACTGCCCACCCCATAGACGAGGCATTACCGGGCCGAGCTTGCTTCTCATTCCGCCTTCCAGTGCTCCCGCTGAGATCCAGACTGGTGGTTTACTCTCAATTTTATATATTCAAATCAGCCATGCACCTTAATCTAATTCAATAATTTTCTCGACTTAATTCTTTATAACTAGTTGTCCTGCTTACGAATACCGGGATGCCCTAAAGCTTACGTGATAATTCGCTGAATTCTGTTCGCCTTATCCAGAGCAACTACGCTTCTAGGGTAGTCTGCTCTTATACCTTAGATTACTACATTGCATGTTATTACTAAGACGTTATTGATTTATACTTAGAGTAGCTAATGCTGCTGCTCAGTCCTATCACTCCTCTAATTTATTAAAACTTAACTAAATGCTGCACTGATTTATTAGGTCCCTTAAATTGGTGACCCTCGACATCCTAGCCGTCCAACCTTCAGCATCGGGTGGGGCAATACTGCCTCTCTCTCAGGAATGCATTGAAGCGGACTCCAAGGCCTGGGCTTCCTTCACGTATTTAGTAATGCCAGAGTACAACGTGTAGTGCTGTGCACGGATGTTTTATATGCGAACCTAAATATCTTCATGCGCCGGTCCCTCATTTAATTCTTAGTTGATTTATCTTGAAATATTCTTAGTTTTAAAGTAACATTGAAATTTAATCATTATAGTATATAAGTAATTCCTAATGATTTAAATTGTTAAACGCGCCAGTTAAATTTTTTATTTCGAATGATTCTGAATTTTAATTGGTCTATCCAAATTTTTTCTGTTACTTTGGAGCTTTAATTAGTCAATAATTTAAGGATAACTTCAATTGATCAATTTGTACTATTGACAATGGAAGTTTATATTTTTCAATTGGCGTTGTCTTAATAACACGTGCGAAATCAACAACACATGATCTCCTAACGTCCCGAAATGGATCATTAGCTTAGGCAAACCAAATGTGACAAGAAATGTCCACAACATTTTTATGCCTCCTTACCCTTCAATTAACTTAAATTAATTTCGCTTAGCGATCTTATTTTAAATTTGTAACCTCAGTACCTTCCCGAAGTTTTCAATCCATTCTTTAATCTCCCCTCGAACAATATGATATTTTACTTAAATATCTCATTATTGGTAAACCAATTTTGTTAATGATGCTGCAAGTTAGTGACACTTGTATTTTTTAACTGATTGTTTATTATTTATGGTAAGATTGGAACACCCCTACTGCTATTTTCCTTTCTTATTGCGTGTGAAGGCACACATAAATTTTGAGTGTTCTATAGTGCGTAGCCATTTGTAGTGTGTGCGTGCCGAGGGTGTAGTGTGGTGGTCGGGCCCGTCAGCCCTTAGAGTATCTAGTGAACAAAAATAAACAAAAAGGTTCGACGATATTAGTGGATGTGTGTATTTTTATAAATTATTATGACCATCCAGTCTGGTGACGGATCGGAGCTGCAGGACTACAATGCCTAACTCTCGATAGTTTTATTTCATGGCAACATGTCAAAACCCTCGAGACTTCTTTCCTATGACAGATCTTGGAGGAACTCTGTGCTCGACCAGGTATAGTTTATTAAAGAATTTGGAATTTAATTTAAGTTGGTTGGGCGTGAATTTACTTAATTTGGGCTTGGTATGGAATACCACGTCACAATACATAACACAGGTACTTTTAAAACTATCATACCTTCGGCACGATTTTGTCGAACACTGCACTGCATACACTTTGTGGCAAATAGAAAACGTCTAGTTACGTTCGTCATATAATTAATATATGAAGGGTGGAAAGGGAGAAGGTGGCAAGTGACAATTTTTTGCAAGTGGGGTTTATTCTTTGTAACAAAATACTCAAAAATTCAAATACACATTAAGGTAAAAGGATTTGGTTTCAAAATCGTATTTATAAGTTAGATTTTTGTGTCTAATAAAAATAAATACTTTCATGGTCGAACTGTTTCTTATGACATTCGCTAAAACATCTCGGGGTGTCTCACCATTTGAAAAGTGATAATTATTTTACAGATTTTAAGACGATTTTCAGGGGCCATAAAATTTTAACCTACGCGTCAAACTTAAACTGCGCGGTCGTATTAACAAAATGGTGGAATTAAGAGGTTGCGCTACTTGAACGAAACGGGGCCCTTAAGTGGCTAGACCATATATTTATTAGATCGTGCTCACACCTGTTCCGAGCTGGAGTTGACCATCTTGGAGGGCGTGCTTCGTACATCATCCATGCTTTCAGGTGAGGCGTTACGTATTGTTGGATCCGGGTCGTAGGGGTCGTTTTTATGGTCGCCACTGGACTTCATAGTCAGATTGGTCGATCGAAGATTATTTCTACTCATTTTCACTTGATTTTTATTGTCTTCAGTTAAAACTAGAAGCCAACATTTATTTTATCACTGTTTATTATCACTACCCATAAGAAAGGACATTTACTGTCATTCACTTATCTGAGTCTCATTGCTAATTTATTTTTCTCTTCCACAATCGTGTCACTGAATAGTGCCTATATAATTCAAAGTCTAGTACCTCACTTAGCAACGCGATTTATTGTTTGTGAGTTCTAATAGCCGCGTATCTTCCGTAAAAAGAGAACCCTGATATAATTTCGAATGTTATCTGTTCATTAAATTCATTCGTTACACTGTAAAACTCCTGAAAGAATATTTTTGTCTCTGTGTTAACCATTATCAGTCTATTGCACTTACTAATAATAGTATATTGTTGATACGAAACGTTTGTATTTTCACTAATTCGCGAAATTTATTTCATACTCTTAAATCTCTTTTAATTTTGGTCTTTTAATCAAACTGCTTTTGTTGATTCAATCTTTTGTTGTTTTCTACCAACCACTTGTCTAATCTAGCCATGCTCTTGCCTTCGAGGCTCATATCTTTTGACATTTTATCTAAACCTTCCCTGCCCTTTTGGAACATTTTTCTGGCTTGTTGGTGGTTATAAGTGCACGGGTTTGAGATGTTTATCTCCTTTGAAAAAAACCTCTACAAGTTTTCGTTGATTTGGGTTCATTGTACTACAATGCCCTAATTCAGAATATCTTTCTTTTTTAAACTGGCATGCCCCACGTTGGTCGCCAGTTGTAACTCGCAATTTTTCAGGTAAGTTAACTATTAAGGGTTAATTTAATAACTGGACGTATTAATAGAATATTTCAATAGAAAAAGGAGCGTCTCATGGAGAAAGAATAAGATTCCCTCGATCAAACATACGTTTATTGAGAATAAACTGAACTACCCTATATTTTACATGTATTTTATAATCCGTGCTCTAAATCGCGGGTAAACTAAGGTTCAATTAAAGAACACTAGGAATGCAGCGACTTTCGCTTTTATAATACTATATAAAATAAATCTAATCGAGCATATCTCGATTCTCGTCCTGACTTTATTTTCTATTGTTACACTACCTTATTCTTTGGCAACAGCAAAATAATCGAAAACGAAATATAGTATAATAAAGAATGTATATACTCGCAAGTAAATTAAAATTTTTTTAATCATCCACTGAAGCTACTGTATACTGTTTATAGAAATCGAGGATGATCTCATTTAGCGTTAAACTTCCTTTTCTATAATGTTGAATCTTCTGAAACAATATTACTGTCAGAGACCATAGAAACCTACCTTACCGATATTATACAACTGTAATAGTTCGTGCTATGTTTCCACAATATTTTTAATGGCTTCATGAAAATATAGTACGCAATTTATTCGCAAACAACTTCAAGGTTATTTTTAGTGATGCATTACATTTTTTAAACTGCAAAAACGTTATATGTGTCCATTATAATTAAGAACCTTCTAAAACATTCCAACAGATTTAGAATTTATTGATATAGCTAGGATGCGAAATAAACTATTAGCCATAAAGAAAGACGTTATATTTCAAAAGTGTCTAGAAGTGTCGATTATAATTTAGAACCTTCTAGAATATTTCGAAAAAGAGGGGATATATTAATAGATAAAGATGGTAAATGGTATGCAACATGTATAGTTTAGGTCCGATTACGTACAGTTGATCATTGTAGAATTTAAAAAATAAATCAGCTCCATAAGTACTGGAGTTGACTAAGAAACATTGAAATCATCTTTCAAATAATAGAGTAATCTGCTAAAAAAGATTCAATGTATTTATTTCAAACATTAAAATAAAGCATCGTAAATAACAAAAATAAATTCAGCAGTATTAAAATTTAATGCAAGGAAACTGTGAAGTAAACATTATAAAAAATGACAGAGTGATCACGTGAATATCTGCTTTCTGGAACTTTCTTAATTCAAAGTTAATATAATTCATAGAAATAAAAAAATCCAAAGCTAATATAGTTTTTATAGAAATCGAGGATGGTACATTGCTTTCTAGATAACTAATTTAAGGCAGAGATCATAAAAAGCAGTCCATAGAAACCTACCTTACCGATATTCTACAGATGCTGTGATTCGGCTACGTTTCTATAATCCTCTAAAACTAATGAGATCATCAGTAAATTTTACTGTGCCATTTTTCGTAAACAACTTTAAGGTTATTGTAAACGACGCATACATTTCGCAATGTTAAAAAGCTGTATCCGCACGTATCGATTATAACTTAGAACCTTCTAGAACAACTAGACAAAGAGGGAGATATATTAATAGATACAGAGAGAGTTATGCATTAAAAAATGTTTTAAATCAAAAATAATTTTGTAAGATTACAGAAGGCGTTGCGATTGAGTGAAATGAAAAATACCAACAGATCCCTAAGAGATTCCTTTACACCCAATGGATCACTATGACAGATTTATAATTTTATATTGATAAAGCTAGAATGCGAAATAAACTATAAGAAATTAAAACAAGGTAGTTCCCCCTGTAATAATAATACTACAGCAACTATTAGAGTTGACTGTGAGGGAAAATCAATAAATACATATACATTTGTACAAATTAAATTGATTTAACTTATTTCGTTACAATAAACGTACAAAAATTACATATCACATTTCAAAACTTATTGCTTACTTTGTACAGTGTGTGTTCCATTTCATCAATGTTAAAAAATATTAATGACAGGAAATATTGAATAAATAATTTCAAAATGTTAATTTAATTACATTATCTAGTTTCTAAACTAAAAGAATAACTCAATAATCAAAATGGGAAAAACGTGGTTACAACTATAAGAAAAGCAGCATATCTGATTGTGGCGCACTCCATGATAATCTCTGTAAGCCAAAGACCTCGTTTTAATTAAACTAATTTTTCGTTCACTAAGTTGCTATAGTTCAGACAAAAGTATGTTCACGATTCTGTTAATAAGAAATCCTTATCTATTTCACGGGATTTATCACTCGTCGCAGAGTGGAGTACGAAGAATGGAGATATACTTAGTACGTATGAACAAAGTGTTGCCAATGGTTTCCTTAAGTTTTTTTGTTATTTCAAAGCTGTTACGCTCCTTTTATTTACACATCCAAATGCCCCACAACATACGATTCGGATGATATGATTATTGAATCCAATATTTTCAGTACCTACTTGTCTTAACTACATAATTACTGTTTCCTCATCCTCCTCCTTTTTCTCCTCCACTCTTTTTCATTCTTCCACATACATTTTTCATAGTTTATTTACCATCATTTAGGAGAATTCAAGATTTAACAGGAGAAGCGCGGTTACAATTATTTTTAAAAAGCAACGTACCTGATAGTGGCGCACTTCATCATAATCTCTCTTAACCAAAGACCTCTTCTTAACCAAACTAAGTTTTCATTTACTGACTTGTCATAGTTGAATCAAAAGTATGTTCATGATTCTGGTAATCATAAATCATTATCTGTTTAACTGGATTTATTTAACAAAAATGAAATGTTGGTTCTAAGAAAAATAATTATTTGCAACTGTTATCTAACAGCATGCTTTAATATCATTGATACTTCACGATCAGCATTATTAAATCAGATTTCTTCGTTATGAAATATTGATTTAATATGTAAATAAAGTCGATATATGAGGATGGTGATTTATCCCGCTCAGCGCAGAATTCAGCACAGAGAGTGGAGATACACCCAGTAGTTCGGAACAAGGTATTACTAACTACAGCTCCTTTAGTTTTTCGTTTTGTTTGGAAGCCAATGTGCTCCTTTATTTTTACATCTAAATCTGATATTTTCAGTAACTGCTAAACTGTAATATTATTGTATCCTCCTCCTACTCCTCCTCCTCTTCCTGTTCCTCATTCTTCACATCACCATCATCTATTTACAACTAGAAGCAAAATCAGCACGTCTGATCGTGGCGCACTCTATGATAATCTCTGTAAACCAAAGACCTCTTGTTAATGAATCTAAGTTTTCTTGTAGTAAGTTACTATAGTTGAATCAGCTATATATATTTATTATTCTCGTAACTTAAAATCCTGGCCCCTTTAAATGGCTTTTATTAACTACAATTTAAAACAAAATATTGGTTCTCAGAAAAACCAAGATTTTCAGCAAACCAACGCCGAAACCGTATTCAGCAGCTCCAAAAACGTATCGAAATGTTTATCTTGTCTGGTGGAGAAGACCTTTTTTTCGTGTGCCTGTGTTATTAGCGAGTATGAAGATTGCATACGTACGTACGGTTAGAGAAAACTTTCTGTATTATTTGGTGGCCATTTGTGGAACTATTTACGTGTATGTGTGCAGCTTTTGAAACTAATTACATGTCATCAACTGAGACGATTCGAAAGGGCTATACAAGGCATAAAACATGGTCGTTTCCAATAATAGTATATGATGCGCTCGAAGCAAGTTATGATCATAGGGCCTATTAGAAAAAATTATGAAGAGGTGACGCTATGGAGCAGCACCATTTTGACATAGAAGACGATATGTCGCAAAACGAGCACAAAAGAATAAGTGTATCTGAGGTTATAGGGATATCATTAAGAATTTAAAAAATGTGTGGTATTAACGCCGAAATGCTTAAATAGGGTGGCGATTATATACATTACAGGCTGTCCGAGTTGATAAATTTATGTATCGAGACGGGGGAAGTTTCATATGACTGGGAAACGGCGATCATCGCCCTAATTACCAAAAGGAAGGGGGATGAAAGCAACTGCAAGAATTACAGAGGAATTGGCCTGCTAAGTATCGTATGCGAAAATATATTTAAAAATACGTATTATACATACAACTTCATGAATTTTCAATTACAACAAAACAGATTTTGAACGACAACATTTTTTAAGTGAATCACAAGCATGCAGGATTGTGTTCAGAAATTTAGGACTGAGAACTGTAATTGAAAATGCAAGACCTACGATGAAAATTTCGAACCTCTTTCACGAATGAGTCGGGACTGATTCCTAAACTGCAGGCTGCCACTGTAGGCAGCAGTCTCCTTCTAAATAGAACGCCGGGTGAATATTACTCTTTTAGTTAAATTCATCCTGGGTGCGATTTGCTTAAAATACAGGACTCACTCCCTATTTTTTAAAGTCCATTTTTCTCCGTCTTGTTAAATTTCGTGGAATAACAAGATTTCATGACAAAAGTGGTTGAAAAGTTGTAGTGTTTTCAAGATATTTCTGAGAGAGTAGACGATGAAATAATAGATAAAGCTTATGAGTACGGGTAACTTGTTATTTTATTTACTAATGAGAAAAAGATCTATGGAGAGATAGACATGGATATGAATGAGGCTAAGAAGGGTATCGGTAGTATAAGAGCCATCAATAAAAGTAAAAATATAGCACGTAAAGATAAAATTGCAATATATACCTTGTATGCTGTACGGAAGCGAGGCATAAAACTTCCAAGAAAAAGATAAGAATAAAGTAAACACGGTTGGTATGCGATACCTGTGCAATGTGTGCGATAAAACGCTAATGGACAAAATCAGTAATGAGAGAATCCTCAAAGAATCTGGTGTTTTGTTGGATTGAAATGTCTTGACAACTGGTTTAGTTTTCTCCTTATGAAACCTCCATTTTGCACAATCTTTTAAATAGATTCCATTTTTCATTTAAGTTTATTCACGTTAAACTAATGATTCTCACTTTTGTTTTAATGACCTCTTAGATCTGTCTTCGTTAGTTTAGTCTTTCAGGTACTCGCGTCGCTTCCCGAGAATGTGGTACCACATCAGTGCATTTTTGTTTATATGGATTTAATTAGTGTGATCTTCCTTTCGTTTAGGGTGGCAAGTTGAGACTTGCCTGGCGCTATAACATTTTTCTTTAATTTAAAGTCATGGAAAAAAGGAATATTTAAATTTCCTTTTTATTAAAAATGAAGAAGTAAAATTCTTCATTGAAATAATTAAATTTTTTTAAATAAAATGAGGTCGACAAAAATACCGTTTTAATGGTGTATAACAGAGACTGTTTGTCACGAGTGAAACGAATTTGTTGAGATAGTCTGGGAATGTAGAGAAAATGAAAGAAGAACGGTTGAAAAAAGAAGTATATATAGGCATAGTAAATGGTAGCATACATACAGGCCGAGGAAAAAGGGCGGGAATGTGCGAAAGAGACCCTAAAATAAAAAGATATAAAAAAAAAAACACCAAAAAATGCGAGTCCGAGTGAAGAGCTTTTCATAATGACTTTGTGAAGGTCCTCGCCAGGGGACCTTGCTAGAGAGATGGATGAGCGAGCTGGGTAGGAGTAATGTAGGACTAATCTAAAAATGCATAACCTTCTTCATTATACCGCCTACTGTCTGCAGAAAACCCAAACAGATCATTTTTACGAGAAATTGTGAAAAATATAACCTATTTAATCCCCATACATTGTTACGGTATTTCCAGTGCTAATGATTTTTTTAATCTTAATGTTACTTTTGATATAAAATTACCCCAGATCGCTAAAGCTTAATCTCAGATGAAGAGAAGTATCAAAAAAATGACACAAATCTTTACAGCTTACTACAAACTTACATCTTACTATACGGGTACATTATGAATATTTTCGGCATCATTGGTTTAAGTATTCCTATTTGAACTGAAACACTTTTATGTAAGGCAAGATTTGTTATTAAATTATTTTTTATTGTTCACGTAAGTGAAAAGTTAAGATTTTTATATTTAGTTTTATAATAAGCTATTTAAATCAAGAAAAAAACGACGACTCAAACTAAGGATTTTTTGGTTTGCGTAAAAAAGCATTTACTCACTTATTTATTGGTCATATAAGGTTTATAAGTCATGTAAACGTTTTCAATTTTTATCAATGTAATATCGCTCACCAATAATTTAATAACATGTTTTGGCTTTACATAAAAATGTTTCAGTACAATTGAAAATACTAAAACCAATGATGCCACACATATTCGCAATGTACCCATACATAGTTCATTTTACAACAGGCTTTACAAAGTGGACTTTTGTTGTTTTTCACGATACTATTCTTTAACTGAGAGCTGAAGATACGTATCTGTATTTATATACTTATGAATTCATTTTTTTCTTTATTTTTTTATTTGCTTACGTTTATTTGTTTATTTAATATCATACTGCTCACTGCAAATACCGTAACGATGTATGAGGAATAACTAGGTTATATTTTGCAAGATTTGTCGCGATAATGAACAGTTTTGTATTTTCTTCCGACGGTATTTTAGCTCAGTTTTTAGGCACAATCAAGATCCCGTCATTGGTTTTTGTAGCCATTGTGGGAAAACTTTTTTCCGTTCCGGATCATATAGTACTGCTATTCCCCTTTAATTTGCGACTCGCAGAGTTCAATTATCATTTTTCTTTACCAAATTACGCCAATTTGATATTACGGGATATGTCCCATTATGCATTGAGCATGTGCTTTAAATACTTTGAGGCATACATCAACAACCCCGAACACCCCCAAGTAAAATTTTCAAGAGAAAACACCCAGTAGAAAATGTTTGCCTCAAAGTATATAAAGCAAATGCTCAAGACATAATGGGACATATCTCGTAATTTAAAATTGGCGTAACTTGGTAAAGAAAAATGGTAATTGAACTCTGCGACTCTCAAATTAAAGCGAAAGAACAATACTATATGATACAACTAAAATCCTGACGTGATGGGCCAATTCTGACCCCGGATTCGGATTCTACGTAAAAAATTACTTCGGATTTGACCCTCCACTTTCCAACAACTGACATGACCCCATAATTTGCAGGCCTTTGTTATTGAATAATTTTCGATACTGTTGTTGTCCTCACGTTTTGAATCCTCATAGCAGTGGAAGTTATACTTTAAACTGAGTCTTGTTGCGTACTTATAAGGAAGGTACTCCAGGTGTCGCTCCTTGATTTTATTCTCCCTGATATAGTATGTTGTAGTACTCGAAAGACTAGGTGACGCGAATTTTTTTTATCTGTGCAAAAACACTTTAAGGAGGTGAAAGAGTCCCTCAAAGATAGGGATCTTAGCTGTCGATTGTATAGTCTTGTGTATAAAAGCTAAATTGATTTTTATCGAACCTGCTGGAAGTTTCCTCGTCATTGTAGGTGAATAACGTAATTTTTCCACAAGTAAAATTGAAGGGGGTAAACTCCGCCTAAATATTTTTTTAAATGTGCTATAAATTCTTTATTTGAAAGGAAAAAATAAGAAAATAAAAATATTTTGCAATTGAGATAAAAATGAAGTTGACATGTTTGACGACAAACAAATGTTTTTTAATTAATGGGGGTAGCTACTCCTAAACACTTTATATTTTGCATCTATGATAATATATACTTTCCATACACAAAGATAATTGGGAAAATAGTTTCATAACGAAGAAAGTAAAATAGAGTCCATCCAACATAGATAAAAAATTACACAGGCGTAACCCCCCCCCCCTCCCACCCTATATTGTATAAAATTTTAAAATAAGTCTAAAAACGAGCAAAAAATCCGAAGAAAATACATGTTGCACACAAAAAAGAGGATGAGGATATTTATGTATTTTTGAAAAAAGAAAGATCATTGAAGAAGTCAACTACCGTTAAATTGTTTCACATTATTAACCTTTATAATTATATCTAGTGCGCATTATTTTAAAAGTTTGTTTAGTTTTAAGGTATGCGATCTGTTGTAAATGAATCACTTTTCTCCCTCAGGATAAAATTTATCACAGAATGTAGAATAATATAATAGCTGGCAACGAATATTGAATCTTTACTGTTTTTCCTGTTGGAATAATGTTTTACATTACAATTTTTTAACTATTTATAATTATATATAGTATTTAATACAGTATTTTCTTTGGATTTTTTTGGCTTGATTTTAGGCTTATTTTGCAAAGTATACACAATTGGGGCTGGTTTACCACCGTGTAATTTTTAATTTATGTTTGATGACCTCTATTTTACTTCCTTCGTTCTAAAACTATTTTTCGAATTGTCTTTATGTATGGAATGTATATATTATCATAGACGCAAAATAAAAACTACCCCAATTATTTTATTCTTTTAATTTTTTATTTGCGAAACACTTCAACTTTATTTTTGTTTCAAATGAAAAATATATATAATATTAAATGGTTTTTTTCTTTACAGGAGCTACGTCATTGACATTTTACAAAGAAAATTGTCGGAAATTATTTTATAATGTTTACTCTTTTATCGTAATAGGGGACCGGAAAGTAATGTGGCGCGGCGGTTAATGTGACGCACCCTCATTTACAGAAATTGATTGATTTATAGCGAGAGGTATTTACTGTACTGTATTTTTTTTATGTGTACTGTTTTGTATAGTGAAAAAATTTGCTCAATAAAGCTAATCACTCAATTCTTATTATGAAAAGTTTTTCTTGGGTGTTATGTGTGTATTTTTAAAGTCACAAAAAAGTAGGGGAAAAGTACAGTAGCATTTTTCCGGATTAAAAACACATAATATATAACGTTCAAGTTGCACATAATTTAGAAGTAAATATTGAAATCCATCATTTATCCAAAATTAATTTCATTGAACTCAGTAAACAACTTTTACTTCCCTTTCCGAAATTGCACCAAGAGCGCGCCACATTAGCCAACAAGGAAGGATAACTTCGTGCAGGCACACTTTTTGTGAAACTTGATAATTAACTACTTTAATAGAGGTAAATTCAATAATAATCATACGCATAGGGTAGATAAGATATTGATTTACGTGCTCTATATTATTTTACCACAGTTTTCAACATATTTAACTTTTAACGGAGCTTTTTATAACATGTGCGCCACATTACCCGCCGCTCCCCTATAACTTCAGATAATTATCATAAATAAACATAGCGAATAGCATCTATCTTATACTTCAGTACATGCAGGGGCATGTCAATTAACTCATAGCTTTTTGATTTAAATAGGAGAAAATTATTATTTCTATCTTGGTAAAATGTAAAGATATAACTCGGAAAATCGACCGCCTTTTTTAATAAAATCTCGTGAAATATATTCAGATCGACGATTTTAAATTGACTGTTTTGTGGAATTAATAATTTTCAGAGACTTATTTTATTACCCATTTATTTTGTGGATTTAATAATTTTCTAGACTGATTTAATTACCAAATTCTTGCTTTATTTTTTGATTTAAAATAAGCAATTCGCAAAATCCGCTTCAAAAGCGCCTTTGGTAATATCGATAGTCCGATAGATATCGAACTATCGGCGGTCAATTAATAATGGAGGAGTTTAGCGTTCTTTATGGCACTTTCATACCTTTTTTCATGCAGGCGGAAAATGTAATAAATGGTAAAAAATCAATGTTTTTTATCCAAAATTTTCCACTTTAAACGCTTTTAATTTTTAATTGTTCAAGATTTGAAGCCTGCATTTTGAAATTCTTTAAATTAACAATATCATATTAAAGTGAATGGTGTCATAAGTGAAAAAGATAACAATTCAACTCATTATTTTAAAAGCTGTTAAAATCAAACTTGGACAGATTTTTCTTATGAATCAAATTTGTAAATTTCCCGGTCAAAAAATAAATTCTGCAAAATAGACTGATTTGAGGCACCGAATTTCACTTTGTCTAAAACCTTTTGAATTCCTCAGACATTTTCGTAATGCCTGGTTACACCTGGTTACGCAGCACATCACCCAAACACTGAGTGACTGAAAACGAAAGGAAGCGATTGTCCTGCGAAATTTTCGCCACTGACTGAAGATGACTGAAGCAGACTACAGGATAAACCGCCGAGAATACTGTCCATTTTTATGTATATGTTACAGGCAAAGTCCGATGTGCCGTCACACCGCAGTCTGCCTAGTTTCTCTGTGAACTGATTGAGCGGTGTCAGGCAAGGTCCGAAGTAGCACTTTCACTTCGGACTCTTTCTAGTCAAATCGCGAAGTTCCCGACAGGCTCAGGCAAAGTTCGGAGTAAAAATAAAAGCTGCGGGGCTTACTTTTCCCACTGTATAGTAGGCTGACTCGAGAATTTACAATTCCAAATAGTCTACAGATCACAATTGTGAACAGATTTGAAAGTTTTTATTTTAAAAATGATCAGCATGACATTTTTAAGATAACTTATTTAGTACATTAGTCCAATTTTGTTTTAATATATTTATTTAACGCAAGTTGTTTTCTAAAAAGAAAAAACTCAATATGTATCATGTTTAACGTAGTATTTTTCTAAATTCGAAATACGCTACGAGTTTTCTGCAATTTTGAGGCCACTGAATTTGTCAGCGAATTTAATGTTCATTACTTGATTTACCGCTTCGTCAGCCATCGTTAAGAATGTTCAAAAACAATGTCGATTTATAAATATTATTCCGAAGCGATAAAAACAACTTATTCGAAAATGTAGACTGAAACTCAAAATATAAGATAAAAAATTTACTTTTATAATACTTCCAACATTAGTAAAAGAACTTCTATTCAAAAATCTTCCAAACTTCAACGATCACGTCAGTAACTAGATTAAACTATTGTTGTTTTGATGATAACTAGGTAAATGCATCAGTCCCTAAATAACAGGGCGGCGGAAGGAAGGGAGTGGGGAAATAACACTTCTTTCTTAGTTACGAAACTAATACGAATTTAAAAGGAACTTTTGTTTTGAAGTGTTATTGCTAAACCATTTTTAAACCAGATATTCAATTGATCTATTTTAATTAAAGAAAGATTTTCATTTGCCATACTAAATCTTAGTAGCGTTGTCTAAACAGTGATTTTCGATCTCCATAAATTAATATTTTAAATGTTAATAAGAAATTTTAAAACCGAAACACCTATTACTGGCTTTTTCTTACTAAAAAGTTGGTTTTTACAATAAATATTGTAGTTTTTTCATCTGTGAAATTTTACAGTTTATCTTATATAATGAAAAGTATTTTACACGTATACTGAACCATTTCTCATCAAATAATTCAACAATAAACCATTGTTGTTATTAATAATCTATTTATTACAAATAATAGACTGGTGCCTGGTATGGAATATACATCTATGGATTCGAATTAAATAATCGGTTTTTTCTGAAAAGGCTTGAAATCGGAGAATATTCACACTTTAGAACAATAAAAATATTTAAAATAAACTATTTATGTATTTTAAGTCTATCTACGTTAAACATGATATATATTGAGTTTTTTCTTTTTCTTTTTAGAAAATAACTTGCGTTAAATAAATATAGTGAAATAAAAATGGATAACTGTACTCAATAAGTTATCTTAAAAATTTCACGCTGATCACTTCTAGAATAAAACCTTTCAATGTCACAATTGCGATCTGAAGACTATTTGGAATTGTAAATTCTCGAGCCAATCGAAAAGTAAACCCCGCGGGTTTTCTTTTTACTCCGGACTTTGCCTTAGCCTTTCGGACACTTCGCGATTTGACTAGGCAGAGTCCGAAATGAAAGAGCTACTTCGGACTTTGCCTGACACCGCTCAAGCAATTCGCGGAGGGACTAGGCAGACTGCGGTGTGACGGCACATCGGACTTTGGCTGTAACGTAACAATCCTGCGTTGTTGCGGGGCCAGCAGCGTCACTCTCTCGCCTCCTTGGACCACCTTGTCATCTATAACGGGAACTTTTCTTACGAGACTCCAGTTTATAATTCTATTGCTCGGTCCCCATCTAGAAAAGTAAGCTCCTCCGCTTCTGTGAATAATATTTGAATTTTTCGAATGAAAAGCAGTGAAATTAAACTAAAAAATATGAATTTTTAAGCAAAATGGTTTATCAATTCTGACCTACAGCACATTCACTTCAACACAAGCAGTTGTATTTGAAACAATTAAAGATTCAACGAAAATGATAGAAAAATTTTGAATGTCTATGATCAGTCGGTAAAAAATGTGAAGCCTTATTACTCGGCAAGAAAAAATCGCAGTAAGTTAAGCTAAAGACAGAAACATTTTTCAGCGTTATACTTGTAAAGTGATGTCAGTTTGATTTTATTACAAAATTTTTGGTCTTCTCAATGACAGAAAATGTGTGATAGAAGAGGAGACATTACCCTAAACTTTTACTACGTCGATTTTTTAATTCCTCCCCACGTTTAACAAATTTTACCAAAAATTTGAAAAAATTCATGAATATTTAGTAACAAGTATTTAAAAAATGGCAATTGGTTATACTTTAATTTAATGATTATTTTAATTCGTAGAGTTAAAAATGTAAAAAATAAATATCTTGGCTGTGGATACAGATTTTAAGTTGAACTCTAGCTTTAAAGCAGATGGAAAAACGTTTGTTTACTGCAGCTTTTACAGTTTATATTGTTTAAACTTCTAATTAAAAATTCCGCTCGCTTTGCGGGCACATTCTCGTAGAGCGCTGCGCGCGCGGCTCGTTTGGCTTGCAAGTTTGAGCGCGCGTAGGGCGCGCGACTGTTGGTTCTCGCGCTCCGCGCTCGATAATGTATGTACCTCGCGCTCCATGCTCGGGTTTTATATATTCTTTACATTTGTGCACCGATTTTTTAAAAGTGAAAGTCAAAACATCGACAACAGTAATTTGGTGATAGTGACTTCCTTTTTGTTAAAGCTCCTTCGGCTTTAAAGAATACACTCGAATTTGTATTTCAACTTGTATATCATTTTCATAAATGTATATTATTACAATTAATAACATGCGTTGATATTAAAACAGACGGAGTTTCATTGTATCTATTTAAAAAAGCGCATTCTTTAAAAAAGTTTGTTCTTAAACATTTTACTGCACCTCTGATTAATTTTGAATTTATAGAAAAAAGTCATTAGGATAAATTGTTCGCCTGTTTAAATACTATGAATATCCGTACAGAAAATTTTTAAATTTTGAAAAAAATGTGGTCTCAAACATTTTCAAAATACGCCCACTTTTTGAATTTTCACCCAATATAGCTGGCTAATGAACTTGACCTTTATTTTAGGACACTAAAAGAGTATACTAAAGGCCAATCCAATCTATCAATTCTTTTGAAAGATATCGTGCTTACAAACTAAAAATCTACAGACACAGACACACTCACACAGAAAGACACAGAGAGACAGACACATTCGTAAAAACCTGTTTTTCGGATTCAGGGGATCTCAAAACGTGGACATTTGACAAAAACGGGAGGGGGGCAATTTTACACAAATTCAATACCTTCTCTTGATGAGAATGTACAAAATGATAAAACCTCAATAAAATGAATTTCTTCGACTTTTTGTGATTGATGTGATTGATTATGAAAAATCATGAAATATTACTGAAAGTAGAACTTCTTTTTAAAAATATTTGGTCATTTCTTAAACAATTTTCTGTTCCCAAAATCATTTTCAATTGTTCCATGAATCATCATTTCTCTGAAAAATTTCGTTGTTCATTTAAATTGTGAACATTTTTATCTATCAGGATGAATGATAAAAATTTGATGAATACTGACAGTAGAACTTGTCAACGCTTTTGATTCAGTCAATTAATAATTTTTATGGGACGTTCAAATTTTAAAATAAAACCGGTGAATCGAGAAGCTTCTTTCATGCTAGAGTTTAGCCTAGAATCTCTATCCACAGACGAGATATTTATTTTTTTACAATAAATCGTCTTAGTCGGCAAATTCCACTTATTCAGTCGGCATTTATGACAATACTCACCCCCCCCCCCCCCCCCCCCCCCCCCCCCCCCCCCCCCCCCCCCCCCCGAAATCCCATACGCTCGCTACGCCTCTATCAAGTTAAATCTAATGATCTTCCAAGTACGTACTATGGACAAAACTGCAGTTCAGTAAACGTTACAATTAGAGGAAACTAAATATGATTTTTTTTTAACTAAATTTTTTTAAAACTAAATTTTATGGTAACCAGTATCAATTCTCGAGTGTTGCTGACCTGTGGATAAGTAGCTTTTACCGATCCAGTCGTTATTCTGCACAGTCCCTCGCTGCTGCAATTACGAATTATCATGTCACTTTAACGAATAATATAAAGAGATATAACTTATGGTAACGGTATAGAATATAGTTTAGACAGCACTATGAAATGTGAAAATGTCCCGAGTCGAAATATAGGCCTTACTTTGACGCTCCAAGTGGAAGTATTGTCCCTACTATGCGGCTATTTACTCTACTAGCTCCTACGCAGCCACTCCTAAATATATTTTCACTCTATTTTGTTTCTGTATAAGCTTCAGACCCTACATTTAGGGTCTTGAGTCTATAATCTTGAGCTTTACTTATGTCTCCTGTAAAGCTCCATATTCACCGCAGAATTTTTAAATTCTCTTTTAACGCTCTTAAATTTTAACGCACAAAATATGTAGCGTCGCAGCCACGACGCTTGCGCCCTCGTGACAGATACTTTGTTCTTTTCTCTAAAATTCCATCACCACAGTTTGTGAAAGCAACAGATTAATTGGTTTTGAATAATATACATTGAAGTGATAACATTGAAATGGCTTTAAGAGGAAAGAAGTTTGCGCTAATTTAGTGGTGATACTAAAAATTCTTTAGGTCAAAGAAGCTTAGAGAAATTCTCTGCAGGCACTCAGGTAGATATTTTAAAGGTCCAGGAAGCTCGTTTAAATGCTCTGAAGGCTTTAAAATATCCTTTACGAAATTGAAATAAGAATACGATCATAAATAACAAGCAGAGAGGCTATCTCAAGAGAGTAGCCGACACTCAAGGGTCCCTTGTTAAGCTTTCGGATTAAAATTTAGAAGTGGATTTTTTTTAAATTACATAGTTAACAGCCTAAAATATAATAATTCGGAATCTATGAGTTTCGATGACTTTAGATACCTAACTTTTTTTTTAATGCCTAAAATTGGAATCAATAGAACGTTTCTTGTAAATGGAATGAGATACGCCAAAAAAGACAACATTTTTGAATTCAACTAGAAAATTGTATATCAGTTTATAAGTTATAATTATAAATAAGTATAATGAAAACATTCATCAATCAAAAAAAAGTGTTAAGAATTTGAAGAGAAATTTAAAAAGGGAGAGCGGATTAGCCACGACCAACTACTATAAGTAACTCTGCCCGCCCGGTACGTGACGAATACAAAAGGAACATTATATTACCGTCGCACCACTCTTAAAACGACCACTAAAAGGATTAAAGCGGAACTGGTCTTAGCTGCCGACAAATTTAAGAGCGGAAAATTTAAGAGCGGAACTGGTCTTAGCTGCCGACAAATTTTTTTTCATCAGTACCGGCTCGAAAACCATGGAGCTACCTGTGAAAAACGTGTCCACTTGTGAGTTAAGTGCAGTTATTCGTTTTTTAACTGCAAAAGAGATTAATAACAACGAAACTCACACTGACTTAGTGCATATTTATGGTGACAAATGCATGCTTGTGCACATGGTGCTTCGGTTGCGTATATATTTTCTCGAGGGACGCGGAGAAGTTCATGATGAGCAGCGTGCAGACAGGCCAAAAACCGCCATTACAGATGACGCTGTCTTAGCATTCAAAAAAATCACGACGCATCATTTGCACACCCATGCATATCGTTGCTATTAACCCCTTTTACAGTAAAAAAGCGAATAACTGCACGCGACTCACAAGTAGACACGTTTTTCACGGGTAGCTCCATGGTTTTCGAGCCGGTACTGACGAAAAAAAAATTTCGGCAGCTAACACCTGTTCGGCTATACTAAAACTATGTTCGGTCCCAGCTCGCTATATGGCGCTGGGGCAAAATGGCAGACTAGGGAAACTTTCTTTTTGAACACCCCTCGTAGTTACCACTGAATCTGAAGAAATAGATTTTCCTTTCACACAATTTTCGTTTGAATTGAGTAATCACAAAATTAAATGATTCCAGATCAAAAATTTAGAAAAGAGGGCTATTTTAAAATTTAAAAAATTGAATATTTTAAGATTAGATCATTAAAAATTATTTATACTTAAAAGCGTTAAAAATTAAATAATACAAAATGAAAACGTTTGAATTTGAACAATTTTAAATTCAAAGCGATCAAGATTTGACTTCTGAAATTCTAGAATTTAAAAGTGTTATTACAGAACGAAATTGTAATTTGAACTTCAAGCTAATTAGGCGAATTGTTATAAAATCAATGAATGAATTGAATTATACTAAACAAACTTTCAAACTAAATAATAATTTTAAATGGAAAACAATAAAAATGAAAAAAAAATTCTACTTCAGAACCTTGAAACTTAAAGAATTCGAACTTCATTTTAAACTGACAAAATTTATATTCACCAAAAATTGTGATATTAAAACTTTTCTATAATTAAATCCTTTAAAATTTTTATCATTTGTGTTAAATCCAAATCACATAAAAACAAATAATTTTAAAATTGCTAATTAAACTTACCCATATTCAACCAATGTTATAGAAATTGTGAAAACATGTAAAAAATATGATTCCCTTTAAAAAACAACAAATTTCGCTCTCGCGAAATTCGGCGATTTGAAGTATAGATCCCTGCTGATTTCAAATGGATTCGGTCAGCGATGATTGTTATTCCTACATTATTCTCCGAAAAACCGACGTTGATTACAGTTTACTTGTAACCAATATTAATAAGTTCGCTGATGGTTATAAATATATACCAAAGATTTGGATGCAACATGTATTTAAAATAAAAAATTCTTTTTTTTAAAATGTCATATCTTTAAACCGATTTATTTCTATATGCTGACGGGTCGATCACTCCAATATTCCTACTATATTCACTAAATATTCTCATACACGTATTCTTTCAATATTCTTGGTATTCTTGATATTCTTTATAATCTCAAATATTTTTGATATTCCAAAATATTCCGAAATATTCACAAATATTCTGGCATATTCCTCAATTTCCCTTTGCGCTCTACAATTTTTTTAAGATTACGAATTATTCTAAATGATTCTAAAAAATATCAAGAAATTTCAAAAGAGTTTACGTATTATTGTGTAATTACAAAATATGTTCAAGTATTTACAATGATTTTTATGAATTTAAAAATAATTTGACGGGATTTAAAAATTCTTTTAAATTAAAAAAGATTAAAGTTTATAAATGAATTTCAAAAGATTTCAAGTAATTTTAAAGAATTTTAACAGATTTTAGAAGAATTCCGAAAAGTACAAGACTTTTCTAGAGACTTAAAGACTTTAAAATACTTTTAATGAGTTCAAGAAATTTTTAGTGATTTTTAGGGATTTTGTGGCATTTCAATCGAATTAATATAGTTTCAAAAGTCTGTAAAGGAAATTAAAATATTACAAAGCATTAAATAATGTTGAAAAATTTCGATATATTTTAAAGAGTTGAAGATATTTTTAATCAATTTAAGGGATTTTAAGTAATCTTGAAGAATTTTTAAGGAATTACGGTAGAATTTTAATCAGTTTTAAGATTTTAAGGTAATTTTAAAATATGAATAATGTTCTTGAATTCTTTAAGGGTCTGGTAGCTGATTAAAAATACAGTTACAAGGAAAACACAGAGGGCATGTCGATTTTGTCTAACTTTTTCTACATTTCGCAACGTATTTCGCAAAATTCAGGGTCACTATCCTCGAGGGGTGGCTCTTTAAAAAACCTGGTATATTTTGAGAATTATTCTATTATGTCAGAATTGTGAGTAAAAAACCAACTACTCAAACGATTCTAACCGTTAAAATGCTGTCGTCTGCTACCCACTGATTTTTATCTTTCACAAAATTCATATTTGTCGTGAAAATAATCATTTCCTCAACAAATTTTTTGATTTTTCAACATTTCATTGCTCCGAGGATCTCGCAAAACCCCGGGCATTCTACAAGTTTTCTTTCTTTCGTTCGCAAATCGTTCGGAAAAAATATATATTGAGCCAGTGCCGTGCTTATGAAAAAAATAATTCAAAGTCGGATTTAAACAACGCCCTTAAAGTCTGTTAAATCTTTCGAAAACTTCGGAAATTTGTGGAAATCTTTTAAAATCTATCAAATTTCTGAAAATATGTATTGATTTTTTTCAATCTTTTAAAATATCTTGAAATATTTTTCTTTTTAGATTGAATCTTGTTAAAGAACATAAAATATACAATGATAATTTGTAATATTTCTAAAATCTAAAATCTTAGCACATATATTATTCTAAGTGTAGCAATATTTTTTACAGAATGGGCCTCGCACAGCTGTAGGTTATATTTCAGATTTTTTTGTATTCCTCAAGCTAGGCTAGCCGAGAGGCTTTAGGTGTTAGGAATGCGAAACTTATAGGATTCGAATCCGCGTCGAATAAAAACTTTCATAGCGTGCGATTATAAATAGTGTAATGATTGTGTAATAGTAAATAATTGTGTGCTTAAACATGTGAACAAATATTAGAGTATAATAGTAATGCCATAATAATAATACAAAAGATTAATTTTTTAGTGGCGAAAAATCGGTTATAATTTGATAGAACTGTTCTCTATAGTTTTGTTAATGTTTCATCAAATAATTTTATTCTGTTCAGGAAGGTAGAGTATCGAACGTTTAATTAGAAACAAAAGCTAATCCTCTATTTTGATGCACCAAATGGAAGATTTGGAAATTTGTGACCATAAGAGCGCTAAAGTAGGGGCAAAAATCGTATGGGAATATCCTCTACTTTATAACCTATATTTCGACTCGGGGCATTGCTAAAAAATAATGAATAAATAATTGCATGGGTAGTTCTTATATATTTTTTTAGATATACTTGTAATACGTCGGTATTTGTAAGTTGGAACACTTATAATGCAATGAAAGTTTCTCGCGAAACGAGGGGGGGGGGGGGGGGGGGGGGGGTGTTAGAACGCATAAACCTAAGCACACTAGTCAATTATCTTAACCACTACACTATTACACGAGTTGCGATCTGTAAAATAATTTCGAAATGCATTTGTAACTGAGAGGTGGCGACCTCAGGAACACCTTTTGAATACACGCCCATGCCATCGCGGTACACAACAAAAGTTCTCGGATTTACCTTATATCCATAGAAGTAAGCTGAAACAGTTACTGCCAAGTGTGTGCGATCTGTGAAGAAGTTGTGCCATCCAAAATTTTGTTTTTTTTTATAAAACCACTTTTTTGTTAGTGGAAATATGGTGTTATGTGACGACTGTCACATACATATCAAAAAGGAATGTTTTTAGGTGATGCAATTCATCCATTGCCGATTGCGCCGTGAATTCAGCCGGTGGTACGCGTAGATGGGCTGTGTTGTTACGACTTTACGGGCGAGCTAAGCAAACCAATCAGATCGGTAGCATGTACCGATCCTTCAGCAATGTCCACTGCACTACTATTTCAATTTCAGTTCATTGGATTTTACATATCTTACAATATCTTAGCTTAATTCTACTGTGATATTTACGAAATGCTAAGTGATTTTGACATGTTCGCCCTCTTATTAAGAGCAGTTTATACTGTTACGGTTACAAGAAACCCTCTACAGTTCTTTATAAGCAAATATTACATTTCTTTGTTCTGTGTGTACTGTTTTTTTGTTTGTTGCAAAATTTTCGGAATTTAAAAATATACTGAAGAATTATATATAAAAAAACTACTTTTTTACATTGTTTCTATTTAGGATTTTCATGCTTATGATATTTTTAATTTCCTAAAAAAAATAAAAATAATTAAGATCGTACTTGTTTAAGCTACCCCGATTAAATATTTTTTTCATTTCGTTTATTTTGTCTCTAATAAGGTAGTTTAGAATTTTGTTTTTTAATGGAGAATCTTTTTCATGCTTATTTTGTATAAAATTATTCATGATAAATCAGATTACTTTTCAATCCTAAATGTAAATATTTAAATAGAGAAGCTAAACTTATGATTCGTTCCAATCTGCAGGGTTTGCTCATGAATATTTCAAGAGTTCTTTTAAATAATTTTTTTTTCCTTTTTTTCAAAAAGAATTAATTTTAATTTTAGCAATGTTAAAAATGTATCATTTTTTGAAGAATGTAATAATCTAAATAGATTGGTTCATAATGAACCAAGAAAACGTATGTTTTGGAATTTTCTCAAATTTTTAACAACAAAAGAATCTATCATACTGCTGTGATATCGCGATTTATAATTTTTAACATCTCGGAACTCAATAATTTTGTTGTAACAACAAGTTTTTATTATAATTCAACATACTGATATCTCGGCAGAAGAATTTTCTTTGTGTACAAAATTTTAATTTGTATAGCTATTCAACCTTTGTATTATCTGAAAATAGTTATTTCGATCTTGAATTTGATATATTATTACTTTGTTTAAACTATTAGATTCTCATCCATAATGAGAACGTATTAGTTTGATGCTAAAAACGACTTTCGCGGATTTCATCAAATGTCGGCGATTTGAGGCACACTGAGTCAGAAAAAGGACAGCCATTTTTTGTACACGACAATACTGACAATTAAAAATTTACAAAATTATTTTGATAACTTTTTGAATTTTGTTTTAAAAAATTGAAAATTTAAATTTTGATCGCACAAAAACTATTTTAAAAGCAATAACTCCATTTTGTACTCCAAAAAAGCAAGATACGAAAAGAGATAAATCGACAAAAAATGTGCATCTAAAAAAGGTAAACAAAATTTGTCTTGAATTACTTTCTTATAGGATGAGTAGTTTTTGTTGGATTCGTAGAAAAAAATATTGAAAATAAAATAATTAAATTTGTGGAAAAATGACACAAGCCACGAGAATAAATGAGACAAAATTTATTCAACCGAAAAAGATCTATAAATTCGTTATGAATATTTTTTTGGTAGAAAGCGTATTTTTGGTTTTAGCCGTAAGAAATTACCTTGAAAACAAAAAAGATTGATTTTTCGGAAAAGGATACCAGGTATGAAAAAAGTTAATAGACAATAGTTGTTTATCCAAAAAGGATATATACATTCGTTATGGGCAATTTTTAGACAGAACAAGTAGATTTTGTTTTAAACATGAAAAAAAGATAAAAAATAAAAAAAATCTAAAAACAAGGCAATAAGAATAAGTATGCTCTAATTTCCATGCATATTATGAATTATAATAATATACATTTATTCGAATGATACATGCTTCAGTGTAGCTGCAAAATAAAATTTCTACATCATTTTGCAATGTATGAATATGCTAACTCAGACAGAGGTACATATAAAACGTATCATATTTTATATAAAAATCTTGAGCATAATGTAGAAAAGCTCACATTTTGGATTAAACAGAGTGCAAAACATGTGCCCACGCAGCGTACAGATTTTCTTATTTATATATTAGTTATGCAAATGAATGTTGCATTTTCAATTAAGAGACATGATTGTGAAATATAGTTAAGGAAAATATGTGCTTTTAAAGAATTAAAATATAAATAATTTTATATTGGGTATGGAAATGAGTTTCCATCCTTTCTGAAAGGTGTCGCTGGAGATGGCATTGTCCTGTTTGGTGAAACAATATTTCACGATTTTTTAAGGTAATGTGTGAACTTTAAGAAGCAGTAGTTGAAATTCATTCTTAGATTAAGGAACATTTTGTTTTTCCGTGTCAAAAGTGTCAAATTTATATAAACAAGCAGCATTCACGGGAAGTTCGTCTTCACATTTTTCCGCAAAAAACGGACTGCATTGAACGAAAAAGATATACATCCGACTCGGCGATTTCTGGAGAGTGGGGTTTGGTGGGACAAGATTGCCTATTTCACTTCTTCCAGTTAATTTTTGACAGGTTTTGCAACACCGGGCCTCGCAGTAAAAAAACTAACTGCGGCGGGTCGCAGCAAATCAACATGTTAAAATTCGCCCTAATTCTGATTTCTGATTTCTGATTCGTTGAAACGAATTCATCCAGCGTAAATTAAATGCACGTCATTTCGCCTTAATTCGTGGTCAAGGTCATTAAGATATATTTACAATGGATACTGTATGCCCAGCGCGTTAGTTAAAACTTAAGAATTCGATTGAATAGGCAAGTCCATTAACCCAATTGGGCAATGCAGGTAGCCTTTGACATCTTATATACGTCAGAATAGAAACAGCCAATCAGCTGTCAATAGCAAAATTCGATAAGTCGATGATGTTATAAAGATTCGATAACTCGATTAGTCAAGTAGGCGAAGACTTTGAAAAAAGTCTGTACTAATTGTAAGTGAAGTTGGTAGCATTTGTAGTTTTAATTATTACAAAGTCAATATGTATGGCTTCATTATTATAAGGAATTAATAAAATAGTTAAAAATTCAGAATACAAATACGTGTCTTTAAGTAGCGTCAGTTATAAATTAGTTATAAATTTTCTTAATGTATAGAGAAACTAACTCTATACATATAGGAAAGGAAAGAAAGTATTTTAAAATTAAGAACAAAATCAAAATTTTGAGTTATTACGAAAAAGGTCAAAAATACGTGAAAACAAAAAATCTTGAAGACGGTGAAACCTACACGAAAACTGACCAAATTTACAGGATTTTTTAAAGAAGGATGGTCCTCGGCTAACCCCGACCTAAATCACTAAACATAATTTCAAAATATAAAAAATAGAAATTCTGAATTATTTCGAAAGCGATCAGAGAAACTTAAAAACTCATTCAATCCTTCAGGTTTTTGCGGAGAATGTTTGTTTTCAATGAAGTTACACATAATGAAAACATTTTTTTTTAAATAACGAATCTGAATTGCTTGCAACTGCAAAAAAAATTCGAAGATTATCACACAATATTTCAAATGGCAAACAGTTCAAATGGCACAATCAGTAGCTGCAAAGCATATTTGCTTTACATGCATGCATATTAAATTTAATGCAGATTTTTCTAGCAGTGAATAAAAAATATATTAGGAATTTCTTATTAAAAATCTCAAAGAGATGATGTCAGAGGCGTGAAGCATACTTATGGAGGTTTAAAAACAATGCATTTGTTTTCCTTTGCAGATTATTACATTTATATTACGTTCTGAAACTTTCTCATACAACTTTATCATTCTTAAAAATGATGTCATTATTTTAAAAATGGGAGGAGAGGGGAAAATATTAGGGAGCAAGCCAGCTGTGTTCCCTCATTAATTCCTAGTTAGATGTCAAGAAGTGTAGGAAGCATGGAGTCATAATGAGACCGATCTCCGGACATGTATTTCTTGAGTCGCACGTTTTCGTAATTTGTCATAGAAAACTATTTTTTTTTATAGATTTTTGTAAAATGAACACTTATTTACATTAAATTGGGAAAGAAGAGTGCAATGCCACAACTTTTTGATGCTATCAATTAAGTTTTTTTATTTTGCGAGCAATTCGCTCTCACTGGAGACTGCTCCTAACCTCAAAATCTCAATAAAATGCCATCGAATCTTACATCAGCAATGGGATTTCATCACGCAAATTGTAACGAAAGCCATACTTCACAGGAATATTATTCAATGTTAATGTTGATACTCGTAGAAAATAATAAGTTGTAACTAAAAATACTAAGTTAAGACTAAAAATACTGTATTAATACACTGACCTTACTTAGAAGCAGAAAAGTACCATTGAACTGCTTGCACTTCACTTTCATCACAAAACCAGCTTTATAAAATGTATAACCTTCCAAACTCTTATGTGCTTTTACTTGTTTTGGAGTGTAAAAATAGTAAGATTTAACAAAATATTACACTATAACATACTCACTGTAGTCACCGAGGGAACTGAACTAATATTTTCACTAAAATCTATATCTCTAAGAGCATACGGATCAAAGTTTTCGACTTTTTCCAATTCTCTGATATATTGGGTGTTGACACCTCCCAACAATTTTGCCAAATATTCACTCTGAATTAAAAAAAATCAAAACAATTTCACGTAAACCGGTGTTTACATGAAAACCGTGCACGTGCATGGCAACGACAGCAATTTAAAATTGAAGTTATATTATTTTTTTGCAATTTGGAAAAAGTTTTTGCAAAGTCATGAAAGCCTGTCAAAACAGATCCACCAAAAATGTTTATTAAACCAGATGAATCGAAAACCTCCATGAAATACCTCTTGGGGTTATCTCTTTTTTAAATCCTATTATTTATAGACATACTATCCTAAAACTTGAATATGCAATCCTAATCTACAAAATGTTTCTTCGGCCAATCAAAACTTATGCGTGATGTTTTTGGGAGGTGCGTCAAAAAGAAATATTAATCAAAGCAACCGACACTATGTTTTATTATTCTGCATCATTATTGCCCTTTGAACATATTTTCTCTCTGGGGAATTATAATGTTGATCCATTTCCTAAACAAGCACTGCCAAAAAACTTCCTTATGCAATAAGTCACCCAGGTCCAAAATGGTTGACCGTAATGGCTCCGAGACTCATCACGACGCTGCAAAGCTTTGTCACCCCGACATAACAGGAAATTTCATTTTCGACCCCTCTACCCCCTTCCGACTCTTCTTCTTTACTTTCCGTACATATAATAAACGTCACGTTAAATTCCAGTCATGTCAAATTTCTCACAGATGGTGAAATAATTCCCGAACGGCTAAATCACAGCAATTTCTTCTAGTTCGATTTTGCTTCCGAAGATCACTGATCTCACAAATCCCACAGGAGGGGGGATGATTTTCATCCTCTCATCCTCACCCTCTTTTGCTTTCATCAATTTGTAGTAAGATGTCAAGAAGTGTGAAATACACGTGCTAATAATAAGGAGACTGATCCTCGTACATGCATGCTGACCGCAGTAGCTGAACCTTTATTATCAAACTTGGACATTCCGAGCCATCACTGTAGATTAATTGGCACATGGGCACTGTCATCTCTTTTTTTCTGTTCTCCCGCGAGAAGCGTTCGAGTTTGCGTCAGAGTTCCCATGCAAACCATGCACGTACATGAAAACGTCGGAAATTTAGAATTCAGGATATTTACGTGTTTTTCAACTTGGAAAAGGTTTTTGCAAAGCCATGTTAACTAAACAGTTTAAAAATCAGATATCTAAGTGATAAAAATGGCGTCTGAGTTTGGTAAAGGGCAACTATGGAGCGACAGCCGCCCACCCCCACTCTTCAGCCGCCTGTCTAGACTGGTGCCTTCCCCCTCCACTAGGCCGCTAGGTCATTGACCCCGAGTACAGGGGGGGGGGGCATATGAAAAGCACGTGAAATACACTCACCCCTACGTAAATGCCCCCTCCCCCATCTCTGATGACTAAAGTTCAAGCGAGCACGTATATGTATGCCTATCATATGTTTGCACACACGTCTGGAGATAAATTCTTGAGAAGAGGGAGTTCCCTGACGTAATTTCTCAAAATTAAAGCCCACAATCATATTTTCTTTACTTTCACTAAGAATTAAATATAACATGAATTATTTTTTAATTAATTAAGTTTCTTCTAATGCTAAAATATAAATAATATAATTTATGAATGGTTAAAAAAGAAGGGTTGTGTAGGATGGATGAAAAAGAAGGGTTTTTGTCTGGTAGAATACAAAATTCAAGAAATAGGAGTGGAAAGAAGAAGATGAAAACCGGAATGGGATGAATAAAGATAGTTGTAATTGAGTTAGGAGGGTGGACGAAAATCATATTAAAGTAATATGATCACTCGCTTCTTGCTTAATTTTTAATAACATATTTACGTATGCTGCGAAAAAACACCCTTGTGAGTTGAACGATTATATTGAACAACCTTGTATTTCTAAATTTCTAATATGTCTACGATCTTGTACCCTAGTTTTATGGCTCTTTTCAATTCAAGGAAAACCCAGGTAACTTCAAGCACACACTGTGATTCATCTTTATGAAGACATTCACCCTGTTCAAGAGTTTTACAACATGTACGACGGAGAGAAAACATCAATCTATCATGCATGTAAAACATGCCTATCTTCAAAATAAAAGGATACAAAGAACAAGCATCTTTATCTTCAATTATCTCTCCGCCTTTCACCTCGTAATAAGCTTTAGTATTTCCCTTACGACCTTCGTAAAAAGCAGCACAAAGGGTTAATATTTTTTCTACTTTTAGAACAGGATAATGGTTTAGAAATCAAGTCAGATCTTTGGCCTCTTTTGTCAAACGCCTGAAATAGCATTCTCACATCTCAGTTGCTTCTTAACCGTATCTTCCAATTTTAGAGGTTAGAGTAAGCGTACGTTCATAACGATAATTCATGCATTACCCAGATTCCCCGACTATTTTATCGCTACACGGAAAAAATCTAGGCAGAGGCGGGTACCAGATACCATAGAACCAATATTTTCTGCGTGGACTGGAACTCTATCGGTTCGAAAATGGAACTATGGTGGTTCAATGCTTCGGAGGCCCGTTTGATTCGACTGTCGAACGCACGACGTACTAATGTCCAGACAACATTGATTCGACGGATGCGGGACCAGAGTAATTCCACACGGGGACGCGTGCTGTTCGATGCTGGTATACGAGCAGTTCGGTAACATAGACCGCGATGCGTTAGCGCATCGTGTGACACTTCTTCCGAGCTGTTGGTATATTAGAATCGTACAGCACCCATTCTCTGTATGGGATTACTCTGGTCCCGCATTCATAGAATCGATGTTGTCTGGACACTGGTACGGCGTGCTTTCGATAGTCGAATCGAACGGGCCCCCGAAGAATTGAATCACCATAGTTCCATTTTTGAACCATGCCAAAAACAGCCATGAAACCGAAAAACATTTCGGGGTCCGTCATCGTTTTCTTGAAAGTACCCGTCTACAGTAGGGTCTTACGGAAGACGATACTCTCTACCCCTAATAGCGCGTTGAATCTCGACACCAAGGTTTCCGCCAACATTTCCGCATTTAAGAAATATCTTACGATAAGCAATACATACACAACGTAAGATATTTACTTTATTTTTACAATAAGATACCAGCTTATGCAAAAAATTAAATTGCAGGTCAATTCACCTTTCCACCTACCTGCAGGATCATTCACGCAATCAATTAATAATTTAAAACTGTCATAAATGCGGAACTTGCCGACAGTCTGAGTGACCATGAAAATTA
The DNA here is from genome assembly GCF_010883055.1 of Belonocnema kinseyi. Classification (NCBI taxonomy): domain Eukaryota; kingdom Metazoa; phylum Arthropoda; class Insecta; order Hymenoptera; family Cynipidae; genus Belonocnema; species Belonocnema kinseyi. Next base: position 20,968,614 of record NC_046658.1, read on the forward strand.
AATTCCATAAATCCTCAAAATGGCAATCACGAACACAATGAAATGATAGACCCGCTACATCCTGTGTCAAGCTATCGGCTTTAAATTTAATACCGATTAAATCGCTCGGTTTATATGGATCTATGATAAATTTAAATACTTCTTGCAGGGCTGATTCGAACCACTCTTTCGAACAAATTGTTTCGCCAAGTATTTAGCGGAATCGTAATTCCGTTTCGCTACCCTGTAAGCCGAAATGTGGGTAAATTTTATTTTTCTTACACATAAGCGAAAATTTAGAATTTGACGGTAATTCACTACTCTGACTAGACTTTATGTCATCTTGACTCTCCTCTCCACTGAGATATGGTTCTATTGAGTCCTGCTCACTCTCAGACGAACGAGGTATTTTCTACTTCGACCTCGCTTAACACACGGCGCAGACGTTGACGCAGTTTCTACGTACAAATAAATACCGTGAGAAAATATTAGTACCCCATAAACGAATCATAAAAGCATTAATATTGGTAAAAAATACGAGCAGCAACATAATACTTTTAATTAAAAAGGAAGCTAACAATTAACTTAATACTTAATATCAGTAGAAAAACTAACATTGCTGTGTTAAAAAATAACAGCTGAATACATTTCTATACTTTATAGCTTTTGTAGATTAAGGAATTACTAATAAATGACGTACGATTATCAACTAGAATCGAAAATCCATAATGATTTAAAAAATAATATATTATTGATCTTTCGGTCATGAATAAAACTTTTTCAAACAACATTGTTAAGATATAAATCCAGAATATTATTAATGAAAAAACGTAAAATAATAAAAATACATTTTTAATTTCTAAACAAAATTGAAATTTAACCAAATCTAATTTTCAAATAAATGTTTAATTTCTGAAACAATGTTGAAAACTTAATATTTGTATAAATGTTTAATAAATTTTCAAAAAATTTTAAATAAATTTTTTAATTTTTTAATTATTAAATTAATTTTTAATTTTTAAATGATTTTTTTGTATATATTGACTTTTTTATTATACTACAGCATCGTAAGTAAATTATTAGCCATTCTTTATAACACTTGAATATATTAAACCTTTACACTAAAAGTGAATTAGTTAAATATCACTGATACGAATTCAAAATCAACTGTTCCCTCAGCGCATTTTTTTTTGCAATTTCAAACAATGAAATTCCAACGAGAATTAGTGCAAAATCATTGGAATGACAGACAAATTGTGCAATATTTTCCTGATTTACTAATGAATTTAAACTAATATAAATCGCAAGAATAAAGTCACTAAGAATCAGTGAAATACCACTGATTCATGATCGGTGAGTAATATTTTTACAAGGTAAAAATTCACTGTAAAACATTACTATACTTTTACAGAATGAAATAAAAATTAAACTACTTGAATTTGTTACGGAATAATCGCAATAGTTTTTTTTGCAACGGTAAAAAGTTAAAATCATCCCCCTTTCGCGCACAATCGCATTTTTGCCAATGACTCTTAATACGCGATCGATCCCGACTCCATTAAGGAATGTCAGGCAAAATTGAAAGAATAACCTTAACTCACACTCCTGCAAGTCTTCTGACATTCTGCACATAGTGATCATATTTGCCAATATCGTTTCCACGAACATTTTATTACGTGTTTTAAAAAAAGGTTTTTGAAAAATTTGAAGAAACGTGAGTCCTGTTGCTTCTTGCGTTGATCAAGAGAAACTTCGGTTTTGAAGCTGATCAGGGTGGCTATATTAAAAACACTAAAGATACATGCTGTAGTGGGAGGATTTTGGCGTTTACAAGAACTACTTATGATATTGAAAAAAATTCTGAAAAAGTGGGAAATGTAGACAATTTTTAAATTTTTAGAAAGCCTATTGGCAATGATCTTCTGACTAATAAGCAGCTTTGCCACTCCTCCAACTTTTTATGGGTACCATCGTTAGAGTTTACCCTCAAATGATAAAATCTCAAAATATGAACAGACGTATTAGACAAAGAACAGCCAGCTGATTTTTTAAAAGAAGTTATGTACTACGTAACTACATGGCAATCTTTATTACGGGAACCTCGTACAATGTAACTATCATATTCATCATTAGGCTGGCTTACTAGAACTCAGTCTGGCCCTTGTTTGTACATCAGATGACTAGAAAGAGAGAGAGGGAGAAATAGATAAGGGTTACCTGTCTAGGAATAGAATTCGAGGGTGCCTGCCATCAATATTTAGACAAACAACTGTGGTAGAGTTTGCACACAAAGGGTAGTATCCTAAGTGTTTTGCCACAGATAAATGTTTTAACCTTAAAACACACTTTTGAAAGGATTCAGTATTATCTAGATAGCTGACAAACAATTACACGTTTACCGCAGCGAGACAGTAAAATTTTCTGTAGAATATTTCAGCGTCACAGTACCGCCACCCTCTTGTTTACCTGTATTACACTACTATCCAGGATAACAATCTCTTTCAATCAGTATCGTGAATTATGCACTCTCACATGCAGCGTTAAAATAGATTTTTCCTTTTTATAATAGTATAACATAGATTAAAACGCATGTGTTGAATATTCCTGCACCAAATGCATCTCTTTCAAGTGAAAGTATTCTTAATGGTTAAACACATGTGACGTCATATCCACTCACTCAAAGCGAGTCTGATTCTTGAAATAATCTATGAATTGAACAACTATTCTTCAAAAAATATTATTCTTGGTTTGGAAATTTAAGTCGATGAATCCTTTGAACCAACCGGTGAGAAAGCGCGCATTAAAAAGTATTGAAAAATTTCATTCATCCACTGGTAACGTGAGAAATATTGAATACTTCTTGATTCCGTGTTTGTCCTCCTGCTTTTAATCTCCACATCAGTTGAAGTTACCTCTCAAATTGAATCCCTTTCTGTACTAAGCGCCGAGAATATTTTTCTGAATACTGCAAAGCAACCAAGAAATAGAAAAATTTTAATCCCTTTTAATTTAACAAATTTCGCTACTTATATATACTGGTTTTTAAATAATAACGAGGTAAAAAGCTTTTTAAAACATATCATCGGTCATTTAAGAAATAAGGATTAATTTCCACACAGAATGTTCTGGTGAAGAATAATTTTTTAAACTTTTTAATTAATAATATATAGACAAAGCGAACATTCTACGATAAAGATATGAATTATTGTACACAATCTTAGTAGATTTGACAAATTTCATGTTTTTGGAGCGCGTTCTAATGCTTTTAGCGAAAATTGTGTTTTTAATTTTTTGGAGATTACGTCTGGAAGCTTCGATCGGCTTTAAAAGGAATTGGAATCTTATTATTTCCGCTAACTAATGAGGATTACAAAATGAAGAACAGAAACGGCATTCTTAAGAATTAAAATTTTTTAATAGCTTTTAATTCAAGGCTTTTTACCGGCAGTTACTCGTTTCTTGTACAATAAATAATATTCTTACCGATTAAAATTAGACGTTAAAATTTATTTTTTTAAGCTTTGTATGATGCCAAAGCTATTTTAATCGAAAAGATTGTAGAGGATGCAGCTACGATAATGCAGCTACAAGAATGCAGCTAGAGTCGAGGTCAAAACTCTTACTTTACACGGAGGTATTCACGGTGAAACTCTTAATGATGTTATTCTCGGACAGTTGCCTAGAAGAATAATGATCGTTTTTGTAGAGAACAGAGCTTTAAACGATAATAGATCACTTAATCCACTTAACTTTCAGAATTAAAAGATTAATTTCTTATTCTATTTATGTCGATGGTACACAAATACTTTCGAAACGTCTGCAACCAGATTTTTCCCAAAAAAATCTTTACGTTGATGCTCATCACACTTTTTTCTCTAGCACTGCTATTCACTTTCTTAAGAAATGACGTCAGCGAACTCCGTTTTTTCAGAAATGTATCTCGAGACATGTGTTTTAACATAAGATAGGCACACATACACGCGATTTTTGTTTCAGCTTTAGTCATCAGAGATTAGGGGGGGGGGGTATTAACAAGGGGGTGCCTGTTTCGTGGCTCACGTATGCCTCCCACTGAGAGGGGTAGATGACCCCGAAATAATAAAGATCCGAATAGATAATTTTCTAAGTAGTTGAATTCTTCGAATTCGTTAAAACTTTGTATGCTTCTGTATTTTAACGTGCTGGTTATGACTATAATCGTGAAATTTTTTGTATGCGTTTGTAAGTGTTTGACCAGCATTCTATTAGTAATCAATCACAGAAGCGCCTCTCCTCATGAGCTGTCGCGAAGGAGTATGAGTTTGATGAAAATTACGTGCCCATCCCCACGAGAGGTTTGAAATTTGAAAGTGTGGACCCGCATTATATATCTGATCATTCAGAGGAATACCTTCCCATCCACCATGAGACGTTTAGTTGTAAAGGCGTATAGGATTGACTTAATGTTTAATATATATTCGATTTAAAAGTTGCCGTTTCCGACGCCATTTAATGTTAGATTTAGAACATATATGTGCTTATAGCGCTCCCTTGCGTTCTTTTTTTATAACTACCAGATATGGCGAATATATTGTTAGAAGAATCAAGCACGCTCTCGTTTTATTTCAACGTGTTCCTGTGAAATCCAGCACAATCAACAAGAATTCCAAGATGGTCATTTGGTAGCCGAATTTTATATATTCGGATGGCGTCGTCAAGTGATCGCCGCGTCGAATTTCATTCCGCCACAAGGGAAATGTTACGCTTGTAACAATGGTGTTTAGTTTGCGTATTTATTCATGTCTATGAATGTACATAAATCGAAAGTCGATACGTTCCGCCGCAAAGAAACAATTTGTTGAATTTCTACAATTTTTCGATTTTACAAATAGACGTGCCTGAAGCGTCAGTCGGCTACAATCAATATAGAACTAGAAAAAGTACATGCGCTGACTTTTCAAACAGAAAAAAAAAATTGGTGGTCTCTGAGTAGCGCACATTGGACCCTAAATAGAGAAATTAAACTAGAGCAAAGATAATGGTTTATATCACTTTTAAAATAAACAATCAGACGCAAAACATAGCCTAGAATTATTTTTTGGGCGCCAGTCTTTGCATGGGTCAAAGGCAGACCAATTGAATCAAAGTAAGTAAAAAACGATAAAGACACACGAAATCTGTTTTCCAAAAGGGAAAGGCAATCTCACTAAACGTTTAACCTTTCAGGCAAAACAATAAAAGAGAAACCTCACTGACTTTAATCAAAATTGTAAGCCTTGACTTAAATAACGCGATAATATAAAAAAATAAAGGTCAGCCAAAAGATAAGGTAATCTAAAATATAACAAAATATAAGAACCGACAAAAACTACTAGCTCACTCTAAATTCAAAATATTAGAGGGGGGGGGGGGTTACAATTATAAAATCTCGTTTTTTTATTGAAATAATTAATAACAGTTTATTAAAAATTGAAAACAAAATTGAAGGTCTAAAGAGAAAACATAATCAAAAGAGGAATATTTACAATTCCAAGATGAATAACCAAAATAACGTTCAGAAAATATCAAATCGCACTGATAAAATAAAAGTCATGGCTTAATTAGAAAATCGAGGGAAGGATTCCCATTCAACGTTGTCAAAAGGTCAAATACAATGAAATAACGCTAACAAGGGATGGGAAATTACAACTGAACTTTTGAAGTAACTAAATTAGGGAAATAGATAGTAAGAGATTACAAAGAAAATACAATATTAACCATCAAGAGGGGTAAGAAGAATTTCCAATGTGGTGTTATAAATCATGTGCAACATAAGGATTGTATTATACACTAGGTCGGTACCTAACAGCGCAAAGGTATGTCGTGATTCGTATCCTCGATGACAGAGTCGGCTATATTCCGGCGCTGAGGTGAAGCACTAGGAGCCGTTCATCCCTACTGCAGGTATGGAGTGGACTTCTTGATGCTCTCCATTTTGTGGTAAACCTTCGGTCAATCTTCACCAGGAACGTTCCTTGGATCTTAGAAGACTAAAAGAAATAATCCATTCTATTCTTTATAAGTAAACTTAGCTACTCTACCCCGAATGTCAGAAGAATCAGCGATAAAAGATATTCCGGAAGCTTATGCGGGGACTTGAGATGTGGAGACCTGATGACGGTGAAGATGGAGGTAGATCCAATCGATCATTTGCGTCAATGGTAAGATTCTGCTTCTTTCTCGTTCAAACCCGTGGATTTAAGAAGTTTAAACAAAAAAAGTAAAAGAGCCTTTGGCCATTCGAAATAGCAATCAAGCAACGCAAATCAACCAAAATCAAATAAAAACTTTTTATCAAATACACAAATTGATCATGGTTAAACTTCTCGGTCGAAGATTGCGAATCAGAATTAGACGAGCTCACGGTATTTTCGAATATTAGCTCAAGCACAAAGCTTATTGTCCCATGTAGCGCCAGTAGATAGAGTTCAACGCCCTCTAGTCCGAAATGAAAAAGAAACAATGTCTTTAACAGTAACCACAACGCACCACATTGCAAAGTGTTAAGTTACTGGCAATCGAGTTTTCTAAGTTCTGAGGTGACCTCAGTGAATAGTTAGGATTTTTGTGACACATGCATATGTCTTATTCACGAAATCTCTCAAATCAGCAATATTTAAAAATTGTATTATCTGAGGGCAGCATTAGAGGGCAATCCCGAATGTTTGATGTTTATGTTTATGAATATTAATTTTGCCACATCAGGAATAGGCAGAGAAGAATCGTTAGAAATAATGAATAGTTCAAGTTTTATTTCAAGTATAGAACACTTGGCAGACTAAGACCATTTTTGAGAACCACCTAAATCACTCACTCGTTTATAGACATTTTTGTAAGATGCAAGATATAATGTCTTTACTGAGTTAATCACTTTACTGATCCGAAAAGATCGGACAACGATCTGTCGCGATTCACTGCTGCTCGCATACTGGGTTTCTCAAGCGACAAGGCTATCATCACACACTTAAAATGAGAAATCACGTGACTTCAAATATTCATTTAAATAATAAGGAAACCGAAAATAGCTTTGCAATAGGCGATTTCAATAAATTAAATAATTTTCAATCGCAGAAAATCTCATAAAGACGAAACATTAGAACTTTAAACATACCGCCCTCCTCGTGAGTGGTAACTGCACGATGAAAGAAAACAATAAGTGCTCAATCGAGTATTTTCCAACAACGCAAATGCTGCTCGCCGTAAAGAAACAGTATAAATGTAACTAAAATTTAATGGTCTTAAACGCTCGGCATAATCCACTAAGTTTACAGAATAATTAAAAAAAATATATAATTAATAATAGTTGTTCAGATTTCGTTCATTTCTTTCGCTCTGACTGGTAACAGACAAATCTGAGTAATCGGGCGTTCGTATTCCGAACTGGCAGTTTTACGCGAACAGAACGCACTAAATCGTCCTTACTCTTGTAGCATTAAATTATACGACCTAACAACCAACAAGAAGGCGGTAACGAATCATGTTTCACAAGAACGCTATCACCGATTTCAAGATTTAGCTCTTTGTTGAACCATTTGTAGCGTTTTTTAAAGACTGTAAATAATTAACAGCTCTTTTTTTCCAGTAAATCTCGGAAATGTTTTGTACTATTTGCCGTCGATTTAAATGATTTTCCGAAGTAAATTACAATGAGGGTTGTGGAATGCTGGCAAAAGGGCTCTAATCAGAAAATGTTCAGGTGTAAGATAGGGACAGTCTTCAGGATCATTTGAAAAAGGGGCAACAGGAAGGGAATTGAGGGAAGCTTCTACACGAGTTAGAAGGGTATACAGCCTTTCGTATGTAAGAGTACGTTCACCTATAATTATTTTTAGATGGTGTTTCAAAGTCTTAACTCCAGCCTCTTATAAACCCCCAAAATGAGGAGCGGAAGGAGGTATGAAATGCCAAGAAGTACCTTGAATTGCGAACTCATTATTCAAAGTAACATTAAGTCTAAGATTCAAAAGCAATTTTTTAATTCCCGGTCAGCACCGTGAAATGTCTTACCATTATCACTATACAAGTGTACAGGTCTTCCTCGCCTTGAAGAAAATTGCTGCAAGGCGGCGAGAAAAGTGGCAGATGAATAGTCAGAAACAAGTTCTAAATGGACACCTCGCGTACAAGAACAGACGAAAAGCGCAACGTAAGTTTTGTAACTCTTCATGCCACGACCGGAAGCAAAACAAACATTAAATGGGCTTGCATAGTCCACACCAGAATGTGTAAATGGACGATGTGGGAATACTCTAAATTCAGGTAAGTCCCCCATAAGTTCTTGAGACAAAGCCGCTCTCTCATGTGTGCACTTCTGGCATCCTTTGATCAGTCGTTTAACCAAAGAGCGAGCTCCTAAAATCCAGTAACGCTGTCTGAGCGTATGTAAAGTTAATTGTGGCCACCGTGTAAAGTTCGAAGGTGAATATGCGTGGCGATAAACTCACTTATGAGGTGACGCACTAAAATGATAGGATGTTTTTCATCAAAACTGATAGGAGCATGCCGTAGTCTTCCACCTAACCTTAAGAGATTGTTGGGATCCGAAAATGGATTCAAACTTTTTAATTCCGAGTTCTTTGGAACCATCCTGTCTTCTTCGTTCAAAGCTTTTGTCTCATTAGAAAAAGAATTTGCTTGGGAAAATTTAATCCAGAATATAACACCTTGCTGGATTTTAATCTCATTAAGAGAAATGGTTGAAAATTTAGGTTTAGACTCATTAATTTTTGAGTGCTTGAACACAAAGGCATCAATAAACCTTTAACCATAGGCCGTTACGCGAAGCAATCGTGGCCAAGTGGAGAATTTAAGCATCAAGTTGAATGGACTTTTGATCACACTCAAAACATGATGAGTCTCTAGTGGCCGCTGTTCTAAATTTGATTGCGAGGGGGCTGCGTGGCGATATTCAGACCATTTTGAGGAAATCAAAGTTAACCAAGGTGGGCCTTGCCACTATGAGGAATGCCTTATAAATTTTTCGGGCGTGAGTCCCCGCGTAGCACAGTAGGCCGGATTATCTTTAGTAGAAATTTATCGCCATTTCGCACGAGGTACCAGCTCATGAATTAGGGAAACTTTATTGGAAACAAACACAGGTTAATTGGAAGGATGTTTTCCTAGCCAAGCCAAAACTGTTACGGAAACAGTGTGACAGTAAACAGGTATTTTATCCAATGACATAGTTTTCATAACAGTCTTAAGTATCTTAGTTAGCAACGCAGCTCCACACAGCTCCATACGAGGAATTGATACATATTTAACAGAAGATACTTCAGATTTAGCCAATAGTGAGCAAACATGAGCCTCCTTCAAATCGTCATTAAGAATTATGCTGTAAACGGAAGGTGAATAAGCTTTTCATAAAGCATCAGAAAAGCCATGAAGCTCGAATTCAGAGTTTGTCTGCAGTTGTTGGTTCCATCTGGGGACTTTAAGTATTTCTAATTTTTCCAGAGAACCATGATAATTTAACCATCGAATTTTAAGATCATTAGTTAGTCTGTCGTCCCAGTCGAGTTTACGCAGCAAAAGTTCCTGTATTAAAATTTTTGCCACTATTATGACTGAAGTTATCCAACCCATTAGATCATAAAACTTAGCTATTAATGACAGAACAATCCGTTTTGTTAGATTTTCGACAAAAGAAAAAGTCCCTTTAAAAAGAAATGAATCAGACTCAGGATACCAAAATAAGCCTAGAACCTTCAGCTGAGCATCCTTCGCTAACGGAAATTTGATAGCACATTCGTGTTCTCCCGATGGACAATCCTCTAATAGTTTGGGTTCATTTGCGACCCATGTTCACAAATGGAAACCGCTAGCTTCTAATAACAGTGTTACTTGATCTTGCGCCTCTTTAACGTCAATCTGAGTATCTGCACCAAACAAAACATCATCGACGTAAATATTATTTTCTAATATAGTTAGGGCTAAAGGAAATCTATTTCCTTCATCACAAGCTAACTGCTTAACCACTTTGTTAGCCAAATAAGAAGGGCAGGCAGTACCGTAAGTAACGGTTTAAAGTCTATAAGCGACGAGCCTATTATCAGGAAAAATCCAGACAATTCTTTGAGAGTCGCAATCCCAAGGGTCAACTAGAATTTGTCTTAACATTTTTTCAATGTTAGCCACATAAACAAAGCGATGTGATCTCTCATTCATAATGATTGAAATCAAAACATTAAGAATTTTGGACCGATGTCAAGATGAGAATTCAAGGAAGAATTATTGGAAGTTAAACTGGAAGCGTTGAAAACATCCCTCAACTTAGTAGTGTAACTACTTTCTCTCAAGATAGGGTGATGAGACAAATACACAGTTTGTGAAAAACTATCCAATTCCTTTTCTTGAAGAAGTTCCATGTGTCCAAGGCTTTCATATTCTGATAAGAAATTAAGAGTATTGTAACAATAATTACGATTTCTCTGATAAACGACGAAGTACTTCATTCAAAATGATCCCAGAACCTAGTTAAGTCTTCATGCAAGACTTCTGCTGAAATCAACTTGATGGGAGCTAAAAGGATTTGGATCTGCTAACCCTAACTCTTTTAATTGATCTTTATTCCCCACATTAGACCTTACAGGAGGAGCATATGATGTAAGGTATAATAATACGAAAGCTTAGATATGGGCTTTAGGACAGTTATTCTCTGTTGGAATTAAATCAAATTCTGCTAACTTTTTTGAAGAACTAATATTAACTCCTCCAATCTCATATACTACTGTTTAACCCTTTTGTAGCGTAGACTTAATATTTGCATTGCTCTCTCGGTAATAAAACAAGGTTCAGATCTGTGACTTCTTTCATTTTCAACTTGAAAGGAAATAACAGCCGTAGCGAGTAAGATTGAGTTTGACAAATTTGGATGATTATTCAAAAAATGAAACGAAACTTCATCGTGTGCTTTTTTAAGCGCTACATGATTCACCCCCACCTTGACGGTGGAATTGCCAGGATCATTTGATTGTAACGCGAGAGATCCTGAAACTGCCAATTGAGAAGTAACCGATGCAGAGTTAGTTGGTTGTGAGGTGGGATTTGAATTATAATCATCTGAATGCAACACGGAATTATGTCTCCTACCGCACTTGCAACATTTGAATTTACTAAAACAATGATGAGGTTGATGTCCGGGCGTGAGACATTTGTAACAACAATGATTATTTGTAGCAACTTCCCTAGGCCTGTCCACAGACAGAGCTTTAAATTGGTTGCATTTAAATAAAGAGTGATTATCCTTACAAAGGAGACACTTTGAGCTGGAAGTTACGTATGCTAGAAAATACATATGCGAGTTTTCAAAAATGAGACAAGTTGTTGATAAGTAGGATAATCAGTGCTAGAACCAATATGCATCTCCCATTCCTTGAGAGTACCAAAATCAAACTTTTTATCCGTTATAAAAACAAGTAAATCACTCCAATGTTCTGTTAAGCATTTAAGATTTTTGAGAGCCGCCAAAGACTCATTTGTTTTATCGCGTAAGTTTTTTAAGTGTTCCAGTATATTATTCGACACATTAGGAAGATTGGTGAAGGCTTGTAAATGAGTTGAGATAAAAGCTTTCTTGTTGTCAAATCTATTATTTAAAGACTCCCAAGTGGAGATAAAGTTAGCATCAGTTATCGAAACATGTCTTAAAAAACCTTTAACTTCGCCCTTTAAGGACAATTTCAAATAGTGTAATCTTGTTACATTTGTCAAGGAATCGTTTTGACTTATTAAAGCATCAAATAAATCGCGAAAATTCTCCCAATCCTTGTAGTCTCTTGAAAACTCTGGTAAATTGATCTGAGGAAGTTTAACAGGCAAGGAATCATGACGAATAATTTGAGGCTGATTTAAACTTTCATTATCCGTAGTCTGGGGATTAAGCAAGACCAATTGATTATATAAAAAATCTCGCGCATTGAGATAAGCATCTTCAATAGCGAGATACTTAGAATCTGTGAAATATTCCCATTTCTCAAGCTCAGCCGACGTAGTCCCAGCTTTAATTTCCAGATGCAGGGTTTTACAACTCTTCCAGTGTTGGTCAAGAAATTCATTCCTTGATTTGACAGTAGCCATTGTTAGACTGGCTTTTTCAATTTTCTTAAAATTGGTTTCAGTGCGTAGAATAGCCTGAGAAATCTCTGATAACTCAGAGAATAATGGATCCATTTGAACAAAAGGGGCAATTTAAATTGAAAGTTGCTGATAATTCAGTTAACATTGAAAAGTCTTAATTTACAAACTAAAGAACTGATTTACTTTAGTTTTAAAGTGTTCTAACAAGGCGAGCAAATTTGAGTGTGCGAGCGCATAATTATGAATAAAATGTCAATAAATCATCACTGAAATACTACGGCCTGAATTATTATTTTGTTCGACAGAACGAGCCTCTCCCATTATGGGTAACTTAAAGTTGCCATCTTACCACTGGAGAAGGTTAGAAATCGATTAATTCTAAAATTAAATGTGTTGAAAAACATCCAAATATCAGCTGACAAACCTGTTATTTCTTCCTTCAGGTGAAGAATAATGAAAGACCGATCCAGTGAAGAATGATAGAATGAAAGAGTACAGTATAGACTGTTTGGAGAAGGACGGCTGCTGACTATCTGCTTTGAAATAAAATGAAGAGATTGGGATTTTAATATTTTCAGATTTCGATCCTGGCGATTCTTATGATTTGAATACTTCGCACGCCTCTGTATATGGGTATATTTTGAGGTTACGTTATTTCAAGTATAAAATATAAAT
>NC_046658.1:20981463-20993292 GCF_010883055.1 Belonocnema kinseyi
CAGCAAAATCGCGATAAAATTTCAGCCACAATCGCGTCTCACGACCGTGACATAGGTGGTTACAGTCTGTAACGAAATGAATAAGACGAACCAGCAAAAACCTCGTGTACCATAAGAACACGGAGCGACCCAAGGACTACCGCCTTCTGCATTTTTCCCGCGAATGCCTTAGCATATTGTTGACACGCAGGGATGCTTTTTAGGCCATTAGCGACCGAAAGCTTAGAACCTCCAAGAGCGCAGATGATAAGGACGATTAGTTTAACAGAACATTTCGGGTGCAATCGTTGCAACTCCCTTATAATGTCTCGATACCACTCTTTCTTTTCATTCTCCTTGGCTATGATGTTTTTGTCAGCTGGTGCCGAAAATTCGCTAACAAACATGGTTCGCTTCTCGAAGTCAAGAAGAACCATGTCAGGCCTCGAGTGAGCAACAGAAACAATTGTCGAGAATATAAAGTTCCAGCGTATGCGGCACTTCCCATTCTCAACAATTGACTCGATTTCCCTAGGAGCATTTAGAGGAGCTAAATGCTCAGGGTGTGCATGGCACGCCCTGCAGCTATCATCGGGAATGTCTTGGCTCAAAATGTGGCGACGGTATGTTAAGGTGGAAATGAAACCATCTTGGCATGCAAAAATGAAACCCTCCGTACCACACTTCCATCCGGGCGATTTAAGGAAACCAAACGCTAGCTCACAAGACACTGACTGATCCTTCACATTTATGTGGAAGATACCGTGCATCCTCTTATCGAGGAGCTGTTCACGAAAGTTTTTCTCTTGTGCTTTCTTAATCCGGGCTTTTAGGAGTGAGTACTCGAGATTGATAAGATTTGATGCATTTTGCTCACCCCTAATACTGAAGTTAAGTGCGAGCACAGTCGTGGAACGGAAGACTTAAGATGCATATTTTTGTTCATGTGCATAACCTTTCTTGTCCCGATATCAAGGGATCTGAGCTCGTTCTTCGTCCATGGAACTACTCCAGATGAATAGAGTACTACCAGGACGGCAAGCATGTTCGTTGCAGATAATTTATTCCTCACCGACAGTTCGGAAGACCAAATCTGTCAAATGAGACGTTTGTATCTACTTCGGAGAGTACCCCTTACAGATGCTACGATCTGCAGGTTTGCCGCACAAGTACACGTCGGAATGGCGAAGTGCTAGAGATAGTGGCAATAATGTAAGGCAAAAGAGGAGTGGGCTCATGATGTCGCCCTGAAAGACACCTCTCTAAAAGGTGACCTTGTTAGTTGTCACACGACTTTTTCCAGATGAGATAGTAAGTCTGGTTTTCCAAAGCGGTATCAATCTCTCTATGCATCTAACTATTTGCGGATGAACCTTTAAGATTTCCAAAAGACAGATGATAAATCTATGGGAGGTCAAATCGAAAGCTTTCCGATAATCAATCCAGGCCATTGATAGGTCACGCTGGTAGAATGCTGCATCTTTGCAGACACATCTATCATTGAGCAGGTTTTCCCGACATCCCGCTACGCCTTTCTTTGAGCCTCGTTGTTCATACATTTTTTGCCACGCAGGTTCAATTGCCCGAACAATCCTTTCATTTAGGATATCTGTGAATATCTTATACAGTGTGTTCAGACAAGTGATTGGCCTATAATTCTTCGGGTCAGCTAAGTTGCCTATTTTCGGCAGGAGTATTGTGCGCCCTTCCACCAACCACTCCGGAATCGGCTCTTCCGACTTTAAATATGAGGTGAAAATACGGGCCAAGTGCTGATAGTTTGAAGGAAACTTCTTCTAGTTCTTCATCCCTCTTAATACTTTTTTCACCTCCTCGGTAGTGATGGGTGGGCATTCTTCACCAGGTGTTATGAGATCATCACTTAGCTCCTTGAATCTATTTATATTTTCTGAGTCTTCGTCCAGTCTATGCTGCACTTCGTAGACTTCTCTTCAAAATACTTCGACCTCCTCTGGTTTGGGCGGCTGTTCGACAGTAACTGGACGGTCTTGGAAGAGTCGAGATGGATTAGAGAGAAACTGTTGATTTTCTTTGACCCACCTCTCCCTCCGCTCTAGACTTCTCTTAGCATCAGATAGTATCCGTATTCTCTCAACAATATGCTGTCTGATGGTCAGCAGCTTTGACTTGTTAAGTGTGGGATAACGGGTCTGGAGTTCGCGCGCGAACTTTCGAACCTTGGCGGTGAAATTGCAGCCAGATGTGATGTAGTCAATCATACACTGAATGCGGGGCACGTACTGTCTTGTCCAGCCTATCTTTATGGCAAGTTGATCCATTCGTCTTTTGGTCTTATGATCAACCGTTGGTTTTGTTTTACGGTTCGCATCGGCCAAACCTCTCGTTGCATTATAAACACAATAATTCATAGCTCAGACGTCGGATTATTCGGAAAAATGTCCACGATGCTCGTCATTAATTTCAGGCAGATCTTCAGGCTTGAAAGAAACCTTGGTGTTGATGTTTCTCCGGGTCATAAAGCATCGCTCTTCCTCTATTGGATGCCTACTCGTGGTTAGTCTTAGTGTCGCCTCTCTTTCTCTGTTGCCGGCTGATTCTAGCTGTAGTGGAGTAGGCGTTCCGCTTACTTAATTTTTTCTTATTAAGGATTCATAATTATAGTTGAAAATTCAACTATTTGCCTTTAAATTGGGTGAAAATTCAGCTTTTTTGTAGATAATACTCTTTTCACTTTAAAATTAAATAATTTCGTTGAAAGTTCATGTACTTTGTTGGAAATTGACCTTCTGTGGTAGAAATTTAATCTTTTTGATTGAAAATGTATCATTTAGGTCAAAAATGCAATTGTTTGCTTGAAATATCAACTGTACATCATCTTTGGTTTAAAAGTCGATTATTTCACTAAGAATTGAACTACTTTGTAAAAAAATACGGTTTTTTAACAAGGTTTTTTAATTCTGGTCAAAAATTTAACTATTTGGTTGAAAGTTTAATTATTTGATTGAAAACTCATATTTTTCGCATAAAAAATTCAACTTTTTGTAGAAAATTCTTCTTTTTGACATTAAAATTAAATAATTTCGTTAAAAATTCATGTATTTTGTTTGAAATTTGTCTTGTTTTGTAGGTCATTAATTTTCTTGGTTCAAAATTCATGTTATTGGTTGACAATTTAACAACTTTGTTGAAAATTAATTTTTTCTGTTAAAAATTATTTATCTTTATCTGAAAATGTAACCATTATAGGATTGATTACAAATTAATCGTATATATTGTTCAAGTTGGATAATCGTTTTTTTATAGAACATTAATTTTTAACTTTTTACCAATTTTAATTTTTACCAATCATTTGATAGAAAATTAATTAATTTGGTTAAAAAGTAAACTTTTGGGTTGAAAATTTATATATTTTGTTAATTCGATTTTTTCCTAAAATTCAAAAAACTGCAAAATAAAAAATTTGCCTTAAAATCGTCCTGATTCTTTTTTTTTAATTCTTGAATTCTTTTCAAATTCTCACTTAAAATTAATTTTTCAAAATAAAAAATCATTTTTAATTTTCTTAGCAATCACAACATTTTTTGTTATTGTTTTCAAATATTTTACAATTCTCAAAAAGCTTAATTTTTTTTAAATCTGCACAAATCTACATCGTGTTTCAAATATTGATGATAATTAACGAATTTTTCTGTTTTTAATTTAAAAATTTCAAATTCAATGAGTTAAAAATAAACATTTTTCAGACTGAAATAATATTTAAAAATAGTTTTATAAACTAATATCTATTAATTCTTTAATTTTGAACGGAATCAGAATCATCTTGTGAAATCAATTATTTTTTTATTTTTAATACCTTAAATTCAATTTAAAACATTTTATTTTAAAATTCTTTCAATAAAAAAAATCATAATCGAAAACAAGTAAATTAATTTTCTATCAAATAATTGGTGTTTTAACTAATACAATGTACAAAGTTTCAACCAAAAATCGAATAGATCAATTTCCAGACAAAAACTGTGATAAAAAATTGACTTGAACCAAAAAACGAATTTTCTACAAAATAATTCAATTTTCAAGGGAAAAGGTGAATTTTTGACCAAGAAGATTAATGTTCCATAAAAAAAACGATTTTCCAACTTAACCAATATATACGATTAATTTTTAATCAATCCTATAATAGTTACATTTTCAGACAAAGATAAATAATTTTTAACATAAGAAATTAATTTTCAACAAATTTGTTAAATGTGTCAACCAATTAGATGAATTTTCAACCAAGAAAATTAATGATCTACAAAAAAAGACAAATCTTAAAGAAAATATATGAATTTTTAACGAAATGATTTAATTTTAATGTCAAAAAGACGAATTATAGTCTCTACAAAAATTTGAATTTTTTAAGCGAAAAATATGAGTTTTCAATCAAATAGTTGAACTTTCAAACAAATAGTTAAATTTTTAACCATAATTAAAAAACCTTGTTAAAAAAACGTATTTTATTTACAAAGTAGTTCAACTCTTAGTGAAATAATCGTCTTTTAAATCCAAGAAGATGTACTGTTGTATTTCAACCAAGCAGTTGCATTTTTGACCGAAAATGATACATTTGAAACAAAAAGATTAAATTTCTACCAAACAAGGTCAATTTTCAAGAAAATGCATGAAGTTTCAACGAAATTATTAAATTTTAAAGTGAAAAAGAGTATTATCTACAAGAAAGCTGAATTTTTAACCCAACTTAAAAGCAAACAGTTGAATTTTCAACTATAATTATGAATTCGTAATAAGAAAAAATTAATTTATTACTAAGTAGTTGAAATTTAAGTGAATAATCGAATTTTCCAACCAAAAATTATGATTTTAATTTTTAACAATATAGTTGCATTTACAACAAAACGACTTTGCAACCAATAAATATTTACAGTTGATGATTAAACCGAAAAATGTAATTTTTAATCAAAAAGTATAAATTTTCCATAAAAAAATTTAATGTCTACAATGAAAGACGAATTTTCAACAGAATACATGATATTTCAACCAAAAATGGTATAGATTCATTTTCAGTAAGAAAAATGTATTTTGAACGAAAGAGATGAACCTTCAAATAAAAAAAAAACAAATTTTAACAAAGTAGTTGAACTTTTGATAGAAAAGAGGACTTTTTTTTACAAAATAGTTACATTTTCAACAAAATACTTAATTTTTCAATCAAATAATTGAGTTTTCATCCAAACGAGATGAATTTCAAAATCGCCAATTTCTTTAATTTCTTTCAAATGCGGATTAAGATATAAATAAAACTATTATAATATAACATAATTATAATATTATCAATAGTAATATATATATATATATATATACTGGTATTAATATTTATATAATTTATATTTTATACTTGACATAACGTAACCTGAAAATATACCCATATACAGAGGCGCGCGAAGTATTCAAATCATGAGAATCGCCAGCATTGAAATCTGGAAATATTAATATCCCAATCTGTTCATTTTATTTCGAAGCAGATAGAGATATAAATAGAAGCGCCGAAGTGTCCTGGCCGGCAATCGTGTACCTTCGAGTTTTGAAATTCAGAAAAGGAGAAATGGATTGCGCGCGCAACGCAGTCATTTACATCGTCTCCTACTATATTCACACGGACATAGACAGGTGATAGCATTGGATCACGTCTCGTTTGGGATCTGGGATCACTGCTGCCTTACAGTATGTGCGAAGATGTGGTCATTAGCTTATATCCTTGCTATGTGACCTCAAGCCATCATATTTTCCACCTAGTTTCTGTGCGTTCACGTAATAAAATTTCTCACTTTGGTCTTTTCTGTATTAATTTTAAACTTTTAAATGTTATTTCACGATCTTCTATCCGACTTGAAGGACCATTTTGCTTCATGTTTATGTTTATAAACATTAATTTTGCCAGATCAGGAAAAGACAGAGAAGAATCGTTCCAAATAATGAATAGTTCAAGTTTTATTTCAAGTATAGAATAATTGGCAGACTAAGGCCATTTTTTAGAACCACACAAATCACTCACTCGTTTATAGACATTTTTGTAGGATGTAAGATTTAATGTCTTTATTGAGTTAATCAATTTACTGATCTGAAAAGATCGGACAACGATCTGTCGCGATTTATTGCTGTTCGCACACTGGTTTTCTCGAGCGACAAAGCTATCATCACACACTCAAAATGAGAAAACACGTGATTTCATACATTCATTTAAATAATAGATTAATTCGGTTCTCTTATCATTAAAGGATCAACAGGGACGAGGCTCGAAAACAAATAAGTGTTATGTTAGCGTGTTCGTGTGCCTTTCTGCGAAGTCCGTCCATATAGAGCACGTAGACGATCTAACGTCAGATGCATTTATCGAGACACTCAGACGATTTGTTTCAAGTCGTGTGCAACATGCTATTGTGTGCTTTCACAGTGGACCTTGGATGAGATTGATCAACTAGGTAGATTACTTCTGGACGAAACTGAAAATCTTGCAGAAAGAATTGGAAATATGGGGATCTCTTAGTACTTCATTTCAGCTTATTCTCTTCATTTTAGTGGAATTCGGCAAGCTGAAAGAAAGTCTACTAATCATCACCAAAGAGTATCACGGGTAATAACGTGTTGGCTTTCGAGGAGTTGTACATTTTATTACCTCAAGTAGAGGAACTGTTAAAATCTCGCATCCTCAATTCTCTCTCGTCCGATCCTAGTGATCTATCTCCACTAAATCCTGCTCACTTTTAAAAGGAAGGCCACTTAGTACTGTTGCATATCCATACTTGACGCACTTACCAGATAATTTACCGTCCGGCTGGCAATTGGTTTAACTACTGCAAGAGCATTTTTGACATAGATAGAGTCAGAATGCGTTTTGTTAGTTTATTCAATAAAGACGTGTCTGTAGCTCTCCTAAAATAGCTTTCCAATCTGTTTCACATTTTTTTTAAATTTTGCTCGTAAAGGATTTACAATATTGATTTTATGCTTAACATTAAAAAATTCTAATCAATGATACATATAGCTGAACGCATGTCCTATAACTCTCTCACATCTTTTTTAAGAGTAAAAACTTTCAATAGGGATGGAAAGGAAAGGCGGTGTTGGAGGAGAAAGAGTTTTTGAACCTGAGCTTCCTGTTTCAGAGGAATGGGGAAGTGGATGGTCATATAGGAGGGAAATGGAGGAGGAAAAAATGTGATAAACTCAGCAAAAAAGAAAGAATTAATATGGACAGGTAAGGTTTAATATTTTTCGGTGCATACGAACGCGTGATAAAAATCAATTCAAAAAATATTCATGAAAAGTGCATGCGTCGAGACTAGAACCAGCGATCCCTTGTGCATCAGTCCACCGTGTCCCCACTGAACTACATAACAATTCACTAAACATTTACAATAAAGTCTGTATCCTATGTACGCTGATTTACTTATTACGTATTAAATTGTATTAATCAATACTTGCTGAAATTCGCTGTGAGAAATTAGGGCGAATTCGAGCGTGTATTCTACTATCGCGAATTCAGGCGCTTTGAAAAATGTTAAAGCGTTTGCGTGCTGGCTCATTGTAATAAATTCGTTGAATTTAAACTCTTGCATCATTTTTGTATCCATAGAAAGATTCAAAATTAAGATACCGTCTTCTCAAATTTACACTTTTTACCACACTGGTCCAGTGCGTTATTGCCGCAAAGCAGTATTTGCGAAGTGCTTTAGTCTTCTCAATTCAATTCGTATCAATACTTTATTTATTGCTGGGATGAGCAAGGTGTGGGAGTTGGAGTTGGAAAAGAAGTGTTTTGCTAATAATTTTGAAAAAATAATAAAATTGTTCGACACACAAGTGATGAGTGAGATTGTATGAAATGCAGGTGTGTGGATTGAAGGGAAGTGTGGAGGTAAATAGGAAACAGGAGAGGTATTTAAAGTGGACACTGGGGCTGGTAAGGAATACACCTAATTATATTCTTAAAAGGAAGAGGGGGAGAGCGAGTTTCGGGATTCTAATAGGGAGTCGGGCGTGTAAGTATGAACAGAATTTTTTGAGGAGGAGGAAGTAAGCTAGCATCGAAGTATTGGGGGGAGAAGGGGGCCAGGGGAGGGGATGCATAGATGGAAGTTAAAAGAGAAAGGTATTTTAGAGGGAACGGGATACAAAGGGATAACGAGAAAAGGATGCATGAGAAGAGGAGAAGGTGTTTGAGGTGATGAAGAAGAACGGAATTGAGAGAGAGAGGAGGGGGAAGAGGGAAGGCAGTATGGGAGAAGAGTACACTCTACAAAAAAACTCCATGAAAGAGTCAAGGCTTAATAGAACTATCGATGGTTGATCGCAAGAGAAAAAGCGCAGTTTTTTTATAATTGTGGAGCTTATAGTGAGGATGAGTTACGATTGCATGGATGGTTTTAATAGATTTTAATATTCTAGGAAAAAAATAATGTATATGTAGAGTGGGAAGGGATATGCAAGGTCGGAAGACTGGTTAGAGAATTACGAGGGGATGAAAATGAGCGTGATAAGGGATATTGGTGTTTTGGGTAAGATGGAGAAAAAGAGAAGGAAGGAGGAAGAGTAATAGAGAAGGAAAGTTTGCAAAGCGGATAGAAGTAAATATGACTGAACGGTAACTATTTTAAATAGTAGACAAGCATTAAATATTATCCACGGAGGCAGAGATTGACAATTCCAGGCAAGGCGAAATGGCAAGGCACATGCATGCGAAGCGATAAGATCAAGCGGTCATAGAATTCAGGTTTGGATGGATGTTAGTTTGTGAGGAATAATTTTAAGACTATTCTAAAAACCATGAAGGTGTAAAAGAGAAAACTTTTCAAGGGTATTAGATCGAAAAATAAACGTTCATCTAGAGGTACCTGTCCTACGACTCTCCGAAGATAAACAGCTTCCTTCCTATGTAAGTGTTAACCGCATATGTCACCAAAGCTCTTCAAGAGTACTGAACATAATTAATAAAATTCGACTTTCGAAACAGACTAATAAACTAAAAAAGGTATGCATCGTTTGATAACAACATTTTCTACATATTTTAAGAACTTCAGGCAATTCGTAAGTAGTTTCCGATTACGACACAAATACCTTAATTGTTTTATTTTATAATATGCAACATTAATTAAGTGGTCTTACGGTTATACATTCAAAGTATTTTAAATTAACTGTTTTGACTGTTACGTTACTTGTGCGATCGACCGTGGCATAATAAGTAGAATTGGAATTTAAAAAGGCCTTAGTTGTTTAATTTTATAATAAATAACATTAATTTAGTTGTCTTACGATTATACATTCAAGTATATTAGAGTACAAATAGTGATAGTTAGGACATATTGACTATCGAGGAAAAAAGGCTGTTACGTTACATACAGTTTTTGGCCCTCAACACGGACATTGATAAAAACACTGCTTATTTCCATTTTCTATTAGAAAATAAATGAAAAGTGCTTGAAAGAAATGAGGACTTTCCTTTCGACGTGATAGATTTTGCCTCAAAAGATTATTTCGAATTTTGGACACCAAATTCTATTTCACAAAAACGAATAGTACGAAGAAAATAACAATCACCGAACACAACATTCCTTTTCGTTCCGCGTTGTATTTTTGTAAAACTATTCACGTACTCATTAAGTCTGAAATAAAAAAAAATGCACTGTGGTTTGGTTGTCCGTGTTTTGTTCCACTGTACTGCTTCATAAGATTGTTAAAATTTGAGTGATAAAATTCTTTGCCTCTCTCAACCCAGGAAACAAAAATCCATTCATTTCTATTGAATGGGTTCCGTACGCTTTTGAATTGCGTATCTGTCACTGCTGGAATTTCAAATCGCCGCCAATTTGTTTTTACAGACGTTTAGTCGTTATGATTTTGTTGACCAATTTATATAACGTAAAAGACTAATAACTGAAATAGATAAAGGAAGCTAGTAGACCTGCGCATTTTTTCTTTTAATCTTTTGATCGTTTAAAGTTTTAAAAAATCGTGTCAAATATCACAGCTTAACTTCAAAAGGTTGGTGTCATTAAAAAAAAGGAAAGCGATTTAATATAACCTTGCTTGGAATGGTCATTGCAGTGCATGGCAGATTCGAAGCTGCTTAAGAAAATGACCGATTCGCATAGTCGCAAACCGATTCTGTTTTAACTTTCTGAATCTGCAAATGACAGATACGCAATAAACAGAGACGTCTTTTCAATGGATTCTTTTTTCCAGGAAACATGTAAATTTTTTGGCACATTTGTGTTTATGAGAACAGATTCCATTGCTGCCCTTAAAGCTTTACCCTTATTGGTTTTGAAGACAATTTTTGAAATTATATGGATTGCAATTAACACGTATCTGTAGCTTTTGTTTTCTTTCTCTTTAGATTGAATTTCAACAAGATCCGCTTGTCAGGCCTTATCGATGCTACAGATATTAAAATGTCGACGCTGGTCGATTTTTCTAGTAGGCTTATGCAGGTCCTTTACTAGCTGCAGCCTCTTATCATCTATTTTTGAGTGTGTTAAGTTTGGTGTCTGGACGAGAAATGAGCTCTGAATTGTGATATACCACTTCTTGAGTTGATTCCGCATTAACTTCCAATATCTTAAAACTTCTATTTGTGGAAGTTTCCAGAGTCTTATTCATCATCTTTTTGTTAACAACTTAAGTTCGTAAGGTAACAATGGCATCATAGATAGTCTGGATTTCACATATCTATACTTATTGTAAAAATAACCAATGTATTGACAAAGCATTGATTAATAAATAATTCCAGCCTTTCGTGATTCTTCAATAAACGATATAATTAATTTGTGTAACTGATTTCCAGCTTTTTGAGATGTTAGCATTAAACTCAATTTATCCACTCATTATTTTCAATCGTTCAACTAAGAATAATCTAGTTGATCGTTCTTCGTACTAATCATGTAATTTGGAATTAAAACTTCACGTAATGAAAAAATGCCCTTTGTAGTTGGATACTTGCCTTTACATACTATAATATCGATGTATTTAAAACTTATTGGCCTTCCTTCTCTTTTTTTTGACTTCATTCTTGGTTTCATTCTCGATTAGATCAATTCTTTTTACATTTTGAAATACATCGATTATTTTCTGAAGTGATGTAATGATAGAATTGAAGGTATTATTTAGTGTCTGTTCAAATCTTTCTTGACTTAATTTTAGTAATCTATGCTGTCGTTGAATGGCTTCACATGGGCTTGGCAATTTTACGCTCTTGAAAGCCCTTCTCATGTGCCGCCATGTAAATGCCGCAGATTTAATTATGAAATTCTCTTTATTGAGTTGTTACGTACATATATATTGCTTTTGCAAATTAACAAAACAATCAAAACTTTTTCTACATCCAACTTCATTATTACAATTACAACAAATCCATAGTGATCATCGTACTAACAGGATAAGCACGATTTAAAATTGCTTGAATTGTGAAGATGGCATGTGAGTACTTATATGATGATATATATACACACACACACACATACACACACACATATATATATAATTAAAAATTTGTCATAAGGACAACCGCAGGATTTCGCCGGGAGCGGGTGCTAATCTGAAAAATTGCACCCGCTTCCAGCGAAATCGCGGTAAAATTTCAGCCACAACCACGTCTCACAACCGTGAAATAGGTGGTTACAGCTGTAAAGGAATCAATACGACTATCCAGCAAAAGCCTCGTGCAGCCTTAGAACACGGAGCGACCCAAGGACAACCGCCTTCTATATTTTACCCGCAAGTGTTTTAGCATATTGTTGACACGCAGGGATGCTTTTTAGGCCATTAGCAAGTGAAAGCTTGGCACCTCCAAGAGCGCCGATGATAAGGACGATC
>NC_046658.1:20993392-20996355 GCF_010883055.1 Belonocnema kinseyi
AGGTTGAAATGACACCGTCTTGGCATGCTAAAATGAAACCCTACGCACCAGATATCAATCCGGGCGATTTAAGGAAAGCAAACGTTAGATCACAAGACATTGTCTGATCCTTCACATTTCTGTGGAAGATACCGTCTATCCTCTTATCGAGGAGCTGTTTACGAAAGTTTTTCTCTTGAGCATTTTTAATCCGGACTTTCAGGAGTGAGTTCTCAAGAAACTTCTTCCACCAGAAGGTTTTGATACAATTTGGTCCCGGTGCGGAATAGTTCTTCATCCCTCTTAATACTTTTTTCATCTCCTCAGTAGTGATGGGTGGGCACTCTTTGTCAGGTGTTATGAGGGCATCAGATAGCTCCTTGGAGCTATTTATATTTCTGAGTCTTCGTCTAGTCCATGCTGCATTTCGTAGACTTCTATCCAAAATAATTCGACCTCCTTTGATTTGGGCGGGTGTTCGACAGTAACTGGAGCGTCCTGGAAGATTCGAGATGGGTCAGAGAAAAACTGTTGATTTTCTCTGACCTCCTCTCTAGACTTCTCTTAGCGTCAGATAGTATCCGTATTCTCTCAACAATATGCTGCCTGATGGTTAGCAGCTTTGATTTATTAAGTGTGCGCCTATCTTTATGGCAAGTTGATGCATTCGTCTTTTAGTCTTATGATCAACCGTTGGTTTTGTTTTACGGTTCGCATCGGCCAAAGCTCTCGCTGCATTATACATTGGTGTTGATGTTTCTCCGGGTCATTTCTATATTGCTGACTTGTTCTAGCTGTGGTAAAGTAGGCGTTCCGCTTACATAGCTCCTTTTTCGGAGTAGTTCAACATGGTTTCGCAGACGTCGCTGCGAAAAGTGCGATAGCTTCGAGTGTTTCTCGCGCCACAGAGCATGCAGCCGTGCCATGTAACCGCGTCCAGGGGCCACACTCGCCTCATAGCACTCTAGCAATTCGTGATTCAGTCGCTCCGTCCACCTAAAGATCGCGAGATCCCGCCGATCCATCTCATTGAATCCATTTTCATTGACTTCCCTAGCTCTAGAGTGGTTGGCATTGTTGGCCGACGCATTGTCGGGAGCCCTGGGGTCCAGGGGTGATCCCAAAGGAATTAAACCCCAAGCGGAGGTGGGAAAACCGTGCCTAAGGCTGAACGGCACCAGGGTAAGGTGTCTAGAATGGTGATTCTGGGATACCAGGCGACCTCTCAGAGTACGCAGCCTTATCCTTGCATGCGGGGCTCTACAAGGATGGACGAACCCCTTTCCCTAGCTTCTCGTGGGAACAGCAATGACAATACCAAACATAGTTGTATTAAGTGCTGTTCAAAACAACAGAACGCGCAGGGCTCCCGACAATGCGTCGGCCAACAATGTGAACCACTCTAGAGCTAGGGAAGTCAATGAAAATGGATTCAATGAGATGGATCGGCGGGATTTCGCGACCTTTAGGTAGACGGAGCGACTAAATCACGACTTGCTAGAGTGCTACGAGGCGAGTGTGGCTCCTGGACGCAGTTACATAGCACGGCTGCATGCTCTGTGGCGCGAGAAACACTCGAAGCTATCGCACTTTTCGCAGCGACGTCTGCGAAACCATGTTGAACTACTCCGAAAAAGGAGCTATGTAAGCGGAACGCCTACTTTACCTCAGCTAGAACAAGCCAGCAACATAAAAATTACCCGGAGAAACATCAACACCAATGTTTCTCTCAAGCATAAAGATCTGGCTGAAATAGATGACGATCTTCGTGGACATTTTTCCGGCAAAACCGACTTCTGGGCTATCAATTATTGTGTGTATAATGCAGCGAGAGCTTTGGCCGATGCAAATCGTAAAACAAAACCAACGGTTGATCATAAGACTAAAAGACGAATGCATCAACTTGCCATAAAGATAGGCGCACACTTAACAAGTCAAAGCTGCTAACCATCAGGCAGCATATTGTTGAGAGAATACGGATACTATCTGACGCTAAGAGAAGTCTAGAGAGGAGGGAGAGGTGGGTCAGAGAAAATCAACAGTTTTTCTCTGACGCATCTCGACTCTTCCAGGACCCTCCAGTTACTGCCGAACACCTGCCCAAATCAAAGGAGGTCGAAGTATTTTGGATAGAAGTCTACGAAATGCAGCATTGACTAGACGAAGACTCAGAAAATATAAATAGCTCCAAGGAGCTATCTGATGCCCTCATAACACCTGACAAAGAATGCCTACCCATCACTACTGAGGAGATGAAAAAAGTATTAAGAGGGATGAAGAACTATTCCGCACCGGGACCAAATTGTATCAAAACCGTCTCGTGGAAGAAGTTTCCTTCAACCCATCAGCAATTGGCCCCTGAAGATCCTGAGCTCGTTGATAGAAGCACTATACGACACCTTTACGCTGGAGAGACTTATACATACCGGGGCGGGCCACAGAGCCGCATTCAGGATGGGACATCTATAAAAGATACTTTCCGATGCAGATACAATTGACTCATCCGGCAGATTAGTTCTTCGGAACTGTCGGCCATCACGCTATCAAGGTGGTCGCGGATATTGAGTCTTGAATGTCTTCACAACAGGATTATTCTGGGTACAGCATATAGAGTTGCAAATGGAGGAGACCCTCTTCTTAAAATGGTCAGGAATCACGAAAAACTGGGCACAGGAGCGTTTCTGTACAAAGCAGCGGAGAAGGTTGCTGAAACACTTGGACTTAACTTCAGTATTAGGGGTGAGCAAATGCATCAAATCTTATCTATCTTGAGAACTCACTCCTGAAAGTCCGGATTAGGAATGCTCGAGAGAAAAACTTTCGTAAACAGCTCCTCGATAAGAGGATAGACGGTATCTTCCACAGAAATGTGAAGGATCAGTCAATGTCTTGTGATCTAACGTTTGCTTTCCTTAAATCGCCCGGATTGATATCTGGTGCGTAGGGTTTCATTTTAGCATGCCAAGACGGTGTCATTTCAACCT
>NC_046658.1:20996455-20999076 GCF_010883055.1 Belonocnema kinseyi
AATGTCTTGTGATCTAACGTTTGCTTTCCTTAAATCGCCCGGATTGATATCTGGTGCGTAGGGTTTCATTTTAGCATGCCAAGACGGTGTCATTTCAACCTTAACATACCGTCGCCACATTTTGAGCCATGACATTCCTGATGATAGCTGCAGGGCGTGCCATGCACACCCCGAGCATTTAGCTCACATACTATCTGGTTGTGCAACTCACGCGGGGACGACCTACATTCAAAGGCACACTGCGGCGCTTAGAGTGCTTTATTACCATTTCTGTCACTGTTACGGCATTAACCTTAATATCACTTCTTTAAATGCTCCTAGGGAAATCGAGTCAATTTTCGAGAATGGGAAGTGTCACATGTACTGGAACTTTATATTCTCGACAATTGTTTTTGTTGCTCACTCGAGGCCTGAAAAGGTTCTTCTTGACTTCGAGAAGCGAACCATGTTCGTTATCGAATTTTTGGCACTAGCTAACAAAAACATCATAGCCAAGAAGAATGAAAAGAAATAGATGTATCGAGATCTTATAAGGGAGTTGCAACGATTGTACCCGGAATATTCTGATAAACTAATCGTCCTTATCCGCGGTGCTCTTGGAAGTGCCAAGCTTTCACTCGCTAATGGCCTAAGAAGGATCCCTGCGTGTTAACAATATATTAAAACACTTGCAGGAAAAATGCAGTAGGCGGTAGTCCTTAGGTCACTCCGTGTTCTTAGGGTGCACGAGGATTTTGCTGGATCGTCGTATTGATTCGGTTACAGACTGTAACCACCTATCTCACGGTCGTAAGGCGTGGTTGTGGCTGAAATTTTACCGCGATTTCACTGGGAGCAGGTGCAATTTTTCAGATTAGCACCCGCTCCCGGCGAAATCATGCATTGCGGGTGCGTTGAGAATACTTTTCTCTTTAAATAACCCAAAAGAAAATAGTCGACAGGCGTCAGATCAGGAGATCTAGCAGGCCACTCGATTTCACCCCTTCTTCTAATGCACCTTTAAGGGAGCTGAGTAGCCAAATATGCTCGAACCTCCCTACCGTGATGAGTCGCTGCTCCATCCTGGTGGAACCAAATATTTTGAAAACTATCGCCTGCAATCTCCCTTATCCTTGGTAAAATTTGATTTCTGAGTGGCTCTTCATATGCACGGGCATTAAGATTACCATCGATGAAGAAAGGGCCTATCAATGTATCATTCAAGGTCCCGGCCCAAACATTAATCTTTTGTGGATATTGTGTCTGATTCTCCAACATCCAATCAGGATTTTTGTCGGACCAATATCTACAATTTTGCCTGTTAACTTCACCTTTTAAAGTGAAAGTAGTTTCATCTGAAAAAACTGTATTGTACAAAAAAAGAGAACCTCTCAGGAGCAACGTCACGCTCGTCACTAGCTCGACGTAAACTAAGGTGTGGGTTTTCAACAAATGCTTGGGCTATGTCCATTTGCATCTCCTCAGATCCTGCAGATTTTGGCCAACCAGTTCTCTGAAAGTCCTGGATAGATCCATGATTCATAAAGCGCCTTACAGTTCTTTCAATTTTTGATTTTGAGACAGGATTTAACCGTTTTTCATTACGAAAAGTGCGATTAAAAAACAAACGAACTTGATCATAAGATCGAACTCGATCTCCCCAACCACGCATCATTAATACAGATACCCTCTCTCGTTCCGAAATTTTAGCTTGCGCCATAATAATCAATTGGCGAAAGATAGTGAGTATGTACACGTAAGACGTA
This sequence comes from Belonocnema kinseyi, assembly GCF_010883055.1. NCBI lineage: Eukaryota > Metazoa > Arthropoda > Insecta > Hymenoptera > Cynipidae > Belonocnema > Belonocnema kinseyi. Next base: position 20,998,201 of record NC_046658.1, read on the forward strand.
AGTTTAGTTTAGATTCGTAATATTCGTATGGAAAAACGGTATAGGACTTATAGTATCGCCTTAGGTATTGACTTAGATTTTTAAAAAACGGTATAGGAGCAATGAATTTCTCGTTGAAATTTACTTCAGGAATTACACTGACCTCTTGAAAAACTTTGTTAATTTTAAATAACCTCTAACTGACTTTGACCGTTACAATTGACCTATGACTTGGGTACGTACCTGAACGTAGAATTTTCCGCTCTAACAATGGCAGATGTAAAAAATGGAGGTTGGCATTTAAATTAACGAAGTTGACCTTCAAAGAGTCATGAAGCTCGACTTGAAGGTCAAAGTGATGGTCACCATTGAATTCCTCGTTAAAATTGGCTTCAGGAATGACCTTCACTTTTTTAAAAAATATTTTATCTGAGGAAATATCCAACCGTCCCGGGACTTTTTTGACACCCTGTATATATATATTTTTTTTTCTTAAAAAATGAAACCCAAGGGTCTATGACAAAGGAATGGTCTTAAAAAAGTACTTCTTAAGTCGAGTCGTAACAACCGTGCGAAAGCTGAATGGCACCTAGATGAGGTGTCTTAAGCAGTAACTCTGGGGTGCCGAGTGGCATCTCAGAGTATTCTGCCTTATTCTTGGGTGTTGGGCTCTACAAAGCCGAACGAACACTTTCCTTAGCTGCTCGTGGAAATAACAATGACAGACACAAGGCCATAATTTTTATTGCTCATAGGAGGTTTATTACGCGTATGCACACTCTGTCGGTAGCAGAAACACTCCGAACTTCAGCACGTTTCTGAACAATCTTTGCGAAATCAACGTAATTACATCCTGACAAATAAATAGGTACATATAGCGCTGTCTTCATCACTGCT
>NC_046658.1:20999176-21011366 GCF_010883055.1 Belonocnema kinseyi
CACTCCGAACTTCAGCACGTTTCTGAACAATCTTTGCGAAATCAACGTAATTACATCCTGACAAATAAATAGGTACATATAGCGCTGTCTTCATCACTGCTTCAAAAAGCTTTATCATAAGCCCTTCTGTTTGATTCTAGAGGATATATATAGATATATATATATATATATATATGTAAATTTATTTCACATTTTTCGAAAATATTATCTATAGCCATTTACAATTAATTGAACTTTTTTTTATTTTCATAACTTCATCATATTTAGTGAAGCCATGGTTTTTTACTACTATAATATTCAGAATTTGTTTGGTAATCATTTAAAATGACTGTATATAGGCACAGGCAGTTTAGTATATCAATTCAAAATTCCCAACGTCTACGATCATATAAAAAGATATTCAAATGATGCTTGAAATTATTTACCAATTAGTGTTTGCCGAATGCGTCTTCTAAACGATTTTTAATGTCTTATGGAAACCTGGTCTAGATTCAACATTTAATCCGAAGTTTAAAGCATTTGAGGTGCACTGAATTGAACAGGATAATATTGCTTACAGCTGGCATAATGATAAGCTACAGTTACCTGGTTTAACCGACACATTCTTTTACAGGGATATAAAAATAGTGTGCAAGAGTTAATGTAATTTAAAAATCACAATATGATTGTACTGTTATTGTAATGTGGAGTCTTACACAAATGAATTAATGAAATTTGTAGTCTTAAGTGAAGACTGCTATAAAATATGAGTGAGTAATATGAAGCATGGCTTTAATATTATTGTATTTCATATTGTAAAAGCGAACTTTGTATCGATTAGGAAAAAACAGGCTCTTGATTTTCACAAATGAATAGTTACATATATTTATTGTTTTATTAATATAACCTGCGGAAACTCTAAGATATAGAAATATAGGTTATCAGAAAAAATGCTTCTTGTAATTAAATATATGTGATTTTATTTATACAAAATAAATTTTTGCAATTCAAGAATTATCTTAAAACTGAATTATCTTGAGGTAACCAATTTTTCAATGAAGTAACATTTTTGAGTGCACAATATTATTGTGTTGCGCTTGAAGTTAAGTTTAGTCGATCGGTTTTTTAAGATGAAGAGAGATAGGGAGGGCAGGGAAAGAAATAAAAAAAATGATAGATGCAGGATTCATCATAAAAAATCCAAAAATATTCAGAACGTCACCTGAAAAAGTAATAAAATAGAGCGCCGGATATAGACAATGGGAATAAAGAAGACAAAGTTGAACATAGGGGGCCGATAGTAGTTGAAGATTTACGGTAAATGAAATGCATCCAATAATGACAGAGGTGATAGAGATTAAGGGAAAAAGGCTATAAGAAAGAGGAAACGCAATAAAAGACAGTAAGGATGGAAAATATATAAATATGGAGATAAATATGGAAGTAGTAGGAAGTAATAAATACGAATATAGATAGAATGTGTATGGTGTGATGGAGTTAAAGCTAGGGAAGTGTTCCTGAAGGATGAGGTGCGGGGAAACTAGAAGAGAAAGAAACGGGAGATAGAAACGTAAGAAAGATTAGGAAAAAAAAGAGATGAGAAGAAAAAGTTACTAGAATATAGCATACCCAAAGAGAAAGGATATGCAGTTATAAGAATTTAGCAGAATGTGATGCAGTAATAATAATAAAGACGTGGGTGGATTAAAAGGGATAGAAAAGAGTAAGGGGAAGGGTACCAAGAGTCAGAGCAATTGGAGGAATAGTCGTGGGAGTGAGGAACGAATTTATAACAGGTAAAGGTAAGAAAGAGGTAAAAAAGAACGAAAAGAAAGATAAATAGTAGAACAGATAAAGATAGAAGGAGAGAGTTGGAATGTAGTAGGGGGGAATAAAATAAAGAAGAGATCGGGCTTCCTTAAATTCTATGAAATCCGTGAATTTCCTGAAAGCAAATACTTACAACTTTTAGGTACATACATTTTTTCAAGATCTCGAAACTGTTCAAGAACCCGAAATTTTCGGGTTCCCAAACGGCTTCGAGAACTTGCAATTTATCGAACTTTTGAAACTACTCGCCTGGGTCTGGTCGAATATCGGTCTTTTTACAAACACCTAAGGATCAGATTTTCAACTTTACCACAAAATCCACACTCCTTGCGAACAGTACTTCTTCGCCGTCCTTAGTTCCATCTGCTTCTGATGATAATAAATGATTATTTTTTGGCATATCGCAAAAAACGCTGATTAAAAAACTCTTAGAGGTGGAGTGAAATGCGCAGGATCCTAATAGAATTTCAATTAAAATGATTCGTCTAGCTTTGCCATTCATTGGTCCTATTCTCTTGCCCATTTAAAGCGTATCTCTACAGGTGGGAATATTTCCTGATATCTGTAAAGAGGCTACTATTCACCCTGTTCCTAAAATATATAACTGTACCTTTACCAATTGTTTTCCGTTTTGACTTTTCTAAGGCGTTATATACAGCTAACCATAATTTGCTATTAACTAGACTCAAATCATCTAATCTGTCAAATATGGTTGTTAAATAGTTTGAATCTTATCTCCATCATCTTTCTAATTTCTAATCGTTCTAATTTATACATCCAAACTTGTTAGCGAACTTCGACACTGCAACTACCACAAATATGCTGACGACTTCAAGCTTTACCTCTCCGGTCGTATTGCTACTTTTAAGAGCTTAGTTCAAAAGTTCCAGGTTGATGTCGATTGGGTGGAGCAGAGGACCTTGAAAAAGCATCTCACGTTTAACCATGCTGTAACTAAGGCTATAATGATAGGACCTCCTTCCTTTCCTTCACTTGCCACAATTGCAACCTTGCCTCCTTTCCTAATCAATTGGAGTCTCATCCTCTTTGAGGGGTCTTTGAAATATTTAGGCGATATTCTTAATCGCTCTCTTACTTGAAATGAACAAGTTGCGAATATTTCGAGGATAGCCTTCAGTCATCCAACAGCTTAACCTTTGTGTTACCACCCGGTTGCCCATTGACGTGCATTTTGTTGAATAACTTTTTCCCCTAAACGAATAGGCTGAAACCCTTCCAGATCCCCACGATTTGACACAGTTTCTATCGAATTATGAATTAAAATGTTTTATTTATCTTCCTTCAGTGAAAAAATTTCAATTGAAAAAAGTACATGTATAGATCACCCGATTACCCGGGTACCCCTACACATAAATCATGGAATTCGTGTGTTACATCCTAAAGAAATCTGCCCGCCGGGCGGGCACATGCTCATCGCGCGCTCCGAGCGTAGCTCGCTTCACTCTATTTGTATTTATCATGATCACTTTAATATTTCTTTCTAATTTTACGTTCAATTTTATTATTAACTGCGCTGAAACATGTATCATTTAATTCAATATACTGGGTGATTTTTTTAACTTTAAACTTTTAAATATCTTGAAAAATAGGCACTCTATGAAAAAATGGTATGAATCAAAATTTAATCACTCTGAGGAGTACATACACTGATGTTAAAATCGGTTCCCTCACGATGCGAGGTACTCAGGGAATCATCTTTAATTAAAGTAGCTGCTCAAAATGATTACCTTTGGATTTAATGCACTTATTCATCCGTAATTCAAATTAATTTAGACGACGGAAAAGTGTACCTGGGGACCGATCAGTTTGTTGCTAATCATTCCACACCGTACGTTGACAGTCCATGGATGCTGGTGTTCGACTTCACGAAGCCACTGCAAATTTTCAAAACTCCAGTAGTGCATGTTGTGTTGATAAACTATTCCATAGCTCGTAAAAGACGACTCGTCAGAGAATAATACATAACGAAAAAGTTGGGATTTTGTTGTATTTGTTCATGTGCCCGCTGACAAAATGCTACTCGATTTTGGAAATCAACACCATGAAGTTCTTGATGTAAAGAGACATGATACGGATGAAATTTATTACGTTTCAAGATTTTCCAAACACTGCTCTGAGACATTCCGGAATCACGAGCAATTTCTCGTGTACGTACGTGAAGATTATCGGCCACTGCAGCTAATACAGAAATTTCATTATTTTCTCCAGTGATTCTTGCTGTACGAGTCTTTTTCTTAAGTTGAACACTTCCATCAGTAGTAAATTTTGTAATAGTACGATAAAATGAAGGACGTGACACAATTCTATTTGGAAAACGCTGAGCGTAGAGACTGACAGCACTATCAAGATTTCTTCCAGCTTCCCCATACACCAGAACTATTTCAATTTTTTCTCGTACGATTAGATACTATTGCACTCGTTCAACGATTCTGTAGCAATTTGCAAAATTATTTTTTCTGTAGTCAGTGATGTCACAATAAAAATGGGAGCACCGATTCTAACATCAGTGTATGTACTCAGAGTGACTAAATCTTGATTCATGACATTTTCTCATAGAGTTGCTATTTTTCGAGATATTTGAAAGTTTAAAGTTAAAAAAATCACCCTGCATAGCATTACAATTCGTTATATGCATGGCAATTTAAACACTCTTATTCTTATTGCCTTGTTTTTATTTTTTTTTATTTTGAATCTTGTTTTTTACGATTGAAAAAAACTACGCTTCCTATCAAAAGAATATTCGTAACAAAAATTGGTATTATCTCTTTTGGTTGAATAAATTTGGTCTCACTTATTATTGTAGCTAGCCTCGTTGTAATCAAATATAATAATTTTATTTTCAATGTTACTTATCAAAAATAAAAGAAATCCACTTATCCTACGTTCTTGACATAAAACCAATACCTTCTCATTAGGATGAGAATGAAGAAATGTACAAAATAGAAGTTAATAACTATTAATAAATAAATTAAAGCAAATATTATTCATTTTTTATTGTTTATTAAGAAAATTCAATGAAAAAATTAATAATAATTATTACATTTTGCAATACCATCATTATAAATATTTTCAAATATTCATTTTTCTCAGTGTCACTTAATCAAAACAATATATAAATTTATATATTATAGACGAATTATACTCAAATCAGTACACCAGTCAATTTGGTCATACAAAGAATATATTTGTTTTATGTATGTAAGCTAAAACATTTACCTCTAGCAAAGAATCTAACGACCAAATTTGGACAACCACAATCAAATGTTCCCATTACCATCTGAAGGAAAACCTTATCCTTTTTTCCCCTAAAAACGAAAAGAAAAAAATCTTCCTTTCCCTTTGGACAAAAAGAAGGAGCATCGTGGTTGCGGTGCTGTTCCTGCCAGTTGGAAATTTTATTTTTGCCTCAACAAGGGTGCTATTGAGTTCCAAAACATTGGTGATTATTTCAAAAAAATGTTTTTTATTATGATTTGATCATAAAAAAAATAAAAAAGACGAAAGAAATAAAAAAAAGAGAAGGAAGTGGATTTTGTTTGGTTGCCTTCTCATTTTTCTTTCCGCATTTTTAGTTTTGACCAAAGGGAAAGGTAGGTTTTTTCTATTCTTTTTTATGGAAAAGCAGGAAAAAGTTTCTTTTCAGATTGCAATGGGAAAATTTTATGGTGATTGTCCAAATTTCCAAATAAAATTCTTTTTTATTTTATTTTTGTCTCAATAAGGGTGCTGTATGAGTGCCGAAACGTTGGTGATTATTAGAAATATGTTTTTATATTGTGATTCGATAATAATAAAAATAAAAAAGACGAAAGGAATTAAAAAAAGAGAAGGAAGGGGATTTGGTTGCTTGCCGTCTTATTTTTCTTTCCTTCATGTTTAATTTTTGTCCAAAGGGAAAGGGAGATTTTGTTTCATTACTTTTTTAGGGAAAAAAAGGAAAAAGTTGTTTTTTCAGATTGCAATGGGAAGATCTGATAGTGGTTGTCCAAATTTGGTCGTTAGATTCTTGGTTTTATTTTCAGGAATTCTTCATATTAACTTGATTATTGAACGTGAAAAGGGACTTTAAATTTGATTTTAATCTCACAAAAATTTCTTAAATTTTAATTATTATTGTATTTAGCTTGGAATATCTTTATAAGCGATAAATGAAACATTATACATGTAATACATACATTTATTTACAGTTACAATATATTTTTACCTACAAATCTACGTCCGGGTACCCGGATACCCCGGGGGGTCATTAGTGTGAACTTTTTTGGATAGTAACACAAGGGTTAACAGAAACAAATAATCACTTCCTACTCCAACGCGTATCCTCTTAATTAAGAGCCTGATCTTGGCTTTTCTTAACACAGCTATGTGGTATATGACGATATTACTGATGAGCTAAATGCTAAGCTCGTACTTACGCTTAACGCTTGCATTCGGTTCATCTATAACATCCCAAAAAGTAAAACTACTAGCCAGTATAGATAAAGAGCACTACTTCTAAGCGTTTCCAAAAGAAAACAATTTTTCATGGGCAACTTGATTTATAGTTTACTCAGCAATTAAGCTGCGCACTATCTTCTCAACCTATTTTATTTTATCGACAAAGATCTACCGACACATTTCAACTTCCGTGAGAGGAAAGCAGTGCTCAAAAATTAAGCCACATCGCACGTGTAAAATACAGAGGCCTTTCATTATTCGTATGGTGTTCGTCTTTAGAACAAATTGCAGCAAAACTCCAAAATAGAACTCCCCGATATAATTGCTTCGAGAATATACGCCGTGCCACATGTAAGAGTGAAAGGAGCTGCGCGGGTTGTGCGAGGTGTGCGATGGTCACCTAGGCGTGAACAAACAAAAGCGTTTACATCCGGAGCCATACTCAATCAGTTTTTCCCTGCCCATCGTCAGCCTTAAACCCCGTACAGTATCGGGGTTTAATTGTACCTATAATGATCCAATTATAGGTTATTTCTTTACTTGCTTTAAATACCTATTTTTTATTTCTATCTATCATAAATTGATCGCCGCTACATTTAATATTGTTATATCTATCAGCTATTCTTTATAGAACTATCTGGCTCTAGGAACTTTTCATAATTAAGTAAAAAATACAAATACAAATACATTACTCTAGAATGCGAGAAACGAAGGTCATGTAAACCCTTAGGGAACACATTATATGAGTAAAGAACTGCCTCTTTCGATTTCATTGGATAGACTGCGACTTTGATATTTGTACACAGAAAAAAATGGTTCTTGAATCAAGTAAATGTTACTTGATTCAAGTCAATCGCAGGTACAAATGGGGACGATAAAATATGAGTGTATTCCAAATAAATAAATACTTGCCACCTTATGCTTGGAACAAGCGTACATTTTCTTAAACTGAGAAAATGTATTCTTAGATAGAATATCACATTTTATTATTCTAAAACTTTATTGTGTTACTTTATATAGAGATGTATTCAAATGCAGAAAATATTTTACTTCCAAGAAATATTTTCTGATACACTTCAAGAATATATTTTCTTAATCTAAGAATATGTAGTATCGAAGCAATAGACTAGTACCTCAACTGAACACTATTTCTCAACGACAAAGAAAAATTATTTTCGAAATTATTGTTATATAATCTTCATTTTTTAAATTAATAAAATACGTAATTCCCGCACACTGTTACTTAAACATATAATCGTACGCGTAGATGCTTTAAAATTCGCACTCCCCGAGGATTCGAACCCTACCTAAACGACCTAAACTCGTGTGTCCTAATCGCGCGCTATAACTACTTCTCTAACGAAGCACTTGGATTTCGATGACAAAATCTCTGCTATGAATTTCAAGGCTGTGTCGTATGAAGTCGTATGGTGAGCCTCAACCATCTATAAACTAAACGTCGTTGAACTCAATGTTTCTTTTAACAAAACATCTTTCTGATAACACTTGAAAATTTTCGAGAGACTTTAATATACCATTTTTTATTTAGAAAAATTTTAGAATTCAATTTTACTTATTTTAAAAAAGGCTCGATGCTTTTTTTCAATATATTTAAAAATGTTATAAATTATCTAAAAGTTATAAACAATAAACAAAAATTCTCCATGAAATGCGCAGTTTTCAATTTATCCAACTCTTATTGTTTATAATACTCTCTTACTCAATTTTTACTGCAAAATAACATTTCTTAAACAATAATTTAAAATATGTGAAAAAGCGAATCAAGTTTTACTCATTTAACAAGGGGCTTTATATTTGTTTTTTTTTATATTTAAAATGCTCAAAAATGACCCAAAGGTAATAAATGATAAAGAAAATTTGCAAGTGCAAAAATGCTTTAATAATATCAATAACAAAAAATGTTCTTCTTTACGAAAATTTTCATAAACCGCACAGTTTTCAATTTATCGATTTCATTTATTATACGTTGTTTATAAAGATTTAAATATGGAATTGCTTTCCTAAACGAACAATTTAAAAAATGCAAAACCTAATTAAACTTTACTTATATTACAAAGGGCTCAATAATTTTTTCTTTAAAAATGTAATCCGCTTAAAAACTATCTAAACATATAAAAAATAAAGAACTTTTGAGTTAAAGAACGCTATAATAACCTCAGTGACATATGTTTTTTGATTTTTAAAAACCTCTGTAAAACGCACAGTTTTCGATTTATTTAACTGTTTCATTTGAAAATTTGTTTAGTGTCAATTTTTAAATTGTTCTTTTATAAAATGAAATGCATTCTTAATAAATTTAAAAAAATTAATAGCATAAAAATATAAAACAAGATATTTACTATTTCAAAAAGCAAATAAGAATATAAAATTGAAAGTTATGAAAAAAATTCCGGCCTTATAAAGGAATTTGTTTTTTATTAAAGAAAAATTGATTTTTTTAATTCGGCTAGATTAACATTTTTTTCTCAAGTTAAAAAATCTGTTGCCTAAACCTAATTTAGTTTAAATTAGAATAACACATGACCATTTCATATTTTCAAAACTATTCTTTTTACTTAAAACTTTCATAAATTTTACCATTTTTGTGATTTTCAAACTGCTACTATCGAACACGAAAATTGTGTGTAAACAAAACACAACTATGACTTACAACTCTAATTTAAATTAAGAAAGGATCACATAAAAAATTTTTTCACTTTTTAAAAATGAATTTTAATCTAACCGAATCGAAAAAAGTAACATTTCTTTATTGAGTAAAAAATTCCCGAATTTAGCAGGAATATTTATTGTTATTTTTAAGTTCAAATGATTTTTTGTTACCTTGAACACTACACAAAAATAATTTCAGGGTGGCCGTTTTAATCGAGGAAAAAAATTCCAAGTCATTTTCCAATTCAGAAAAATGTTTCACGGTTAAACAAATGCGAAATGGTTTAATTTTAAGTAGATTAATATAAACAAATAATCAGCGAAAAAATTACAGGCACAGTACATTCATAACCTTTTAATAATTTCAGAAATTAGAAATGAAATGACTTTGGAGTCTTGCATAATTATTTAAAAATTATAAACACTTTTTTCAAATCTATAAAAAAAATTTTAATTCTTACCACTAAAAACTTACCGACGCAATAAACATATAATTTTTTTTATAGTTTTATGAGTGATTTGATTTGCGTGATTTATCAAAGTTGCAAATTCCTATCTACATGTGCATGAATAAAATTGATTATGTACACCAATGTTTTGAATTTTATAAATATGATTGAATTTAAAAATAATGGTTAGCGTCGTCTACAATTTCTTCTTGCGTTGAAAAGACTGATGTGATTCTATCTTTATAACATAGGTATCCTTGAAGTAAATCTGACATTCGTTTCAAATAAATAATTATTTGAAGGAAAATATTCAAGCATTATTCTAAGGGAAATTATTTCTTCGCTGAATACATTCATTTTCTCGTCTCAAGAATATGAACATTGTTTCAATTAAAATAGTACTCATAATAAGTATATGAATTTACTTGGATCAAGAAACAGTTTTTTAGAGCTTTAGTTACTTATGATGAGAATATAATATTCTCAATTCAATATTTTTTTAAACTTTACGCAAATAAGTATAATGGAACAAAATAACTCAATAGTTTTTTGCTGATACTGATTTTATTTGAGCACAACTGCTCCCTCAAACTATGTATATTTCAGTTTGTTAAAAATAGTGACCGCTTAGCGTTTGATCGCTGTTGGAAGTGGGCAATATACATGATTGTCACAATAGCACTTGATACTGACCTCCTTTTAAGACTGTTGCTTCTCTCGAACTGTGAATTTTGCAAACAATTGAAAATATCGAGCGCTTGGCGTTCGAGCGTTGCTGGAAGTCGACGATATACATGATTGGCACAACAGAATCTGATACTGACCTTATTTAAGAATCATTGCTGCCTTCAAACTGTGAATGTTGCAAATAATTGAAAATATTGAGCACTTCGCGTTCTAACGTTGCGAGAAGCAGGTTGTTAATATGAATTTTATTCTCGCACTTGATGCTAACGTTATTTTACCACCACTGTTTCTCTCGAGTTGTGAGTGTTGCAATTAATGAAAAATATTTAGCGCTTAGCGTTAAGCTGTTGCGAGAAGGGCGCTGTGAGAATTATCGGGATAGGCGGCCAACCACATTTTAATGTGTGATTCCAATTTTTTCGTTTTTTTTCGCTCTCAATGCTATGCAAATGTATTATATGTACTGATTTTGAGCGCCTGGCGCCATATATCGCTGAGACTGTCTATTAAAAAAAATGAGAAACTCTTAAATGGTTTTAAGTTGGAAAGCAAATTCGTAAAATTTAAGTCTCAATATTTACATTTCTAAATATCAACAGCAGAATTTAATGATATCACATTCCATCTTTGTATGGTTTGAACTAAAGAGCCTTTTCCACAGTAATCACTCTAATTGCGGCATTATGATATTTGCTTTCTTTGAGCCATCGTTTTGCAGTTTTTGAATTATTTAGAGTTTTAGCAATTTCTGTATCTCCACTAGCTAATGCACCAGTAGCACTTATATCAGCAAAGGTGGGTGCAAAAAAGGCCGACATCAAACCAATTTGCTTGGAACTGGTAAAATTCGAGCTTTGTTTACATTTATTTTTCCATTAGTCTTTTTTTCAGCTGCCTGTGTACCTTTAAGAGCAGATATAATGATATCTTGTGCATCATTCATTGGTATCATTGATATTTTAGCCACAATAACGATTTTTCTAATTTTTATAGCAGGCTTTTTATTTTTAGGGCTAACCCGAAATTTTCATATAACTTTCATTGCGTCAGTTACTCCCCAAGCAGCTGCTTTTTTTATATAATCTGACTCTCTAGGAAATACACGTTTCCAAGCTCTTTTATTTAATACTCTGTCAGCTATGTTTCTGGTCTTAGTGTCTTCTCTATTTCGCCAATAAGCGATATCGTGCTCCTTGCAAGTAGAGTTAAGAGTAATGATTCCTGGATCACCTCCACAATACTGGTATTTCAGAATTGTATCTCTACTGAAATTCTATTAATGGCTTTATACAGCAGATCTTTGCCATATCCTGCCCTTATCAAGCTTGGCTTACGACTGACTCTAGATTTGTTTCGTAAATGGTTACATATATTTGAAAGATACTTTCATACTGGATAGTGAACCTATATAAACCTGATATTCATAGTTTCTCGTGCAGTCATAATCAAACTGTAGTTTGCAATACAATCCATAAGACTGCCTATCGATAATTTCGATTCGCTTGTAGGAAATGAGAAAAAAACGGCAAAGGCATTATATACCAAACAATGTACGAGCAATATTTTGTGGACCTTCCAACTGTAGAAAAACAGAAGCATTATTGGCTCTATCAATACACACAAATAGGCTAAAATTAAAGAATCTTTATGTCTACTTTAAATCTTCAAATCAACCATAGTATTAATTTTTAGAAAAAGTTCTTAACTCAGTAGGTGGCATTAAGCACTATCCTTTCAACGAGCATGGTGATGTTGTACTACCAAGTAGAGCTAATTCAAATTCAGAAATTTTATTTGATGATGTGGCTTGTGAGAGCTTTGGCCGATGCGTACCGTAAAACAAAACCAACGGCTGATCATAAGACCAAAAGACGAATGCATCAACTTGCCATAAAGATAGGCTGGACAAGACAGTACGTGCCCCGCATTCAGTGTATGATTGACTACATCACATCTGGCTGCAATTTCACCGCCAAGGTTCGAAAGTTCGCTCGCGAACTCCAGACCCGTTATCCCACACTTAACAAGTCAAAGCTGCTGACCATCAGACAGCATATTGTTGAGAGAATACGTATACTATCTGACGCTAAGAGAAGTCTAGAGCGGAGGGAGAGGTG
>NC_046658.1:21011466-21022431 GCF_010883055.1 Belonocnema kinseyi
CACTCCGAACTTCAGCACGTTTCTGAACAATCTTTGCGAAATCAACGTAATTACATCCTGACAAATAAATAGGTACATATAGCGCTGTCTTCATCACTGCTTTAAAAATCTGAGCCCCAAGATCTGGGTGAAATTGATGATACCCTTTGTGAGGATATCTCGGAGGAGCGGGAGTTCTGGACCGTCAATTTTTCAGTTTGAGGTGCTGTCAGAGCTTTGGTGGATTCAAATCAAAGGCTAAAATGGACGATGGTTCAACAGACCAAAAGACACTTGCATTAATTGTATAAGAAAATTGCATGATAAAGACAGAGTGCGTTCCGTTGTTAGCAGAGTTAAAATAAAATACTGATAATATCATCCGCTTCAATGAGTTTTGTGATCTCAGAACATCTTACGAGAAATTCCCACAAATACTGCCGAAGAAGTGAAAAAAGCGCTTAGGAGTACGAAGAGCTTTTCCGCTGCGACAACAGATGGTATCAATAACTTCTCGTGAAAAAAGTTTACTTCTACTCCCCAACATCTGACCAACACATTCACCGCATATTTAAAGTCGGAAACACCCATTCCACAGTTTGTAATGTTAAGACGCACTCTATTCCTGTTGTAAAAAGGCAGTTGCCCAACCCAGGGAATTAAAGGCAAATAACTTGTTTAAATACACTGTATAGGATATTTATATCTGTTCAAAACAACAGGATGGTTCGAAAAATAAAGCCTGGTTGGAGAGAGATGTACACAGTACAAAAAGGGCTTATCAGGCTGCCGAGAGAACTTGCTAATTGACAGGTGCATCAGCGAAGGCACAGTTGCCTATGAGCGAATTTTATCAATGGCCTGTATTAAATACTAACAAGATTTCGATTCAACCTCTCATGGACTTATAATCTGTCTTTTGGAAATCTTGAAAGTTCATCCGCACATAGTCAGACGCACAGAGTGTGCACCCATGTATAGATGTCACTCATGTATTTTATATTGATGACCTGAAGATCTGTGTTTTTGATAGCAAACTTCAGAGTGATATAATTATCGTGAAGAAGTACACAGGAGAGATTGACATGGACTACCGATTTTAAAAGTGTGTCGAAATTCATCGGAGGAATGGAAAGACAGATTCAGATCTTGGTCTTCTAATTTGTCAACGTTTAACTGCGTATGTGCGTCTAACATGCTTGTCCTCCCGATTCTACTCTTTTTGCTTGAGGTGGTTCAATATGCGATGAACGATCTTAAGGCCCTTGATATCGCCACACGTAAGAGCATGCATATGAATAAGAGTTTGCAAATAAAGCCAAAAACGTTCGAAGCCCGTACTCACGCGGTATGGCCAAGTTGGGTTGGCAAGCTACAGCTCGGCAATGCCGAATTAAAAAAACTCGCGGCACACGGCTGCAATTTTTTGCGGCCCCTTTGAAACAAAACGGATTAATTTCCTGAATTTTCATAATATTAAATTTAACACTTTTAAACACTTTTCGAAATTATTTTAGAAGTATATTTTCATTTAATTAAAAATGTTTAAATTAAGCAAAGTTAAAATTGTCTGAAAAACTGTTTTTCAGCATATATACAGATATTTACGTATATATAATAAAGAAACGTGTCACGTTATATCAAGTTAATGTTACAGTATTTGCAAATTGTGATATCGCGTAGATACCATATATCATAAATATATTGATATAGACATTTTTCGCTTACAAATGTCAATCTTTGTATATTCAGTTTGTTATTATATAACCATATAAGCAAGATATTGTGGAAAGTAATTTTCATGTCTACATATAATTATAATAACAATGTGCAAGGAAAGGTGAAATAGTACGGGCTTCGAACGTTTTTGGCCATAGTAGTGGGGAGTTTCTTAGCATGATTTGGGAACGAACTTCCTACTCCGGCTGGCGAATTTCGGTTATGCATTTATCATTTTGGCATTCAACACTGTCACACTATAATCTCCATATTTCATCAAAAAACGCATCGCTTATCATGTAGAAATCACATGAAAATATCGTTAACGAAATTCATAACGACATCTCATACTTAATTCGAAAGACATTTTTTTCAGTGTGAAAACTTGACATTTATCTGCAAACAAAGGTCAAAAAGCGTCAACTCGGTTGGTGCTAATTCCCAACCTGTTGCAGTTAGGACACTGTTCTTGATATGAAATGCATTTACGTCTTCTTCAATTCACCTTTTGTAAGTTTAAATGTTGTAAGTTTTTCCCGTTGATAAAAAAAGTCCCTTCTGAGAAAGTTTGGTCAGTCTCGGCCTGTCGATGGCTAATCGAGAAATACGTTATTGAGTCAATAAATATAGGTATGACAGGATGCAAAGTTTAGGATGAACACGGGATATCAAATAAGGGTCTTCTTGTAGGGCTGTCGCGATGCCAAATTGGCCTATGACCATATTAATGATTACATTTACACTTTTCAGCATGCGGAAAACGTATAAATTGCATACCAACCTTAATTTAATGACTTCATTTCCCTGTTGTTTCATTGTTCCAAATCTCTATAGCACCAGGGAAGACCCAGAGGTGCTTACCTACCGCTCAGTAATTCGTAATCTCACATGAAGTGGTTTCAACCGGGCTAGTTAAAACGGTTTAAGTGAAATTGAAGAATGTGTCCGATTTTCAGTATGCAGGTGTTTGTCATTGAGTATAATTCGTTTAAAGATCAGCCAGTGAGATGGGTGGCATTAAAAATTCTTCAAAAATTTGTATGTTGAATGTTGACGAGACAATGATTGAATCATTTTTGATAGCGTTTGTGTCCTCGCGTTTTGAAAACCCATTGCTATAGAAGTTATCACACTAATAGAATCCCTTTCCGTTTTCAATGTCAACAATATTTTTTGCATATTGTTAGATACCCCAAATTAACCATAAAATATAACATTTTTAATCCCTTTAAAGTGTGCACATTTTGCTATACATATTAAAGATTACCAAATAATAATAATAGTGTTAAAAGCATTCAAAAACACAGTATTAGTCATTCTACGTTGACAATATTTATTGAAACACAGGTAGCTGCGATGCAAACTAATTTTTAAAATTTGTATATCATTATTTTATATATTTTTAATTGATTACATTTGAATAAAGCACGAGTTTTATAATTGAGTGATGAATTTTTAACCGCATGCCTATATATTGCAATTTTTAATATCTTTGAGTTGAAGCTTTTTTACCGGGCATCTATACTAAGAGCTAAGCTAAAGCAAGTGTGAAGTGAAATGCTTACATAAAGTCGCAGGACAATTTGAAAAACTCCTTAGGAATCTTAACACATGTATTAATACGGTGTTTTATATGTAATGAAGATGAACTTACGATATTTTTATTTCAATTCAGGAATCTACTGATTCTCGCCTCAAACGTAATGCGGACATATTAAAAAAGAACTCAGATTTCTTTACGAGTAAGCCTAGCGATGATATAACAATTGAGTAGCCTTTAAATCGTGTACATATTTGATCACTTTATAGTGGACTTTAGACTGAAGTGATAGGTAAAAGCTATTCTTAAAGTCGATATAAAATATAAGACATTTCCGTCTTTTTAAAGATTTTCCCCTTGAACAACTGGTTTACGTGAAATATTCAAACGTACAACGAGAAAAGTTTGTCTATATTTTTTCAACGGATTTTAATCATATTTTCTGAGAGAAGAGGGCTCAACCTGAGACAAAAAAGCTCAAACGTTTCCCTTCTACAAAAGAATGATTGGATCCGATTGCGAGCGGTTAAAAGTAATATCCAATCGTTCCCAATGGTGTTTCTTAAACGGGTCGGACCAATTCAGAACGATTAAGGTCGGTTATCGTTCTCAATCGGGACGCGAAGTGATTTTCAGGTCGGCCACGGCCATGTTGGTGGCAGCACTTTGATCACGCGGGAATTATTTGAAAATGGTTATTTACTTTTTATTTTTAAATTACATCTCGATAAAAGAAAACTATTAAAAAATTTCAAATGATTCCCTCGTGATCAAGGAACTATCACTGACAGATTTTCAAAACACTTATAATGTAGAAAGCGTATAAACTGTATAGCGTGTAATACATAATATAAATTACAGTGCAATTAGTAATCAGTCATGTTAAAGAGTACTGTTGATTAAATCAGGTTTGTTATTTTCAAAATACAAATGTTCTATATTTTATGAATCCCTTCACAAAAAAATGTTTATATCCTTGTTAATATTATTATAATATACCTAATGAATTGTTTCAATGTGAAATAATATGATACATTTCAAACCCGATGCGAATTTCGTCAATATTCTTTTAATTTCGAAATCGTATTCTAATTATTATGCATAATTATTATTTGTCTATAAATTTTATAATCTTTTCGTAGTTACCCTTAATTACGATAATTTCAAAGTAAACGGTGAAAAATAGATGTTAGCACAGAATATCTAGTTATTAATAGGTAATATCTTAGCGATTTAACTATAGGACAGAATGCTAGATACTGAAGTAGAGCATCCGTAGATATTAAAAAGAAGATTTTAACTGACAATATCTATAAAATGCAAAATAATGTTAATATCGTAGTCCTCTGTTTTTAAAATCCGAATCCTCAAGCATTTGCCTTTTTGCATAATTATGCGATTTTGGTGTGGAACAGATAACACATTGTTTAAGGCTAATATAAAAAATGCCTGTAGCTGAATCCTCATTTTCTTGAGAAAATTATAACATATCCAAAAACATTTAATCCATTTTCCACCAAAACTTATAGTGCAATAGATGTCCGAAAAACCACAATACACACGATGAAAGCTCAAGATATAGACAAAGCGGGGTTAAAATCTTTTGTCGCCACGCTACACGTCAGCGACCTTGCTACGATAAAATTGAGCTTTTTGAATATCTTAGATATTAACTGTTAATATCACACATCTTATACTTTCAATATAAACAGACATTGCCCTTTAATATTTTGTATGTTGAATAGAAGATATTAGATATTATGCCGTAATATCTATATATTATGGTTGAATATCAAACTTTCTAATATCTGCTTTTCAATATCTACTTTTCTCCGTGTACAAATTTCGTTCAAATGCGCAGGCGTGCTTACCCTATTGCGGACGATTTAAACGCTTGTGCCGATTGAAAATGATTAAAAACGATATACAATTTCTGTCCCGATTAACACCGATTA
Source organism: Belonocnema kinseyi (assembly GCF_010883055.1). NCBI lineage: Eukaryota > Metazoa > Arthropoda > Insecta > Hymenoptera > Cynipidae > Belonocnema > Belonocnema kinseyi. The sequence continues at coordinate 21,016,660 of NC_046658.1, forward strand.
AGAACGATTCAACTTTCAATTAATCCCAATCGGATTCTATCATTTTTTTCTAGAAGGGTTGTTTATATGGAAAGCGGTTCACTAGAAAAAAAGATTGAAATAAATCTACTCTGAATAACAATCTGTTGAATTGAGGAGCGTTCGAGAAAACCAAAATAGAGAAATGTTCTAGGTTTTAGGCTAGAAAGTCTGCTGACAGACGTTCGCATTCTTGTACTATGTTAAAGAACTAAATTAAAAACATAAATTTAAAAAAAGAAAGATTATTATTTCTGAAACAATATTTTTTATGAATAAAATGATGTAAAATAAAAATCTCTAAAAATATAAAGGTGGGAGTTGGCTTACAAGTACTAAAATTTAAAATGAAGAATAAAATATAAAGTATGGATAATATTATTCAATTATTAAAGATATATAAAATCATTGTAGATTGAGGTTTAAAAAAATCTCGCTCCATTGTTAATCTGGCGGCAAACTGCATGACGGTAAACACTTTAGCGTTTTCAAACCATCTTTATAGTAAACTCTTTATAGTAAGATAATTGTTAAACTATTTTGAGTTTATTTCTCAGTCATAACCTATTTCAAAATAAACTACTTGAATCTAAAATTTGATATGTGATTCTTTTTGAAGACAAAACTCTAAAATCCGAAAAGTGAATTTTCTCGCAAATGTTTAATTTAAAAAAAATAAATATTCTCAAAAACTTTGGAGATCTGTACACATTTTCTTATTTATTACTGATATGCCGAAGACTGGTCAATTTTTCAGTAAGATAATACAACCTCCGCTCATCGCAGTCGGGCCAAAATATTTCTAGCAAAACACTACTACGGGGTACAGCTCGTTTTCACTCGAGAAACGCCAAGACCCACCGGCGACAAGAGTGTACCAGAGGACTAGAGGTTCATTTCTTAGCTGTGTAGAGCGCTACAACACTGACAAAATTATTGCACTCTGAAAAGGACCAGTATTCCGATTGGCACCATCGAATCGAAAACGATTTCCACGTATCACAATTCTCCCTAGAGGCTATCTAGTTAAGCGATTTCCGGAGTACTGCTGAAGGTACGTCCTCGAATGTGGTCGGGGAAAACCACCCCGGGGCAGGTAGCCGCCGTATAGGGAAGCCAAACCGGACTCTCCCGCTGTCAGCAGATGGCTACTTACGTGTATCTGCTATGCTGATCCTATGATTGTTATGAGATTAAGGCCTGTTCCGATAAACAAAAATTATAAATACATGGCTAAATTTGAATTTATATAGCTTAATTAATTTCCTGATATAATATTTCCAGTAAAAAAAAAAAATCTTTAAGTGCATACAAAATTGCAAAATCTCTTAACTGGGATTGAAGACATTAACTGATCTTCATAACTTTTTTATTTGCTTAAAATTATCTCAGGAATATGATTTAACTAATTAAAATTTAATTTTTAACATTTTACGAAATATTTAATTTTCCCAGCCGGCTCTAATTCTTTAACAAAGAAAAGGTAGCGCGAAGTGTACAGCCGCCTGCATAACCGGACGTCAAGTTTCAGCATTGTACAAAAATAGAGGGAACCTGCCCCTCCCCCCAACCGGGACATAACTGCTATATAACTATGTTCGCTGGAATACAGTCCTCAGTAATCCTATTATAGGACTATTACATCATTATTAGGCCGTGGCTACGTGTACCAAAATTTCGGTACAAATAGCCGGATTTTTACGGTACAAATAGGGGGAGCTGAAAGCGGAGCTATTTATACCGAAATAGCAGTACATATAGTCGGATTTTGTGTAGACACACTAGAGTGTTGCAAAAAAAGCAAGTGTTTAAGTGTTCATTTACTCAAGTACCAATTTTGGTGAAAACTCATGTGCTCTTTCTGATTTTGTAAGAATAAAGTGATTATTTAAACAACTTCTATTAGGAAATGTACTTGCAGATTTTTCGGAAACTAATTACAATTGAAGAAATACGCAGCCACTTGTGGTGTAAATTAATCAAGCGTAGCTCCTCGCTGCAACACAAAAAATCTGCAAATACCATATCAGGTGACCACCGGTAATGGTTGCTTGCGGCTTTTTTTCGCTTGGGCATCTTTGCTCGACTAGGCATATTAACAACTTTTAATAGCGAACTCATTGTCGATTTTACCTCCGTGTTTTGAGAATTTTCTCAATATTCGCAATTTTACGCATTTATTTTTTATTTTAAGTAATATAAGGTGGTTGAATCCTGGCCTTAAAGATTACAACCCCTTAGTTAAAATGAAATTCTAAAATATACTTATTTTTATCAATATAATCACGAAAAGGGAAAAGCAATAATACCTTAAACAAAATCTCTTTTTTTTCTAAACTGTCGCTTAAATATTTTTTTCAGCTGTAGGACAGAATAATAAATAAAAATACTTTATATTTTGTTAATTTCGTTATTATCTGTTACTTTGACCTGAAAGCGCAAGCACAGGACATTATACCATTGGGTCTATGTTAAGTAGGTATATATATATATATTATTATTATTATTATTACACCATTAAGCCATTTCCCTTTCGGGGTAGGCGTGACTCACTCGGTAGGGGAAAGGGGTAGTGTGTGAAGGGATAAAAATTTTTCAGATTGATCCAGAATTCTCGTGCTATTTAAGTAAATAACACGTTCGTTCCACAACACTGCTCGACCCAGGTTGCTGATCAATCTCTCTAGCAATCACCCCAAGCGAAGAACCTCACGAAGTCGTTATGTAAGGTTCCCCACTTGGGTCCATTAGTGGCCAAGGTATTTTGTTTCAGGCTTTAGTCACTCTACTGACACTCTTCTTATTAACTATTTGCCGCCATACTTTCCTGTCCTGGCATACTTCTCTAGCTTCTTTTATGTCCATGCATTTTTTTATGCAGGCTCTCGTGTTTCTGTGGCCTCTTATGTCTCTTCTAACTAGGGACGCATTCACACATTCTAACCATTCTTTCCGCGGTCTACCTCTGGGCATGCTGCCATTTACTTTACCTTGATACACTTGTTTCGTTGGTCCTTCATTTGGCATTCTCTCAACATGTCCGAACCATATTAACCGATTTCTTTCCCATGTGTCTACTAGCGTGTCTTCTGCACCACATTCTTTTAGAACCATCGGGCTTTTCCTACATATTATGCGCATGAATCTCATGTCAATTGCGTTAATTGTACTCTTATCTTTTTCTTGATAAGTCCATGCCTCGCTACCGTATAGTACTGTCGGTACAAAAATGGAATTATGTATTACCATTTTAGCTTTATTTGATATATTTTTACTTCTGATAAAGGGACCTGCTCTACGAATAACCTTCTTACCTTGATTTATTCGTCTATCTAATTCCTCATCTATCTTCCCGTCCCTAGTAAATAAGCTACCAAGATATACGAACTTATCAACTTGTTCAATTCTCTCATCATTTAATAGAATATTGCATAGTGTTTTCTCACTCTTTCCTTCGAACACCATAGTTTTTGTTTTATTTGCGTTAATTTTGAGGCCCATGCTCTTCATGCTTGCATCTAGTTTATTCAACATTCTTTGTAAGTCTTCGAAACAGTCAGTTTCCCATTCACTCTTACACTCTTACACTCGCTTTGCTACCTATATATATATTGTTTTTATAGCTTGTAGGATCCATCCGTTGACTCCATACTCTTTCAGGGCTTCCCAAAGTTTACTTCTATCTACCTTGTCAAAAGCTTTTTCTAGGTTAACAAATGCACAGAAAACTTTTTTTCCTACTCTCAAACTTTTTTCTGTTATTTGTCTTAAGCTGAATATTTGATCCGTACATGACCTTGCTGGCATAAACCCACTTTGGACTTCCCAAATCTTTGCTTCTGTTATTTTAATTACCCTACGAATAAGTATTTTTGAATATATTTTACTTACGGTACTTAATAAGCTAATCCCTCTGTAATTATTGCCCTCGCTTTTATCTCCCTTTCTCTTGTATATTGGTACGATAATCGCCTTTTTCCAATCGTCTGGGACGTCTCCTATCTCGAAACATAAATTTATCAATTCGCACACTCTATGTGGTATGTACTCGCCACCGTGTTTAAGCATTTCAGCGTTAATACCGTCTACCCCGGCAGCCTTACCGTTTTTCAAGTTCTTGATTATATCCCTAACCTCAGTGACATAGACTTTCTCAATTGAGTTTTCCATCGTATCGTATTCAGCATCGCAGTTGTGGTGTCCCGTAGCTTCATCTCCGAATTGTGTTCTGAAATAGTCTCTGAAAGTCTCTAGTATTCCGTCTGCATTATATACCAGTTCCACCCTACTATTTCTCATGTTTACAATTTCTGTTCTTTTGTTTCCTTTCATTTTCTTATAAAGTAGTTTCCTGCTTCCTTCAAAGTCGTTTTGTATTTTTATCTCTTCTTCTGCTCTAATTGTATCTTTACTTTCTTTAACTAATCGTTTAAGTATCCTGTTTTCGCCTCTATAATCCTTTCTACGTCTACTTCTTTCTTCATTGCTAAGGCCTGCAATGTTCAAAGTTCTCTTGTACGCTTCTCTTTTTGCTTTTTGGGCAGCCTGGATTTCATCATTCCACCACGCATCACCAGACATTCTTCCTACAACTGCGGATATCCCGTAACATTGTCCAAGCGCTCTCTATATCTTTGTCTTTTATACGGTCCTCCCACGTTGCCCTATCTATACTTTCAATTATCTTATTTTGGAAATCTATTCGCACATCCGGTTCCTGTAGGTTCTCAATTTTGATTCGCGTTTGTTTTGCTTTCTTGGTTCACTTTTTTCTTCATCCCCGACCTAAGTTAATTTTTGAGATCACAAGGTAATGATCAGTATTGCATTCAGGACCCCTCATGACTCTTGTATCTTTGACTAACTCTCTTAGTCTTTCATCAACAACAACAAAGTCAATTATACTGCGGCTATTTCCTTTAGACCAGGTGTACATGTGGATCATTTTATGCCTAAACCAAGTATCTGTGATGAACAGACCCCTTTCTAAGCATAGACCAACTAATTTATCTCCGTTATAGTTTGTTCTTTGATCCCCAAAATTACCTAATACTCTTTCAGTATCCTGATTTTGGATGCCCACCCAACCGTGCATGTCTCCTAGCAGAATTACTCTTTCCCCATGTTCGCAAATGTTTATTGTGTCATTTAAATTGTCCCAGAAGGCGTATTTTACTTCTCTAAGATCACTATCAACCGGCGCGTAGCATGCTATGATAAATAGTCTTCTGATTCCTACTTTCATTCTAGCCCACAGCAGTCTGGGAGACACGATACCATGGTCTCCGAGATGCTGCTTTGCTCTTTCATTAAAAATCAGACCTACTCCTTGTTTACCATGTGATTCACAGTCTACTCCTGACCATATTTCAAATCCGCCTTTTAACACGCCGTTTTTTATGTCTTTGGTTTTGCATCCCTTTTTCTTTGTTTCAGACACACATAAAATGTCTTGTTTCTTCACGTCCATAGTTTCACGCAATTCTTTTACCTTTAGATCATTTACTCCCCTAGCATTCCAAACACCCAGTCCCCATTCGTCGCCTGAAACATGATCTTTAGATTTTCCGTGTGCATGCCTATTGTCATTAAAAGTTCCAGTCCTTTCCGAGGCTATTTTGTAGTTTGTATTATTCATTGTCTAGATTATATGCCCAACTAACACCTTTATGCAATAAGCTTATTTTCTGAGTCGAAATCATGTCAAAGTTAAGTATCAAATCGTCATATGGTGGAGATTGTAGTTCTAACGTC
>NC_046658.1:21022531-21025813 GCF_010883055.1 Belonocnema kinseyi
ACATTGAATAACTCTGACATTTTTCAGCCGATTTTAACAAGTGAGCATGATTTATTAAGGAAAATATCTACCATTCCTTTCTTCTTTTTCCTAAATACCTTCTCTTGTACACACACACCCTCTCACTTTCTCTTTCAGGTCTTCTCATAACTCATCCATTCACTCGCCCTCAAAGTTACCTTCCCCAACTTCTCCTGATACTACTCTGTCGCCTCCCTTGTGCATGCCATTCTATTCACTAGCGACCCTTGTTGCTCAGCATGACTTCCGCCACCCTCACCTTTTAACCCCAAACTTAATAACTAATGATTTGCTTCCAACCTCCCTTTCACTGCGAATCTCTCTTTCTCCTCCAACATTTGCATATTCATGATCACATATTCTTCCACCAATACCCTAATATTACTCGCATGCGTGTATTCTACCTCTTCGTCCACTGTTTCCATACCATTCACTACCGCCCAACCTCTATCCTCTATACAATATCCTAGAGTCTGCCCCTCCTTATTTATTATCTCGTACTTCGAATTCCTTTGGAAGTCTTCCTTGTAAAGGCTCCCTTTCCCTCCAATTCTTGAATCACAGCCCCCAACCCCTCCCCAAGTAACACCATGCCCCCCTCTCTCTCTTTCCTATTAACAATTGTAACCGCTGTTATAATTTCCCTATTAGCACTTTTTTCTCTTTACTCTATCAGTCCCACCACAGCAAATTTCTGCATATACCTCCAGAAATCCTCAGCTTTCTTCTTTACCTCTGTCACGTTCCAGTAGAGCGCCTTTAACACTCCTTCACCCTGCATTACTTCCACCTGCCTACTTCCCACGAAACTCCTTACCCCATACCCATTTTTTCACCAACTTTTATTTTCCGATGCCCTACTGTCGCTGCCTTCCCTTCACTCCCACATCGCCTACCCCCATCGTTCAACATTCTCGACATATTATTTTCCTCACTCCTCAAGGCTTAATCAACAAAAACCTTCTTATTATTCATCCCAATTTTCTTTAGCATTACACCCAGCTTTTCTTCCCAGCTCTTCAATTTCACAACCGCCACTTCATTCTCCTTCCTTTCATTCAGCCTAACTTGCCCTTCTTGCCTTTAACTCGCCCTATGCTCTGTAGAAACGCTTCCACGCCTATCGTTTCTTCCCCGCTCTTAGCTTTAATCCCCTTATAAAAATATACTTCTCCCATCTGCACTCTCTTTTATCTCCATTCTCAACTCCATTACCCTTATACTTTCCCTATGCACTCTCTTCTCCTTTTCATTTGTACGCTCTTCCACTTTCTCGTTTATCATATTCTCTTCTCTTTCCGAAATATCTTTCTTCAAGTCCTCCTTCTGTCACCTACTTCTATTTCCGACCTTCTTTCCACCATCTCAAGCCTTTTTTCCACCCTTTCCTTCCACGACCTAATCTCTTCTTTCATCTGTTTCATTTCAACTTCTGTTTCCTTCTTTACCGAAACCACCTCCCTCTCTAATCCTTTTACTTTATCCCACAGCTCTTTTACCTTCTTTTCCTATTTCACACCTCTTACTCTTAGGTGCTCCCTCATATGTTCTATCTGTGCCATAGCCCCTTCACGTCTTCCCTCAAGCCCCTGCTATCGCTTATTAACACCCGAGAGCCTTCTTAACTGACTGCTCATCCATTTTTAGGGGGAAGGGGGTAACTCACGTGTTCTTACAATTTTTTAAACGGACTCTACCTCGCTTTTCTCCGAACTCTCTTGGCTGTCTCTTCCTCTTCAAGGCATCCTCGGCCTTACTTGCGCTAGACGCTAGGCGGTTAGTAATTTTCGACATGGCCGATTGACTACAAAAAGCCAGCGCCATGGTATGAACACACATTTTCTGGTGCGCAAAAGAAGAAGAAGAAAAACAACGAAGCGTCACTCGACACCGGGCCACGCACAGTTGACCATCGTGGCGTGTGGGTAATTTCCTCCCCGTCGAATTCACTATCGGCACTTTCAGTACTTTCGCTGACCACCTCCCGCTCTTCCGTCCGTAACTGATAACTCTCCATGGGAGAAGTACCTTCTGCATTTATTATTCTTAATTCGTACAGGTTCCAAAATGGTTATTTCTAATCTAGATAAGCGGTTCAAAATGTATGTTGTGTTCACACATATTTCTGCTCAATATGCAACCAATGGAAAAAAGTTCTTTGTTTGCGCGTTTATATAAAAGTGTCAGGAAATCGTTAAATTCTCGAATTATGAGGTATTTTTAACTATTAAAAGCTCAAAAATAGTCATTTTTGATTCGTATACGCAGTAGAAGATGCGTTCTCTATTCATATATATATATATATATATATATATAAAGTGCGTTCAAAAAATAAGGTGACTTTATGGTTTTCTCAAAAAATATTCATTTATTCCTCAATATTTATGTTGTCCCCTTCAAAGTAATCCCCCTCAGATATAATACATTTGTGCCAACGCTTTTTCCAATCATCGAATCACTTCTGATAATCATTTTGTGGTATAACCTTGAGTTCTTTCAGCGATGCATTTTTTATCCCCTCAATCGTTGAAAATCGATGTCCTTTCATGGGTCTCTTCAGTTTTGAGAAAAGAAAAAAGTCACTGGGGGCCAAATCCGGTGAATATGGAGGCTGAGGCATGACTGTGTTGCATTATTGACTTCATTCAACATCTCCTGAGGGATGGTCATGCGATGGATCTTTTGATCAAAATTAAGCAGTTTTGGAACAAATTTCGCTGACACACGTCTGATGCCCAAAACGTCCCAAAAGATAGCATCGCATGAGCCAATCGATATGCCAACATCTTCAGTAACTTCTCTGATTGTAATTCGGCGATTTTTCAACACCATTTCTTCCACTGCTTGAACGTTTTCATCTGTTTTTGACGTGCTGGGACGTCCAGGGCAAGGTTCGTCTTCGACATCCTCTCGGCCTTCTTGGAACAGCTTGTACCACTTATACACATTTTTCTTACTCAGATTAGACTCACCGTATGCAACTGTCAACATTTCAAGAATTTTAGAGCACTGGATTCCATTTTTCACACAAAATTTAATGCAAACTCTTTGCTCCATTTTTTTTGAAAGAAGAAAATCGCCGAGCACACCAAACCCTTCTAAACTTTTACGCCTCTGCCAGAAAAACATCACGAGCTATATAGTCAAAACTGTGAACATATGATCGTGACGAGTGTACCAACACAGCAAGACAAAAAATTTAAAACTTGAATGTACGTAGCCCGCGAAAATTGAAAAGTCACCTTACTTTTTGAACACACC
>NC_046658.1:21025913-21027825 GCF_010883055.1 Belonocnema kinseyi
ATGTCAAGGTCGTGAGACATGGTTATGGCTGAAATTTTACCGCGATTTCGCAAAGATCGGGTGAAGTTTTTCAGGTTAGCACCCGCTCCCGATGAAATTCATGACCCTAGTGTGTCTTTAGGACATGAAGCGATCCAGGATTCCTGCTTCCATTTCGCAAATGCCTTGGTATATATTTGGCTCGCTGGTATTACTTTCGGGTTACGAACTAATCATAGCTTCGTACCTCCGAAAGCACCGAACACAATGACAATTACTTTAATTTAATATTTAAGTATAGTCGTTGCAGCTCCCTTTTGAGGTATTATACTAGGCAGTCTGATAAGTACCTAAAAATTCTAAGAGATGGCATTAATATTCACTAATGTGAACCATTTTCGTCGAGCTTGATCCTTCAAATGACGCCTGTCAAAACTTCAGCCATTTATGTTTACGAATTTACAAGTTACAGCACTGAGAAGCGACTAACCTCCGAGTTTTTTTTAATATGGAAAAATCTGAGTTTCGAGTTTTGATCAAACACTACTATCTTCGCAAGAAAACGATATCCGAGACCAAGGCCAAGCTGGATAAGTATTACCTGGACTCTGCATCGTCGATTGGAATGATTCATAAGTGGTTTACCGAATTTTGTTGTGGCCGTACGAGCACAGTTGATGCTGAATGATCTGGCCGCCCAAAACAGATCACTACACCAGAAAATGTCGAAAAAATCCATGATATGATGTTGAATGATCCCAAAGTGAAATTGAGAGAGGTAGCTAATGCTGTAGGCATATCATTGGAACGTGTGGGCAATATCGTTCATTCAGTTTTGGGCATGAAGAAAATCTGCGCACGATGGGTGCCGCGTTTGCTCACAGTGGACCAGAAACGAATTCGTGTATGAAATGGCACCCACTGTTCCTGAATTAAGCCCTGATGATAAAGAAGAAGCAAAAGTTTGCTCTTTTGACAAGGGCGGTTCTTCTACATTTATGTAAAAGTTTCCGTGCATTTTTTCTCAAAAAGCTCTTGGCGAAATTTTTCAACCTCTGCTTTCTCTACTTCGGCAAGTTCTTATGCATATCCATGATCTCACGTTTGGCGATGTCAAGGGCCCTAAGCTCATCCTTCGTCCATTGAACTACCCCAAACGAGTAGAGTAGAACTGGGTCGGTAAGCATGATAGTCGCAGATACCTTGTTCAACGCCGACAGATCCAAAATCCATACCAATCTCTACTGTGTACTGCTTGACGATATTTTAAGCATTTTGAAGGTTTCTTTCATTAATAGCATAGATCTTTAGGTTATTCATTTAAAATACATGAGTGACCTTACGCTCGCGATGTTTAGTGTCGTCACAGAGGTATCCCGAAGAATAGTGAAGTGCGAGAAATAGAGGCAGTAGTATGATGCAAAAAATCAGAGAACTCATGGTGTCACCCTAAAAGACGCCCTCATGGAAGGTGACCTTGTTCGCCGTCACTCGATATTTTCCAAATTAGAATATAAATCTAGTTTTCCAACGGGGCATCAACCTCCCTATGCAGCTCACTATGTGTGGTTGAACCTCTAACCTTCGGGCGGGCGCGCCATTTGGACTCACATCGTTGGGCGCATGACGGCAATTTGGCTGTCTCAGTATAGTATCACTTTTTTATTGTATAAGTGCATGTGTACACCACAAATAATTGACTTTGCACATTAATAAAACACACGTTAGGTACAGAACCATAAATATTGGGCGAAACAAATAAATTTTATTCAGAACTTTTTCAACTATATAAAAACATAATTTGAAAATAAGAAAAAATATCAGACTTCTCAAAAGTACCAGGTGTATACATATGAAACCGGTATTTTTTCAAGAAAAAAACACATTTATTTCAAGAGAATGATAACAAATATTTTATTCAAAGTATGCGCCC
>NC_046658.1:21027925-21030986 GCF_010883055.1 Belonocnema kinseyi
ACAATACGCCAATTAGCACAAATGGTAAGTTCCGACAGTGCCTACAAGTGTGCCTACTGGCCGCTGGATGTCAATACCGGTTTCATATGTATACACCTGGTAAATTCAGTCTTTCTTTTAAAATTCAAGCAATCTGATGAACATGCAATAAATATGGTACGTCACTAATAACTCAACATAAAAATTTACATTTTAATTTAGCATCAAACGCAATATCACAATGTAAAACTGATAAGACAGTAAAGTATACTATTGCATACTCGTGTTTACTTATTGGCAAAAACTGCGACCAATATCAGGATTTTTTTCTTTGAAATCTCAAATACTGCACCAGAACTAATGTGACACAGAAATAGAATCGTATAGATGAGAAATATTTAGAAATAGAGAACCTTGTCAACTTTGAAGCTGATACACCAGCTGTGTGTCCGACCCTGAGTTAGTTGTTGCCTGTTATCCGCTGTCTTGTGTTGTAACTAGAAAATACCTGTAAGCCTCATTGCGCTGTGATTGCATTGGCTATCACAAGATGGATTTTATTAAATTGACGGCCAAACTTCCGCCCTAGCGCCCGCCCGAACGCTTAGCATTTCAACAGATAGATGATAAGTCTATCAGAGGTTGAATCGAAAATTATATATATATATGTGTGTGTGTGTATCTATGCTTCTAATTAAAGCAACGTGCAGAATGCTTAAAATATCGTCAGGCAGTACACAGTAGAGATTGGTATGCACTTTGGATCTGTCGGCGTTGAACAAGCTTCCTGCGACTATCATGCTTACCGCCCCGGTTCTACTCTACACGTTTGAGGTAGTTTAATTGATGAAGGATGAGCTTAGGGCCCTTGACATCGCCACACGTAACATCATGAATATGCATGAGAACTTGCTCGGTTTTAATTCCTCTAGAATCAAACGGAAGGGCCTATAACAAAGCCACCGAACGCGTCCACGGGTTGCGGATAGAGGATTCCTGTATCAACGGTTTCTGGTGAATATGGTTACAAAAATAAATAGGCAGTTCCGGACAATAGTACAGGGGTGGTCCCGAAGGAATTAAACCCCAAGCGGAGGTGTGAAAACTGTGCCTAAAGCTGAATGGCACCAGGGTAAGGTGTCTAGAACGGTGACTCTGGGATACCAGGTGACCTCTCAGAGTAAGCAGCCTTATCCTTGCATGCGAGGCTCTACAAGGATGGACGAAGCCCTTTCCCTAGCTTCTCGTGGAAACAACAATGACAATACCAAACATAGTTGTAGTAAGTGCCGTTCAGAACAACAGAACGCGCAGGGCTCCCGACAATGGGTCGGCCAACAATGCCAACCACTCTAGAGCTAGGGAAGCCAATGAAAATGGATTCAATGAGATGGATCGGCGGGATCTCGTGACCTTTAGGTGGACGGAGCGACTGAATCACGACTTGCTAGAGTGCTACGAGGCGAGTGTGGCCCCTGGACGGGGTTACATGGCACGGCTGCATGCTCTTTGGCGCGAGGAACACCTGAAGTTATCGCACTTTCGTCTGCGAAACCATGTTGAACTACTCCGAAAAAGGGGCTATGTAAGCGAAACGCCTACTCTACCACAGCTAGAACAAGCCGGCAACAGAGAAAGAGAAGCGACCCTAAGACCAACCGCGGGCAGGCATCCAATAGAGAAAAAGCGAAGCTTTATGACGCAGAGAAACATCAACGCCAAGGTTTCTTTCAAATCTAAAGATCTGGCTGAAATGGTTGACGAGCTTCGTGGTCATTTTGTCGGAGAATGCAACCTCTGGGCTATCAATTATTGTGTGTATAATGCAGCGAGAGCTTTTGCCGAACAAAACCGACGGTTGATCATAAGACCAAAAGACGAATGCATCAACTTGCCATAAACATAGGCTGGGAAAGACAGTCTAGAAGTCTAGAGTGGATGAAGAGCTGGGTCAAAGAAAATCAACATGTGATGCCCTCATAACACCAGATAAAGAAGGCCCACCCATCACTACCGTGGAGGTGAAAAAAGTACTAAGAGGGATGAAGAACTCTTCCGCACCGGGACCAGATTGAATCAAAACTTTCTGGTGGAAGAAGTTTATTTCAACCCATCAAAATTTGGCCCGTATTTTCACATCATATTTAAAGTCGGAAGAGCCGATTCTGGAGTGGTTGGTGAAAGGGCGCACAATACTTTTGCGGAAAATAGGCAACTTAGCTGACCCGAAGAATTACGGGCCTATCACTTGTCTGAACACACTGTATAAGATATTCACAGCTATCCTAAATGATAGGATTATTCGGGTAATTGAACCTGTGTGGCAAGAAATGTATGAACAACGAGGCTCAAAGAAAGGCGTAGCGGGATGTCGAGAGAACCTGCTCATCGATAAATGTGTCTGCAAAGATGCAGCATTCTACCAACCTGACCTATCGATGGCCTGGATTGATTATCGGAAAGCTTTCAATTCGACCTCCCATAGACTTATCATCTGTTTTTTAGAAATCTTAAAGGTTCATCCGCAAATAGTTAGGTGCATAGAAAGATTGATGCCGCTTTGGAACTGTGAACGAGTGAACTGCCGAGAATAAGTAGTGCCACATATACTGCAACTTTATATTCTCGACAATTGTTTCTGTTGCTCACTCGAGGCTTGACATGGTTCTTCTTGACTTCGAGAAGCGAACCATATTCGTTATCGAATTTCGGCACCAGCTGACAAAAACATCATAGCCAAGGAGAATAAAAAGCAAGAGATGTACCTTATAAGGGAGCTGCAACGATTGTACCCGGAATATTATGTTAAACTAATCGTCCTTATCATCGGCGCTCTTGGAGGTGCCAAGCTTTCACTCGCTAATGGCCGAAAAAGCATCCATGCGTGTCAACAATATGCTAAAACACTTGCGGGAAAAATGCAGAAGGCGGTAGTCCTTAGGTCACTCCGTGTTCTTAGGGTGCACGAGGCTTTTTCTGGATCGTCGTACTGATTCCGTTACAGACTGTAACCACCTATCTCACGGTCGTGAGACGTAGTTGTGGCTGAAATTTTACCGCGATTTCGCTGGGAGCGTGTGCA
>NC_046658.1:21031086-21090312 GCF_010883055.1 Belonocnema kinseyi
GGGATAATGAACATCATGCACCGAATCCATTAGAACCACATCCGGATATTACTAACGATGATGTAGATAGGGAAATCTCAGAAGAACTACAGCACCTGGAAAGGAATTTTGATCATGCTTCACTAGAGTTCAGATATGTGGAACGAACACTGAGCCATTCTCTGCCCAAAATGAACATCACAAATCATCTGCGTACACTAATAGCACATCTCGACAGTAAGGTTTTACCTACGTATTTGAACGTAGCACAAAATGCGTTAGAGGTGCAAACTCTTGTATACTGTGCAGCTGTATCAATCGTTAGAACGTTGGGTCGAAAAACTAGGCCTGCAAATGCAGTTTTTGTTCCAGCAAGGGATCGAGATCCACCATGGAAGATCAGGTTGGATATGGATGTCAGCAAAGTAAGGTGCAAATTGGGTCGATTAACTCAATATAAAAAAGGAAAAAGAACCAGAAAGCTGATGAACCATGTTAGTAAAATCATCAACCCTCGGCACATCGAGACAGTAACACCAACAATATTGGATGAAATTTTATACTCTCAACGACAGAGACTTGATGTTCTTACTGCCAGACTGTGTCGGTACAAGAAAAGTAATGCACGAAGGCAACAAAACCAAAACTTTTAGACAGATGAAAGAAGGTTCTATCGTGAACTGAGAGTGAAGCCAAATAACCACCAAGGCACCGAACTCCCTCAATTGGAAGATAAGACTAACTACTGGTCGAGCGTTTGGGGAAAAATGATCAGATGCAATTTGGACATTGCGTGGTTCAACCTGGAGGAAGCAAGGGCAAGCAATAGCCCAGAAATGCATCTGACAAACACCACAGCTTTGGATGTTTCAGTTGTTTTGAAGAGGGCAAGTAATTGGAAAGCTCCAGGTCCGGACATGGTGCACAACTTCTGGTACAAGTACCTGATGACTGTCCATCTTGCGATGGCAAGGTGTTTTTAGAAGATCATTGAGCACCCAGATTTTATGCCAGGTTTTATGCTCCAAGGTACTACGTATGGTATATGATACCAAAAAAACCAGACGCTCAAAAACCATCTGACTTTCGACCGATAGCCTGTCTTCCAACAATTTATAAATGTCTTACAGCTATCATTGCAGATAAGGTATATTCTCATTTTGACAAGAATGACATTCTTACAGAAGAACAAAAGGATGTTGTAAAAACTCACGAGGCTGTAAAGATCTAGTCACTACAGACGCTGTTGCCATGACTCAAGCTCGTAAGCATCAAAGGAACTTACACATGGCGTACATTGACTGCAAGCAAGCGTTTCCTTCCGTTCCGCATGACTATTTGCTTGAAGTCTTAAAACTGTACAAAACTATCCACGCAATATTGACTTTCTAAGCCATGCGATGAGGCTCTGGGGTACAAGAATCAAGCAGTTTGATCATGGACAACCAAGGATAACTGGATCAATACGCTTTACAACGGGTATATTTCAAGGAGACTCCTTCAGCGCACTTTAGTTCTGTTTATCATTGAATCGATTGAGCAAAACACTAAACAGCATGTCTCATGGGTTCAGAATTCATGATAATGAGGATGGTCATTAAGTGACCCATCTTCTTTACATGGATGACCTGAAGCTGTATGCTAGTTCAGGCCAGAAACTGCAGCAAGTGATTGATGTCACAAAGCTGTTTTCCAATGATATCCACATGGAGTTCGGACTAGATAAATTCAGAACAGTGCATTTAATCAGAGGGGAATTAGGGACCGCAGAGTTAGAGAACGAGTTCGAAAATGACATCGAGGCAATGGCTGCAGGCGAATCATATAAATATCCGGGTATTCTTGAATCTAAGGGTATTCAACATACGATAGTTAAGACAAGCCTAATGACTGCCTTTACTACAAGACTCAGATTAATTATGAAGAGTTTTCTCAACTCGGCAAACAAAATCAGGGCGATTAACACCTATGCCATCCCTGTCCTCACGTACTCCTTCGGGCTCATAAAATGGTCTAACATCGACCTTGAAAAGTTAAACAGAATTGTTCGCGTAGAAATGACGAAGCACCGAATGCACCACAAAAATTCAGCGATTGAAAGGGTAGTTCTACCACGATATTTAGGGGGTTAGGGCGTTGTAGATGACAAAAAACTGTGTATCCTAGTAAACTAGTATCCTAGTAATCAGGCGAGAATGCAATTCGGAAAAGACACCCACGGCACCTATAAGAGGTGCCGAAGCTCAATGGTCGGAACACGTGGCTTTAATTTTTTTTCAATTTCGAATTTCACAATTTTAAAGCCGGTTTGATCATTGAGCGTGCAAAGATATTAAACCTTATACCTGTTAGCTTTTCCCTAAGTTGGTTTGATACAATTTTTTGTCTTTTTGAATTTATGCTGGCCAGAAGGCTAATCCTTCCCTTGTTTGTCGTCCTTTTTTCGCAATGTACCGTCTGTAGCGACCAGAAGAACAAAATGGACATTTTGCCATGACAGACGAAATACGCAAGAATCGAGATTTACAGATCGAAGTCGTCAACCAATTATTGTCGTTGTCGAAATCACCTGAAGAGATGTCACCAGTTGAGCGAGTACGCAGACTCCCTACTGACATTAGGTATCATTAGGTACCTTATTAAGGAGGGTCCTATACAGGCACCTATATAGGAATCTTTATCATTTCCTATCGGTGGCACCTATAGGTAAGCATAAAGAATCCTATGTAGGATTGTATGTAGGATCCTATGTAGGTTGTTACATGGGATCCTCTGTAGGAACCTATATAGGAATTTTCAGTAGGGTATGGTTACATTTACTTAATTAAGTCTCCACCGTCCTTAATGTAGCGATCTCCAGTCGGTTTGAGCGGAACATTTCGGCATTCAAATAGAAATTTTTGCATAGATCTTCTGAGCAGTAGTTCTCACACTAGACGTCACACTTTTTTAAGGTAAGTTCGAGCTGTGATTAGTTCCGGTTAAAAATTTTGAAATTTATTAGTAATGTATTAACCCCGTCCATGAAATCGCGATGTAACTTTTTTAATGGTGTTAATTCGTGATATCTCGTCTAGAAAAAATGTATATTGCGCATTCCCGAGATATGACTATATACGTATAAGGGATTTTGTATACAGTAAGACTTTTCCAGGAGGAAGAGAGTATAGTAAAATCTTATTGGATTTTATATAGGAAACTGTAGAACTACAGACGATTTTTGGGAGGCAATAACCATGTCAAACTCTCTCTTTTATATTCAAGAAGCGGCAAAGAAGAACGCAAGAGTTTTAGCGTTATGGCGAATATATTTCGCAGCTTATTCATTTTCCACTTTACTATAAACCTATGCATCAGATCTATTATTTATAATATTAATTAAAATAGATGAAATGCATCCCTATCTTAAATAGTGCAACAAAGTATGATATTCAAAGTAAGCATCATGTTAATATAACACATAGGGTTCAATGTTTTGACTATTTGTCTTTGTTATTTCCGGATTTTCAATTCGTAAGTGGTCGTAGTTAGAAGATAAATGCGCATCTGTATCAGCTGACTTATGTTTTACAGCTTGGTCATTTCGACATTGCTCAAGCTTCTTTTCGTACGTAATGTCATTAGCGCTTTCAACATCATAGAACCAGGAGGAAATGATCCTTACACTTTTGAAGAAGAGTGCACGTGATCAAAGAAGAATGTACAGCTTAGAGTAGTGCAAGAAGAGCACGATTCACTGGAAGAGAGAAAAACTTGGATTTTTAAAATGGATATTTAAAACAAAGATGGACCATTCAGGAAATATAGAACGACACAAAGCTCTTTTGGTGGTCAGTGGCTGTTTTCATATCGACGGTATGGATGATAACAAGACTTGCTTGTCCGTACTTTCATATGATACTTTCAGTTGTCTATGTATTAGCTGAAGCAGAGTGGAAAATTCTAAAATACAAAGCTTCACAAAACTTGACAGAACGTGGACTTTACCAGATCCAAAGCGCACCCTTACATCTATTATATTTGCAAGCAAGGAGTAATTCTAATTATAGCTAGTTACCCCTTTGTGTCCAAATAAAAAACTATCTCGGCAAATGAAAACAAATAATGAAAACTATATCAAGTAAATGAAGAAAATTTCATATAAAAAAAGTTGTTAAAGCTTGATACACGCCTGCGAGGGAACATCATCGAACATAACCTACGCAGCTGTATTAGTAAGCAGGTTCAACCTGAATCCACAAAAAGCACATTCATCTACAGTTAAACACATCCAGATATTTGAAAGGAACATAAGGAGACAAAGTAGAGTATGCGAAGAACGCAAACTCAACAATAGAAGACTATACAGATGCAGATTAAACCAATGAAGAAACGGATCGACGTTGAGTGATAGGCACTCTTTTTAAATAAGACCTATTTATTGTCAAAGCAAAAAAAAAAGAAGTCCATTGTCTCTATCAGCAACGGAGGTCAAGTACATAGCTTCGTCAGCTAGCTGTCTAGAAGATCGATGGTTGACAAATTTAGCCCAAGAACATGATGCAGAATCAACATAGACACCAATAATTATTCTTTGTCATAACATGGGTAACAATATATTTGTCAGAGGCCGTAGGTTATCGACAGATAACAAAGCATGTTGATGTGTGGCATCACTTTGTTCCGAAGTGTATTGAACGAGAAGAGATCATTTTGGGGTACATACCCACAGAGGAATTGGTAACAGATGCCTTCAATAAGCCATTGTTCGGTACAAAATTAAATTTTTGTTTTAAAGATATCGGTTATACAAATTGTAGAATAGATTTTATGTTAATTCCTTTGTGTAATTAACGTATGGGAATATGATATTAGGTATTTTCACTTCAACCATCAGCTGACTTCACTTCGTTGAACGCTGAGGGAAAAAAAGGATCAAATGCATGGAACAAAACTTTATTTCTATAATATGTTGTTAATTACTGATAATTACTATAATTTTATCATGTCCTTAAAAAGGTCGAATACTATGCAAGTAGTCCATAGTTTTCAACTCAGTAACAACGAAGTAAGTTGGCTGGTGACTGACGTGAAAATACCTACTATATCATTGTCGTGAAAAAATTCAATGACAACTTCGAGACCATTGTTTTTTTATTATTGTATATTAAAAGGTGTTGAAAATGACATTTCGAACCTCCATTAATTTAATGAGATTAAATAGTAATGAAATTCAAACGAACCCCAGAAAATGAATAGTGTTGTAATAATATTTTTAGTACTCATATAATGTCTAAAAAATTTGTCTAAACAAAATTATATAAAAAAGTCCATAATTTTAGTATTTTTTTGGAATAGGCTGAAACTAATTTGAGATTCTTAACAAGAAACAAATAAAAATCACTCACTATGTGCTCCTTTTAATAAAGTTAGAAAAGTTTTAAAACATTGTTATTTGTATGCAATCGCAACAAACACTCCGGCTCAATTTTGAATAAACGAGTACAAGAAGTAAGGTCAAAGTTATAAGCAATTACAATGGTCCTTTTATGGGAGGGTGTCCAGATAATAAACGAAAATTATTTTTTTACATTTACGCTCCTCGACCATACTCATGCAGTATATATACATTAAAAATTTGTCATAAGGACAACCACAGGATTTCACCGGGAGCGGGTGCTGATCTGAAAAATTGCAACCGCTCCCAGTGAAATCCCGGTAAAATTTCAGCCACAACCACGTCTCACGTCCGTGAGATAGGTGGTTACAGTCTGTAACGGAATCAATAAGACGATCCGGAAAAAGTTTCGTGCACCCTGAGAACACGAACCGATCCAAGAACTACTGCCTTCTGCATTTTTCCCGCAAGTGTTTTAGCATATTGTTGACACGCAGGGATGCTTTTCAGGCTATTAACGAGTGAAAGCTTGGCACCTTTAACAGCCCTGATGATAAGGACGATTAGTTTAACAGAATATTCCGGGTGCAATCGTTACAACTCCCTTATAAGGTATCTACACCTCTCTTTTTGTTCATTCTCAGTAACTATAATGTTTTTGTCAGCTGGTGCCGAAAATTCAGTAACGAACATGGTTCAGTTATCGAAAACAAGAAGAACCATGTCAGGCCTCGAGTATGCAACAGAAATAATTGTCGAGAATATAAAGTTCCAATATATGCGGCACTTCCCATTCTCGACAATTGACTCGATTTCCCTAGGAGCGTTTAGAGGAGTGATATTAAGGCTAATGTCGTCAGAATGACAGACATGGCAATAAAGCACTCTTAGTGCCGTATTGTACCCTTGGATGTAGGTCCTTCCCGCATGAGTTGGACAACTGGATAATGTGTGAGCTAAACACTCGGGAAGTGCATGGCACGCCCTGCAGCTATCATCGGGAATGTCTTGGCTCAAAATGTGGCGACAGTATGTTAAGGTGGAAATAACACCGTCTTGGCATGCCAAAATGAAACCCTCCGTACCAGACTACAATCCGGGCGATTTAAGGAAAGAAAACGTTAGCACACACGACATTGACTGATCCTCCACATTTCTGTGGAAGATACCGTGCATCCTCTTATCGAGGAGCTGATCACAAAAGTTTTTCACTTGTGCTTTCTCAATCCGGGCTTTCAGGAGTGAGTACTCGAGATAGATAAGATTTGATGCATTTTGCTCACTCCTAATACTGAAGTTAAGTCCAAGTGTCTCAGCAGCCTCCTCCGCTGCTTTGTACAAAAACACTCCTTTGCCCACTTCTTCGTGATTCCTGACCATTTTAAGAAGAGGGTCTCATCCATTTGCGACTCTATGTGCTGTACCCACAATAATCCTGTTACGAAGACATTCAAGACTCAATATTTCGCGACCACCTTGATAGCATCCGATGTACAGTCGCGGAACGGAAGATTTAAGATTCATGCTTTTGTTCATGTGCATAACCTTTCTTGTCCCGATATCAAGGGATCTGAGCTCGTTCTTCGTCCATGGAACTACTACAAATGAATAGAGTACTACCGGGACGGCAGCATGTTCGTTGCAGATACTTTGTTTCTCGCCGACAGTTCGGAAGACCAAATTTGCCGGATGAGACGTTTGTATTTCCTTCGGAGAGTATCCTTTATAGATGTAACATCCAGAATGCGGCTCTGTGGCACGCCCAGGTATGTGTAAGTCTTTCCGGCGCAAAGGTGTCGCATAGCGCTTCTATCAACGAGCTCAGGATCTCCAGGCATGCCATTAAGATCGTCCATGTAAAATACATGAATGACCTTGTACTTTCGATCTGCAGGTCTGCCGTATAAGTACCCGTCGAAATGACGAAGTGTTAGAAATAGTGGCAATAATGGAAGGCAAAAGAGGAGTGGGCTCATGGTGTCCCCCTAAAAGACACCTCTCTGGAAGGTGACCTCGTTAGTTGTCACACGATTCTTTTCCAGATAAGATAGTTAATCTGGTTTTTCAAAGCGGCATCAATCTCTCTAGGCACCTAATGATTTGTGGATGAACCTTTAAGCTTTCCAAAAGACAGATGATAAGTCTATGGGAGGTCGTATCGAAAGATTTCCGATAATCAATCCAGGCCATCGATAGGTCACGCTGGTAGAATGCTGCATCTTTGCAGACACATCTATCGATGAGCAGGTTCTCCCGACATCCCGCTACGCCTTTCTTTTAGCCTCGTTGTACATACGTTTCATGCCACACATGTTCAATTGCCCGAACAGTCCTATCATTTAGGATAGCTGTGAATATCTTATAAAGCGTGTTCAGACAAGTGATTGGACTGTAATTCTTCGGGTCAGCTAAATTTCCTATTTTCGGCAGGAGTATTGTGCGACCTTCCACCAACCACTCCAGAATCGGCTCTTCCGACTTTAAATATGAGGTGAAAATACGGGCCAAATTTTAGTGGGTTGAAATAAACTTCTTCCTAGACCTTTGCTTTAGACTTCTCCTAGAATCAGATAGTATCCGTATTCTTTCAATAATATGCTGCCTGGTGGTCAGCCGCTTTGAATTGTTAAGTATGTGATAACGAGTCCGGAGTTCGCGCGCGAACTTTCGAACCTTGTCGGTAAAATTCCTACCAGATGTGACGTAGTTAATCACACACTGAATGCGGGGCTCGTTTTTTTATGGAAAGTTGATGCATTCGCCTTTTGGTCTTATGATCAGCCGTTCGTTTTGCTCTACGGTTCGCATCGGCCAAAGCTGTATATACATACATATGCCAATGCACCATTCTCTTCGGTTTTGGTTACTCTAGAATTGAACCGAAGGGCCTATGCCAAAGTCACCGAACGTGTCCTCGTGTTGCGGATAGAGGGTCCTTTAACCAACGGTATCTGCTAAATATGTTAACAAAAATTAATAGGCAGTCACGTACAATTGTTCAGGGGTGGTCCTGAAGGAATAAGCCCGGAGGTGTGGAGCCCGAGCCGGAAACTGAATGGTACCTGAGTGTGGTGTCAAGAACGGTGACATTAGGATACAGGGCGAGCTCTCAGGGTACGCAGCCTTATCCTTGCATGCGAGGTTCTACAAGGATGAACGAACCCCTTTCCCTAAGTTCTCGTAAGAACAACAATGATAAGACCAAACATCTATTCTACCTGCTAGTAAATTTGTCTGCAAATCAATGAGAAAAACGTATAAAGAGCTTGTCGTGTGTGCAAAAGTTAAAACCAAGGAATTACATTTCAGAAAAATCTAATATCATTTCATTGATGATGAATTAAGGAAAGTACGTTATTTACCACGTGTATTTTAACGTGAAATGCTACGTAAAACTCTGCGTAGAATTCCAAGTAAAACCACATCTAGATTTATGGAATATGATAAAGTGATATATTCGGGATTCTGCGTGAAACTCTACCTTATATCTAACGTGGAATCTTCACGTGGATAGTTTTAATTCAACAGTTAAATTTCACGTTGATTTCCACGTGTGATTGTACGTGCGCTTCTACGTGGATTTTTTCTACTGGGAAATCACTGCAGTACACTCTCAGGAGTTTCCCGTACTCCGCCAAAAGTTTTTTATCGCTCACATTATCGTGTGTCGCAAAATCAGATTGCGGTGGGTCAAATCACATTCAAAAACTATGTTGATGAACCGTCGGACATGCACGGTTATAACATTGTGAAGATACGAAGTGTAGTGAAACTACATCGTCCCATAATTAGAGTTTAAATTCCATGTCGACAAATTTTTAACGTGGTACCATGTCATTTTTAAATAGTTTGTAAGCGATTTCACTGACAACAATATGAATTAAATATTTGAGTTGTTGTAATCTTACAGGCGGTTCTAATTTCACTATAGGAGTTCTGGCAGAAAATTTTACTATGCATGTTGCATGACCTTTCACATTTTGACTTAAGACATTTTTTACAGTGCAATGCATGACAATATCATGGCTAGCATATCTAACCTAAATGTATGAGGTCGCAGCCGCAATGGTACATATTAGCAGATTATTAGTTTTTCGTGGTAGATTTTTAGACTATTTAGATCATAACCGAATTTTGTATAAGGAAAATATTTGTCCTTAAGAAAGTCACGAACTATCAACTGGGTCTCGGATATGAGAAAAATGCATCGGATATTGATGTAGATAGATAAATGATTATATTTTGGCATGCTGGTAATAAAAACCGACTTGCTCACACTTCCACTTTTTATACAGAATTTTCTTGAAACTAAATCTTGAAAACTAATATGCATCTAAATCTTATCCCTGAAACATTTGTAAATTTTATTTTTGTATATTTTTATACGTCGATTGTAATGTTTGTACATTTGGTATTTTTGTTTGTACCTTCTTGGTTGCCTGGCTAGATGCAAATCAAAATTTCGTGCCATCCCCCCACTAATTTGAATTTGTCAATTCTTTCATTTTCTAACTTTTATACGTTATTTGTACTGTTTGTGCATTTAATTTTTTCCTTTGTAAGCGAATTGTTTGTAATTAAATATACAAACAGTACACACTGAAAAAACGACGTACAAACGTATGCAAAAAGAAAATTTTAGAAGTTTTAATTTTGGGGGGATGGCACGACATTTTGATTTTCCCCTAACCGAGCAATCAAGAGGGTGGTACGAACGAAAATATGATATGTAGAAATGGTAAATACGACGTAAAAACGTATGCCAAAAGTAAATGTGAGAAATTTAAAATTTGAATTTTGGGTGCATGCATGAAGTTAGCCTCCAGAAATCAATTTTGCTCCTAATTTCGCAACCAGGAGGTTGAAAACGATAATATTTAATGCACAAACAGTGCAAAAGACGTAGAAACGTATGTGAAAAGAAAATTTAAAAAATGTGGACATCGAGGGGCAACTTCACGGGGATCTTGCTCTTATAGCCTTGCCTTCATCACACAATACTTATCCAGTACACTGGAACCGCTTTTGTATTTGCTCTTACTTATATCGTCTCACGCATATGTCCCTTTTGTGCCTCCTTTCATGCATTAATACCTTCATGCTCACCTCAGTCTTTTTCACCTTCTCATGCTCCTCCAATCGGTGCTTTATTCTTGTATCCCCATTTCATATACACATCTCATTCTCGGTATAAGCTCCTGACTTCATTTCTCTCCTTTCTAACACAAATATTGGGCTCTCTCCCTTAGCATAATAAACGCATAGCTTCTGATAAAAATAGACTGCTCTACCCTCTCCTAGATCCCTTTCTACTCGTTTTCCATCCTGTCATCTATTAACACTTCCGACCTTCCTCAATCTTCTCTAGAGTTTTTCCGTGCTTTCCCTTCACACTGTAATTTCCTCCTCCATCTGATTCACTTTAACTTTTTTCCTTCCTAACCGACACCATTAGTCTCTATAACCCTTTTACGTTCTCCCTTAGCTCTTTAATCTTACTTTCCTTTTTATCGTATTTAATCCTCAGGTTCTTCTTGAAACCGACTCTTGATGTATTTTCGTAAATAATGTGCGAACTTTGAGGAAGAATTGATGAATTCGACGTGAAAGTTCTAAAATGGTTTATCACTTTTTTAATAAATAATTGCAAAAATATAAAATATGATTGGGAAAAGGTTCTCAGACAACTCACAAGCTTGCCCAAAAAATTTGAAAACTGGGAAGTAGGTTCGCATGCACGTGGTCTGCACGCGATCGACTAAACGCGTTGTTCGTATGCGAGCGAGAATGTGTGTACTTGCATGTGTGTAAATTGCAATCGAAGTATTAACGCGGAAATATGTCAAGTAGAACAGAATAAAGAATGTTTAAGACTAAATATAATTAGATACAAGAGGCATGGTTCTTGCATATTTTGCAATTGGTTGGAAGATTTTGTAAGACTTTCTGTCGAGTGCTCGATTAATATTTTTATTATAAAAAATATGGACGTCCCCGAATCAGCTCGTCAGTGTTTTCAGCATTTAGACACTAAAGGATTTATACCGCATATTTTATTGGACGGTTTATAATTCGTAAATAGGTCTTATCGTTTATTCGGCACAGAACTGTAGAATTTCCAGCACGGTTTACGTCAATCAGCCAGAATTCATGAGCCTGCTTTTGACAATGAACAAAGCTTTTCAGAAGATGAATTCAGAGCCATAAGTCCAATAACACATGATCAGTTTAGAGAGCTGTACACATATTGTGATCCTGTGTCTGCCTATTGCTAACGTGCGAAAAACGCTGATGCTACCTTTTTTTCCTCCCAATATTGAATTTCACGCAATTACAAGAGAGAAATACATAGAAAGATATGTGACGGATTTTGCAAATAGGCTCTATAATCCTAACCTTAATGATCCTGTTACAATTGCATACATCGATAGAACATATATACATATGCATAAATCCAGTAACTTCAGAGCACTAAAACAGTCATACTCAATGCATAAGACACGACATTTAATTAAGTCAGCCCCTGTTGTAGCTCCAGATGGATATATACTAGACAGCCATGGCCCTTATTTTTGAACTCTTGGAATAATGATGCATTAATGCTTAAAAACGAATTTTAAATGGATGCTGCAGGTCTTCAAGAATGGTTTCAAAATGGGGACAGATTCATAGTATATCTTGGCTACAAAGATGTTTTCTCTTTACTCGAAAACTTGGATATTGAAAATAAAATGCCCGCCCTTCTACAGCCAGGTCAACATAAACTAAATATTCAAGCTGCAAATTACTCTAGAATAATTACAAAGACAAGGTGGCTAGCAGAGGTGTTCAATAATCATATAAAATCCGTTTTTAAATTCGTTGAAGGACCTGCTTCCATGAACCATGCCATCAACATCGGAGACTTTCACCGAATCGCCGGCGCCAGGGGCGCACCCAGAGGAGGATATACACAAAGAAATTTATATTGTCGTGCCAGAACCTTCTCGTCATTTTCAATGATATCTGAAACCCCTAATCATTTTATTTTCCACTATTTTGCACATTTGCAAATTATACCATAATATTTGTCATGCTAAAGTATATTGTTTCGAAATTCCCATATTTTCACTAAACAATTGTATTTATTTTTCATACTCACAACGACTTAAAACCACTTCTTTCGATTTGAATTTTAAGGAAACATTTCTTATTCTCAAATCAACGGAATGACGAGCACACCATTTTTTTAACTGGCATTGTTTTGAAAGCAAAGATAAATGGAAAAAATGTTTTCGAAATAGGTTAGACATTGAGGATCCTATAGAGGGACAGGTTAGAGTTTTGTAGCCGCGCAAGTCGAAAACTATTTTTCCAATAGTTACACATCTATTTTCATTTATAAATGTGAGGAAATATAATTATAATGGAAATCGTCAACATTAACAAAGACTCAGATTTGTTTCCGATGAATTTTAATAAAGTTTCATCAATTAATTTCGTTTAACCTAGTTTTAAGAATGTAGAGTCAACAGTGCTTTAACTATTATTACATTATTTAACATTTTCACTCTGGGTGATTGAAGATATTTGATTTGATTAATTATGTGTGAAATTTTTTTAATTACTTGAAATTAATGTAAAAATAAAACAAAATAAGAATGTGGATCATGAAATAAGCTTTGATTTGTTATAATTTTTTATCTTTCCAAAATAGATTCTTAATTGAATAAATTGCATAGTAAGTACATTGTATAGTATATAAAAGTATGCACACTTCTTTTTACAAATTTATAAAATACGATGCAAATAATTAATTCCTGATACTTTAATCAGATGGTTTTCGCTTCCATATGTTTCTAGCATACTTCAGTTTAGGAGCAACTGCATTTTTCCTTCTTGTTTTTGCAACCTTCTTTTCAGGAGACTTCGTTTCAGAAGTTACTGAATCTCTTCTTTTGTTTGTCGGAATCTTCGGTTTAGGAGCAAATGGATCTTTCTTTTTATTTTTCGTAAGATTCGTTTCAGTAGCAACTGAACCTTTTCTTTTGTTGTCACAATCTTCTGTTCAGGGAGAACAGGATCTTTCTTTTTGTTTTTCGTAGTCTTCGGCTTAGGAGCAACTGAATCTTTACTTGCTTCTTTGTTACATAGGTTGCGAATTTGATCGTAAAGGTACCATGCTCTCGCATTAGTGAGACCTTCTGGGGTAATTTTTTTCAAATCGATGTTTTGTACGTCAGCGGATGGTTTGAATTCGTAAATTATGACTTGTGGAAAATCTACAAAAAGTTGGGCCTTGACAAGGTGAATATCGGAATCTATTTCAAAGTAGTGACATTTCGTGCCGCCTGGGATTAATTTAAAATGACAACGTAGAGAAGAATCCCATTCGTACCATTGGACATTCCGAGTTTTTGTATTTAAATCAATACTAGGAAGTCCAATGTTGTAATCGTTAGGAGATGATATATTAACGACCTCAATGAAATCCTGCGTGCAATTAACATTGGCACGGGAATATTTTGACTTCAGAATACCGAAATTTCTGTTGGGGCTAAATTTAGTATGCCCTGTCAGAAGGAAATTGAGTGAGATTTCTTGTTCCGTCCACTCAAAACGCGCTATATAAGGTAGTGAATCACGGCATTATTTTTGTTTAGTCCGACGCAATTATCAGAAAACAAAACTAAGTCTTTCGCTGATTGCATCTTCCCCAAATAGCAGTGCAACATGCTAATTACTGAATTGGCACCCTTTCCTGTAGCATCTTCCTCATCGATCAAAAAGTTCGTTTGAACCTACTTTGTCTCATTTTGTACTCCAAAAATGCTACATTTCCGAAGAGCTTTGAAGTATGATGATCCAGTTTGCTGCGGACTGCTTGGAAAGAAAATGTTTTGTGCGAAATCAAATGACGCTATAGCTAATGTCTCTGGTTCGGCAGATTTGGCTTTTTGTCTCCACGAGTTGTAATATTCTCGTTGAACATTGGCTGATGTCAAATGTTCCATAGCCTTGAGCAGTTCGGCTTCTTTCGATTTATCATCGCGGTTCGCTGCTTGAATTGTATCCAGATTATTTTGCCGGTAAACATTGCACAGATCATCAGCTGACTTCATGGTTGTCACGTACGGACAACAATCTCTCCAAATTTTTCTAAATGAAATCAGTGAAATCACAGTATCACGTGTTTCTTTAGTTTTTATTTTTTTCTATTGTTGATATATAGATTTTTTTGGTCTCTGACGATGGTAATTTCATCACTTTGTAATTGTGAAATTGAGGTAGGCGGCCTGGGATAGGAAGCACTGTTTTCTCCGCAAGTGTGGTGATGAATTTAATTACATTTTCAACTTCATTCTCTGATATGACATTGCTCCTTCTTTCAACTTTTTGGAAAGACTTATGTACTCTTGGAACAATACCATGCTGTTCGTGATGACACAATACATTCTTATAACGCTTGATCCCCAAATTGAAAAGGAAGAAATATATGTCGTGACAGATTGGTAGGTCTGCGAAATAGTTCGCAACGTGCAAGTGATTTACTATTGCATCTGAGTTGATTTTTTAACTTGCCCCTTTTCGTGAAATTTTCATATTC
This sequence comes from Belonocnema kinseyi, assembly GCF_010883055.1. NCBI lineage: Eukaryota > Metazoa > Arthropoda > Insecta > Hymenoptera > Cynipidae > Belonocnema > Belonocnema kinseyi. The sequence goes on from NC_046658.1 coordinate 21,046,029, forward strand.
AGTCAGTAAATCATCAATACGTCGATGAGCTTGGAAGTGTGCTAGAATTATGAGATCTTGTTCATTTTTGCCCAGCTTCATGAAATCGTGTCTAAAAAATTCGGTGGGTTAGCAATACAAAAAACATAATAAATTCTATAAGAATTATGTCATCTAATATTGATTTCGATGATCACAATTTCATTAAAAAAATAAAGTCCCTTTCTTATTAAAGTAATCTAATTTTATAAGTGTAGAAGTGTTTAGTTTAGTATTTGTTCTAAAACTTTGAGTAATTTCACCTGATGTTTATAATATTATTCACTATAATATTTATATATTTTACAAATCAAAACACTTTCATAAATTATTTCTTGAAAAATATCTGTAAAATTCCACTGATTTTCAAGACAAAAATTGGTGATTGGATAAGTCGTGATAAATCCACTGATAATCAGTGATATTTCACTCATAAAATAATTAAATTAAAGACATATCACACGTAATATCACTGATTCGCAATTAATTTTTCACTGAATATCTAATGATCACTTTCTGTCTTCAAAATCAGTGGAACTTGACTGATTTTTAAAAAAGAAACGCTAAAAAAAGTATGCTTATTTATAAAGTATATTAATAGTAAATAAATCTCAAAAACTCATGGAAAATTTGGATAAGAAAGGCATGAATATTGTAAAAAAGTTACGTCAATTTTCAGTGATATTATGCTTATTTTTTCTAAGATAGTTGTTTCTATACAAAAAAGAAATTTTATGATGTAGCCAAAACTTTGGTTAATGTACAGTATATAACGCGCGTATTTGTACAATTGAAGGAATTCATGGTGTTTAAGGAATCCGTGAAATTCATGGATCTCTAGGAATTCCGCGAATTCTTTGAACTCCATAAATTAAGTCAATATCTTAATTGTGTGAATTCAATTAATTTCATGATTCATTTTGATTCTGTGAATTCCGTGCCTCCCATGAATTCCGTGATATTAATAAATTCAGCTAATTCCATGAATTCCATTATTTCCATAAATTTCTTTAATTCCTTCAATTCCATATATATTGTGAATTCCGTACATTTAGTGAATTCCTATATTTCCATGAATTGCACGGATTCCGCGAATTTCCGTGAATGTCATGAATTCCGTAAATTGGTATAATTCTGTGAATTCCTTGATTTCCTTGTTGCAAAATTTTCGTCTTAAAATGCTCTAATATATGTATTGGAATGCTAGACTATTTGAGATTTTGCACATTCGTTTCTATAGGAAACCTTAACATTAATACAACTTTCTGGCAAATTCTTGCATTTCTGAGAATAACAGGATTTCCTTCTTATTGTATCGGATATACCGTATTTTTGCAAAATCATCATCGCATTAATTGACGTATCGCATTACAGATCTAAATGATAAAAAGTTCTACGTAAAATACCTGTGTTGTACAGATATATCTTTAGGAATAAAGCTGTTACACCTATTCCTGCAGCAGTCGTCTTTTACTAAATCGTACTTTTTCATGTCACTTAAATCAGCATCATCTTCTTTGCTTTATTATTCTAAACGTAAATGCTACACGAATTAATTATTAATAAATGATGCTTGGAAATTCAGACCTTTGTTTCATATAAAATTTTCTTTAATGTTACCAATGATTTTTTCATACTCCTCGTCAGGATTCATTTTTCGTCAACACTTTTTGTCGAAAAATTTATAAACGGCAAAAATTGATATTTGACGTAAGAAGTACGTTGAGAGAAGCACGTGGATTCTTCAGAGCGTAGAGCTCGGCGCAAGGGATGTGGCGAGTAGTGGGGAAAGTGGTGCGAGACGAAGAAGAGCGAAGGCGTCAAGCTGCCGTTCCGTATGCGTTTAAATTCTCTTTTTAAATAATTTATATCTTGTAAAATAATGTACATAAATAATTTCTGATTTCACTACTAGCAAGTTTAGTTAAAGATCTTATAGAATATAACAGAATCCGAAAATCGATTTTTTTCCTAGTAGGTCCCTAATTTCGGATCGCGTCACATACTGCGATTTCAGCCAATTTGACTGGGGCGGGATTTTAATGTAAATTATGCGGAGCCCTTTGAACTGTTCGTGGAAAACTTCAACATTCATCTATGCATTTCTAGTAGAAACAAGGATTTAATGTGATGCAAGAGAATACTGTTTGTTGTGTACAGTACAAGAATAAAACAATGTTTTCGTACAGTACGAACGTTATCATAAGAAAGTTATTTGCGCTTAATTTATCCTTTTAAAGTGCTAAAAAGTGTAGATCCTAGCATACATAAACTCAAAATTGGATCCTATTATTTTTGCGTCCTAAATTGCTTACAGAACTCTATAAAATTATAATTTTATACGTTGATCAAATACTTCCCATTGTTGCACGATGTGAAATAACACTAACTTTTTCTAACAGTGTATCTTCTCATCCATACACCGCTAACCTGTGTGCATTAGACGTAGTCATTTCGATATGCACACATTACAAATTGTATGTGTTCCTAGTTTTATTAATCTATACCTGATGGATGTATCATAAATGATAGGGAGTAACAATCGAGAAAATAAGAGTGCCGGAATAGTGAAGTGAAAGTGTGTAGAAGGAAGTGAGCCGGGTTGTTGCAACAAACTCCTTACTGATAGGCGCTTTCCTATGACTTTACGTTATTTTTAAACTTATATTGGGTGCGCTTAAGTGATAGCTTTTTAATGAGCCAAATTACCAGAATATTGTCTAAAAGATACAAAAAATATTGTTTTAAATGAAGAATTGAGAACGCGACTGTTCAACTTTTGCTTGGAATTTTCCACATATTTGCTGAAACATCACTTAAAGGCCACATATATAGTTCTGCACTTGTATCACTCAGTACTTACAATATATTGAAAATCGAAGCGATAAATCCGTCATAGACAAAATTTCCACGATCATTCGTAAAAATTAGTATTAACCAGGCCCTCCAAGTCTCCATGAATTTCACACGATAAAATTTTTGATCAAGAAGTACCTTCTGAATCTCTACCGAGAGTCTACATTCGCCTTAAGCAGACAAAAGAATAAACATTGATGAACGCCTCATGTTTGACAGTGTCTACTGTCCTTTCCTGTATTTTGTAGTCAAATATTTATATTATGATTATATTTAATTTTTAGCAATTAATATTTTATTTTATCGACTTTAATACTCACGGTGTTTAAAATAATCATATTACTATAATAACAAATCACAACATACTAAGAACCTACTAAAAATTTTAATATCGGTTCCTATATAGCATCCAATATAGGAACATACATAGGATCCTATGTAGGGCTCACGTTGGATCCTATATGTTTCACCTATAGGTGCCACTCATAGAAAATGACATAGGATCCTGTATAAGTGTCTGTATAGGTCTCTCCCTAATAAAGTACCTAATAGTACCTGGAGAACCAAAAAGCTTCTGCGCAGCCGAGGGTGCCATAGAATACTACTGCGCACCTGTAGAGGTTCCTATATATAGGAATATGTTCAGGATCAAGTATATGATTCTATACAGGAACCTACATAAGATCCTTTATGGGGCTTTTTGTTATTTTCTATAGGTGGCACCTATCGATGAAACATATCGATTCCTATATAGGAGACTATGTGAGACGTTCCGCTTTATTTTCATAATTAAAATTAAATCATTAAGATAAGCTCAAATATTTATATTGGCGTCATACTAATTTGATTTGAGGATTGTGGTGTAAAGAAAATTGTAGGGAATCTTGAAAAATCAATTATATAAACGTGTGTGATGATTGTAACGTCTCTGAACTCCATTTAATGATGAAGACCTTCTTGTGCATTATCGAACTCTACATTTTGAATCAACGAAGTGTGAATTACTTTACTTCGTTTAAAATCTTAATGGAGTGGATTGTTTGAAATTTTAATCTAGAAGCAGGACGAAAATCGTAAGGACGTTGCATTTAATTTAAACGTTAGGACCTCCCTAATCGAGTAAAGTTTAGGATCATTGATACAAAATCTTAAAATGTTGAGGAGAATCATAAATTTAGTAGCTAAATTTAAATAAAAGAATATTGTTCTTTCTCGTGAGACCTTGCACCTTATTTAAACATGAGGACCTTGTTGCGTGATGAAACATTCAGAAATAAACATTTGAATTATGTATAATAGTCTCAAAAAGATCTTATCAGAGAGATCTATCGCTAAATTACGAAATTATCTCTCCCTCGGGTGAATTCAAAATCCATGATTTTTGTTATTTGATTTATTATAATCAAAAATTGCTGTAGGAAATTTTATTATCAGAATAAGTGTTATTTATTTGATTGTAATTATAATGTTCAAGTTTAGTTACAAAATGTTTAGGGCTAGTTTCAATGTCCTACCAGTGTTGTGGCTAAATTACATTATTGGTTGCAATTGACTGGAAAGGAGAAAGTTAACGGAAATCGAACTAATCTCTTAATGAATATAAATGTCGTTGACGTTAGTTTTAAATGCGACAGAACTATTAGCAAAAATGAATACAATTTTTGTTATATGATTTGTTATACGAATTAATACAATTTTTGTTTTACAATTTTTGTTATACGATCACCTATTAAAATCAGCCAAGTGTAGTAATCAAATTGAGAATATGAATGAACACAAAGTCATTCCCCGATTAGAGAATAGTAATAATGTTACATATGGAGGTTCCTATATACGAACCTATATAGGAATTTTCAGTAGGGGTTTTAACTAGCTAATACGCGAAGTAACCGAGTCCTTTTGTAAAAGCCCTAAGATTTTTTAATTCACTCTTCTGTTTTCAGCAGCTAGCACGTGCTTCTTATTTAAGGCGAGATGAAAAATTGGGTTAGGATGTGACTACTCACTATTCTGTTAACTTTCCCTATTACGTATTTTTTTAAATGGCAATCTGGAAAAGTGTTTTGACATGTGATTAATCACTCTTCTGCGAACAATCTCTGCAAGCTCAGTATTTCGGGCTTTTACTGAATAGTGCAGATGAAACTAGTTCTTTCAAAAAAACAATTGGGTGAATCTAATTCTAACTGACATTTTCAGTTAAAACACGAAATCAAATAAAATTAAAAATATCTTCGTGTTCTCCTAAAAACACTTAGTTATACTGCTTGCTGACTAGTTAAAACTAAGTTTAAAAAATTCTCTAGGCGTTTTCCGTTTTAACTAGTTAAAACTAGTTTTGGTTGTTTTTGGTTAAAACGGTAACATACCGTGTTTTTCTCGAAAAAACATGGAATCAGGTGATATTTTGTTGCATCGAAAGTTTCTTCCTAAATGTTTAATTGAAAAAGTGCGCGATGCATGTAAATGAAGTGAGAATTTTTAAATATGGCAGACTTAAAAAGAAATAGTTAGACACAAAAATTCATCCAAAATATGGTGAGGCTTTCAACGTCATTCCCAGATAAGCTGGAGAATCCGTCTGTGGTCTTTCGACGGTTAGAGGCATTCAACCCTTTACTAAGGAAAGCGTGCTATTTGTTCTTTAGGCACCATCGACCTCAGAAAGAAGACACAATTTGAGATATCAAGCAACTTTTAGTTGGGTAAATTGCTGAGTCCGTGATGAGGGCTCTTGTGGTCCTCAACAACAGGACCTTTTACCACCTTGGACAGGTCAACTTTAAGATTTCCGGCCAGGGACCGGAAGAGCCAGTCGAGATACAGGAAAACGGAGGGTAGACCTAAATGACTGCTTCCGTTCTAACGATTACCCAAATCAACTTGCATCACAGCAGAGGCGCCGCTGCGGTTCTGCAGATGGGCATAGCTGCGAAACACTCAGGTATCTCGCTAATTTAGAAAAATTGGTTATTTCTAGAGACCTGATGGTGATAGTCACAAATCTTGAAGAAATGGAGAAGCTGGTCATGTCATCGACCTACTTGCCATATGACACTCAAACCGACTCACCAGTAAAGGTGTGTATACTGGTGGAATACTGAAAGATAAGGGTTCTTTCTCTTCTGTTAAGGTGCGATGATAACTCCCACTATACTTTGTGGGACAGCATGGACAGCAATTTAAAAGTAATGATCAATTGGGATACCTAATCAATACTGATTTGTATGTTCTTAAAACGGCGAATCCACCAACGTGCCAACTCAATCAGAGAGGAAGTTATTGCCATCACTGTGTATTCCGGTAGTTTTAGAGGTAATGTCAAGAAGTGGAAGTCCTGAATATTACAGTCAAGATTTTCACGGAGGACACCAAATATACTTATGGAACTAATTATCAACCCACAAGAGTCCGAAAGGCTAGGAAGATAGACTGATGGAACGGGAAACTCGATGAGCCTCTTAGGGAAACTATAGAGAGGTTTAGACGTACCTCCACTGGTGAAGTGGATTATTTACGACGATGAGGAGTTAATACGGGGATTCAATACGTAAAGAAAATAAAGAAAGCTGGAACAACTTTTGCGCAGTCATCGAGAAAGGAACAGAGGCGGATAGACTGGACAAGCTGCTTTCTCGAAACCCGAATGCCTGCTATATATAGGGCTGCTCGTGATAGATAGATATATCCGCGACAAGGTCTTATCGAGTAAGCCACTCTACAAGAAGCAAAACGCCTACAAGTCTAGTCACTCGATCGAGACCACTCTTAACGGAGCAATAATATACCTAATCGAAGGATAACTGTGAAGCTGAAAGGCCTTGCGATTAGAACATTTATGGATATCGAAGGAGCCTTTAGCTAAACCTCGAGAGAGATCATCAAGTCGTTAATGGATTACGCACTGTGCCTATTACACTTGTGGATTACACCTGTCACATCTTAGCCAAAAGAAAACTAACAACGAATATGGGTTACACCACTTTATGTGGAACCGTTGTGAACAACGTTATACGCTACGCGGACGATATACTGCTTATCTTGCGCGGCCAGCATCTAGGTACGCTCTTCGGCGTAATGCAGCAAGCACTGTGGATAGCGCATTCTTGGTGCTAGAAGACTGGACTATCGGTTAATTCGAGTAAAATGGATGCGGTTGTACTCATCAGATTGTATATGTGGGGAACTACGAGTACACTGAGATTGGGAGAAGAGCAAGTGAAAATCGAAGAACAAGCTAAATATCTAGGTGTGATCCTAGATAAAAAGCTGTTATGAAACTATCACCCGGTGAACAAGTACAAAAATTTAGTGGCACATATAGAGTGACCCTGCGACCCAGACTAACGTATGTGGCGGTGATCTGGTGGAGCAGGGTCAAACTGTCCACTGTAAAGTATGAACAGAGAAAATTCAGGAGACTGATTCTAAGAAACGTCACTGATGCTTTGAATTAGACACCCTAGCTAACAGCATTTATTTACAACTGGCTTTAGAGCATTCATTACAGCTTTCTTTTTCCAGACGCGAAGTAACTCATTCTGCTGTTTTAGAAATGCTAAAACCAAGATTTGAGAGTGCAGTAACGATACCAGGTTCCTTGCAGTATCATGCGTTTATTACTTATCAAGAACGGCAATTTAAGTTAAAGAATTCTTCAGGTGCAAGTGAGGGTAGGGTCATTCAAGCGCATAACACTGACGTCAACTAGTGTAACCTATTGTAATTCACGCTCTAAGGAGGCCAGTTTGCGCCATATATGCGCATATTGCGGAATAGGAGATATCTTCGAAATTCTCTGGTTCGCAGAAGTGATTACCAAAATTCTTTACTCTGAGGCAGAGTAGCACATCACAATCACGTAAGGTGTGACGTGCTGTTTCCTCCCGGAAGCCACATTTTCGACAGCGCGGTTAGCTGTCGACCTTCATATTGTGTAGGTGCTTCATTAAGTGGCAATGGCCCATAAGCGTTTCTACCACAGCTTTCACCTGCTTTCTTTCCATGTTCAGGAGTTTCTTAGATTTCCCAAACATGGTTCTTTGATAAACTTTTTCGAGTGTTCCATACTTTTAGCCCTCGTCCAATATTCTGCATGCTCTATCAGGGGCCATCTTTCAATAGCGTGCCTAGCTGAAGCATACGAGATATCGCAATATGGTTCAGCTCCATTGAGGAACTTCGTAGTCCCTTTTTTCGCAACCATATCTGCTCTTTCGTTGCCCTTAATGTTCTCATTACCGGGAACCCAGATCAACTTGACCCAGTTTTTACCAGACACTTCGAGAAGTTCTTGGAGGCAGCTCAAGACAAGTCTGGATATAAATTTCTCTGATTGGAGGGCCCCCAACGCAGCCTAAATGTCAAAGCATATGGAAACGTTATGCTTGATATAACCCCGCTTACGAATCTCCTCAAGACAGGTATTAATCGCTAAGATTTCAGCCTAAAATGCTGTAGTGAATTTTCCTAGTGCCATTGCTATTCCAGCACTAGGTTTCATCCCAAATATTCCAGCCCCAGATCCTAGAGGATCCCTTGAACCGTCTGTATACCAAACGAGCCCTCCCGCAGTGAATATATTTGTCCTCTTTTGCTCATCATATTAATCTTCCCTTTTTGGAAATAACACCTTGAATGGCGTTGTGAATGAGTATTCTTTTAGCATGTAATCCGAGTGAATGCATAGGATTTTATCAATTGCAAGACAAAAGACCCTTTGCAGGCTCTCTAGCTGGTTCCTGAAACTTACTAGACTGGCTCTTAGCACCCAAATAAATGAGGCATAGGTTATTATTGGTCTAATGATTACCGTATATAACCAGTATATTATTTGAGCCTTCAATCCCCAACTTTTTCCAATTGCGCGTCTGCATGCCCAGAAGGCTACTGTAGGCTTTTTAACTATCGCATCATCGTTTAGTTTCCAGGTTCATTTTGCATCGAAAATGACACCTAAATACTTACCTGCTGTGGATAATTCGCCTTTCTCGCCAGAGAACCTAGGACTCACGAGATCAGGTAGTTTCCTGCGTCTCGTAAAAACCAAAAGTTCTGTTTTATCTGGGTTAACAGATAAGCTACGGTCGTTGCACCAAATCTGAACAGTGTTAAGAGCATTTTGCATAAGCTCGACTATAGTCCCTGTATGCTTTCCTGTTATCAAGATAACAAGGTCATCTACATATCCCTGTGTGTAGAAAGCTAACTCATGCAGAGCATAGAATGCAGCCACCTATTGACTGTGAAACCTATACTATGATCTTCAGCAGAATTGAATATAGAGTTCATTGGGGTATTACTGAAAGCTCCCTCTATACTTAACTTTCTGAGAGGCCAATTTATTATTATGAAGAGGTCTGTCTGGTAAGCTTTCCTCCTTCAACTGAAAATCTACTAACTTTTCTAACGTTTTCAACATAAAGGAAGTTAGACTAATCGGACTGAATGACTCAGCTTCATAGTGCGAGTTCCTCCCCGGCTTTGGTATAAAAATTGCTCTGACATTCCTCTATACCGTAGGACTATATCCCATAGCTGTGCACGCCCTGAAAATGTTACATAGCGTTCTTATTAGTACATCCAAACCTTCTTCAAACAACGACGGAAAAATACCGTCTTCTTCAGCAGCCTTGTATGAATTGAAATGACTGACAAACCATCTTATTCTTGATTGTGTAACAATCCGGCCAGCTATTCTCCAATCATTCTCATTGGCTCTCTGATCCGGGCCTTCAGCGGAAGTCGGCCTAACAGCCTCTATCTCCGACCGATACCCAGATCCCGAAGCAGGAAGGTGTACCTTCATGAGGTATTCTAGGATTTCGGACAATTGTTCTCATGCGATTTATTTATTGATTTTTCTACTATATCCATAGCAAATTTCAACTGATCAATTGACCTAATCCTTCCGGATATACTTGCCATGGCCTCTCCGAGACCTTCCCTGTACCCATTGAAGTCGGTCGCTCTTGGGTTCCTATGCCCAATCGGATCAGATATGTCAGCTGTCAGCGAAAAACATATATGCCTGTGATCTGGCAGGGATGTTTCAGGTGATATGTGCAAACCGCCGAATGCTTTGCTAATGGATACTGCACAAAAAGTTATGTCAATAACCTCCTGACATCTAGCTGTCACAAAAGTTGCTGTACATCCACGATTTAATGTAGTCAAATTAGTAGTTAAAAGGTAATCTAAAAGGTACTCGCTGCTAATATTCTTACTGCTCCATATCGGTTGTCGCTTTCCTACTCTTTGATATTCTACTTTGATTGCTACCAGATATTTGGTACTAAACCTAGTAAAACTGACAAAGTCGATATCTCTTCCAATATATATGGCTGTCCGGGGATTTCCTGTGATCTATTGTGTATAATAGAGCCGTATCTCTGTATTATGCCTTTGACCTCCACCTTGAAGGACCAAGGTTCTTGTATTAGTGCAGAAGCTGTTTGTTCCACTGTAACACGACTGCTTAGGATAGCAGATGCAGCTTTATAGTGGTGAACATTTATTTGGATGAAATCCAAGTATGAAGATTTGGCGCTGTTCATCACGGAGCAGCACCATCCTTCGACTGTTCCGAGGGGGGCTGTTCTTCCGCTACCCCTGAAGCATTCTTACGCTTAGATAGGATCTTTATTTGGATCCTTCTCATCCCCAGATAAGGTCTGGACATTTATCCTCTTAAGGATGGATGTAGATTTATTAGAACTGCCTTGTATCCAAGAAAGGAGCTTGACAGGCTTTGGAAGGTCCTTGGAATCAATGACCTTGATTCCCGCACCTTCCCAAGGTCTCAAACCGCCAACTGCCCCGATGGGCCATGTCCTGGACATCTCATCCGCGCAGACGACGGTCAGCACACCACTCTTATACCAACCGTCCTTAAACCTCGAGATAATGTCGCCAGGTTTTACTCCAGCGATCATTTTCTCGAAAGCCAATTCTATAACCGTTGCTTGTTCCATGCTGAACTTCCTTTGCTGGAAGTTCTCCGGAACAACGGCCATTTTCAGGTGACTTTGGCAAGCGAGACTGTAAGAGCCACCTGGGTCAGCGACCTTACCCCTCTTACTTTCTCTGTCCTCCTTTGGAGTACTGCCATCAGAAGCTCTTACTTTCCTTCTCGATAATTCCCTAACTAACTTAAGATGCAATGTAGACCACCCGAAGAAAACATTTCGATTTCGGAGAAAAAAGCAGAGGTAACTCTGCAGGCCTTGTTGAATCACACTTCCAGTAGGATTGTGGAATCGCAAAGAGAAGTCATAATCCAGTATATGCATAATTTGGGTAATACGGAAATGGATCTTTCGTTGATGTGTTCGTGGGGTGTGGATGGTAGGACTGGTCAATCACCTTACAAGCAATCTTTTAAATTAGCAGAAGACAATCGCCAAGATCTTGTCGCCCTATTCAGATACTGCAAACTAAAGAAACCGAGGCAATTGTTTTGAATCAAAAAAAGAAAATTGAGAATCAAATTGACAAGCTAGAAACTCGCAGAGTTGCATTAGATGATAAGTATTCGAATTCATTTTTCTTTGTTCTTAACATTGATAGACGGCAAGTACTGAACATAATAACAGGGACAAAATCCATGCAAACTTGCTCCATCTGTCATTCAACTCCTAAGTTCTTCAATGACCTGTCCAATAAGCTGACGGACCTATTTCTACCAGACGTAAATTCGTTGATGTACGGACTCAGTCCATTACATGCGTGGATCAGGATACTAGAATGTTGCTTGCACATTTCGTTAGGCTTCCTCTCAAGGTCTGGCAAGTAAGATCTCCTGCTCAAAAATAAATATTTGCTCAGCGGAAAAAAAGGTTCAAGAGATTTTGTGGGAAAAGTTGGGATTGATAGTGGATAAACCAAAACCAGGAGGCTCTGGCACTACGAACGATGGGAACACAGCTCGACGAGCTTTTGGAGAACATCTTGGACTTGACTGTGAGTTACTTCGTAATTTCAAAACAATTTTAACCGCTATGTCACAACAGCTCCCGATAAATCCACTTGAGTTTGAAAAACTTTGTGATTCTACTGCCCGAATATACGTAACTCACTACAACTGGTACCCTATGCCTTCAACGTTACATAAGATACTCATTCACGGAGCCGCAATCATAAGCACAAGCGTGTTATTGGTAGAAATGCTTGGCGAAGAAGCTTCTGAAGCTCACAACAAAGACTATAAGAATTACAGACAATTTCACAGCAGAAAACACGACCGCCAAGCTAATATGTATTATGTGTTTTATAGAGTAATGGATTCTTCCGATCCACTCATTTCTGCGATCAGTGTTCATTCGCGACTTCAGAAGAAGAAATTTTTGCCCATTTCCGAAAATTTCAGAGTTTTACTCGTTGCGCCTCAAGTAAATGTGATACCAGAAGACGCAACATCCAGTTCCGATATAGCAGATCGAGAAGATGAAGAGGCTGATCTTTTAGAAACTGAAATTCTGCTAGACGAAATTGAATTGACCGATGAAGAGGGTGATGGAACTCACGACAATTTGTAAGCGAAAACCATTTAAAAGTGTAAGAGGCAAGGGGGCTCACTCAAATCAAGCACCCCGAGTAGTGAGAAGCAAGGGGACTCACTTAACTCAAGCACTCCGAATAGTGAGGGGCAAGGGGACTCAATAGAATCAAGTACGTTTAGTTTTTCGAAATTTCGACTCCAGATTCGGAGTCAGAGCCTCCAAAAACCCTTAGATACCACTTTTTAAGTGAATCCAATAATTTTTTAAAATTATCGTCTGCCATATCGGATTAGCCATTTTGTTTTCCGAAATTCTGGCATCAGATTCACAATTAGCGCCCTCAAAGACCCCTAGATACCACTTTCCAAGTATATCCAATAATTTTTCGTGTTGAATGTCCGCCATATTGAATCCATTATTTTTTTAAATTTTTGACTTCGGATTTGCATTCAGCTCCCTCTAAAACCTCTGGATATCACTTTTTGAGTGGATCCAATGATTTTTTGAAATTAGGCTTCGCCATATTGGATCCGCCATTTTGTTTTTTGGAATTCTGACATCAGATTCGAAATCAGCACCTTTGAAAACCTTATATTAGTGTCCTTGCAATTCATTGTTGTACATTTCTATATGTTTTCCGACTTTTGACCACGAAACCGGGTCTCCTGGCCCACTGTGCGATGTACTGTTTCTGCATAGAGTGACTTGACTCGAAATTGACACGCCATAGACTTACTGTCCAGTAGAGGTGCCGCAAGCCTCACGTATTTCCAAGAAGAAAAAAAGACGTTTTTGTCAATTTTATTCAGAATTCTCAATATTACCTGAATCGAGATGAGAATCCACATTTCTCTTCAAAGTTAGCTATAGAATACGAACAAAATATGACTTTTGAAATGTTACCCCATAGGTCTGTTTAAAAGGGTCCCGAAGAAATCCCAGTGCAAAAAATGGGTTTTGAGGGATTTTGGCGGTAATTATAATTTTTGTGTGGTTTTTTAAAGAAAATTGTTTCTTGTAAACATAATATCATTTCATAATGATACCGAGATGTTTACAAAAAATTTTTAAACAATTTATTATTGTTTATTATTGTTCATCATTGTTCATCATTGTCAACAAGAGTGATTATTTAAATAATTTAATTTGTTTTTGTTGCAAACCTTTACTCGGGTCAATCCGGTTTTACATCATTTCCACGGACAAAGTCAAGTGACAGGTAAAATGGGGATGTTATAAGTTTATTTAGTAGGATTCTTAAAACCTTCTGCGATGATGTTGTGGATATACAATTAAGAGCATGGTGTAGTTTGGAGCTCGTCTCTTACTGCTACCATACTTAAACACGGTCGTGTGCTTTGGAGGTGACAACAGTCACCTGTGGATTTTTTCTTACTCCTAAATGTTCAAGATGTTTAGTGCATATTGCATGCACATTGCCTGTAGCCCAAATCACAATAGGATGAATAGATGCATGATTTAAATTCCTCTATATGGTCTTTACTTCCCGCCTTGACGCGAAAATCCTCTCAAAGCCATTACGCGGCATCCAACAATAATGGGCTCGATGCATTCGTTGGATTCTTAACATAATCGGCACTAATCAACCACGTCTTGATGAAACACGTGTTTGCGATCATTCATAGTGCTGAACACCTTGCCCTGTATCGCAAAGACGAATCCTTCCACTTCTAGATACACGACAATCCGCTTTACAGATAGAGCTGTAAAGCGCAACATCTCGTTTGGTGTTAAAAAGTCTCGCAATTTTATAACTTGTGACTTACAAAGTTTCGTGACATCTAAAACGCCCCTACTCCGTTTATGTCGTGTTAGACTACCCTTTTAATCGCTGAATTTTTGTGGTGAATTTGGTGCTGCGTGCCTTCCAAGCAGACGATTCTGTTTAATATTTCAAGGTCGGGGTTGGAGCATTTGATGAGCCCGAAGGAGTACGTGAGGACAGGGAGGGCATAGGTGTTGATTGCCCTGATTTTATTTGCCCAATTAAAAGAACTCTTTATAATCAATCGGAGTCTCGTAGTGAAGGCAGTCGTTAGGCTTGTCTTAACTATCGTATGCTGAATAACCTTAGATTTAACAATACCCATATATTTATATGACTCGCCCGCAGCCATTGGTCTTAGAAAGTCAATGATGCGTGGGCAGATTTTGTAAAGTTTTGAGACTTCAAGCAAATAGTCATGCGCCACAGAACGAATCGCTTGATTGTAATCAATCTATGCCACGTGCAAAATTCTTTTGATGCATACGAGCTTCATTCTTTGCAATAGCGTCTATAGTCACTAGATCTTTATTGCCTTACGAGTTTTTGCATCTTTTTGAGCGTCTGGCTTTTGGGTGACATGTATGTAGTACCCTGGAGCATAAAACCTGACACCAGATCTGGGTGTTCTATGATTTTCAGAAAATACCTTGCTAACGCATGATGCACACTCGTCAGGTACTTTTACCAACAGTTGTGCACCATGTCCGGACCTAGAACTTTCCAGTTACTTGCTCTTTTTAAGACCACTGAAACATCGAAAACTGTCATGTTTTTTAGCTGAATTTCAGGGCTGTTGCTTGCCCTTACTTTCTCCAGTTTGAACCACGCAGTGATAATATTGCATCTGTTTATTTTTCCCCGAACATCCGATCAGTAGTTAATCATGTTCGATTTTATTGCTTCATGCACGAATTTTCTTATACTGATGCAGTCTGACAGTAAGAATATCAAATCTCTGCCGCTGAGAGTCTATCGTCTCATCCAATATTGATGGTGTTAATGTCTTAATTTGCCTAGGGCGGATGATTTAAGTAAAATGGTTTATCAGCTTTCTGGTTCCACTCCCTTTTTTATAGTGAGTTAATCGACCTAATTTGCACCTTACTTTGCTGACATTCATATGCAACATGATCTTCTATAGTGGATTTTGATTTCTTGATGGGACAAAGACTGCATTCGTAGGCCTATTTCTGCGGCCTAATTTTCGAGCAGTGGCCACAGCTGCACACAATGCAAGACTTTGAAACTCTATAAAAAATTTTGTAACGTTCAAATACGTAGGTAAAACCTTGCTGTTGAGGTGTTCTATTAGTGCACGCAGATAATTTGTCATGTTCGTCTTGGGCAGAGAATGCCTTTGTGTTGGTTGTGTTGCTAAATCTTTTTTTCTTCCTCTAGTTGTATAAGGCTATCCACCTCTGGAGGATGTAGTGGTGTTAGATCATTAACAGGTTGAGGACAAATATCAATTGCCCCTGCTGGACCATGTGATGCGGCTTTCTCTAACTGATGTTCATTGCCGTCGTTTTTCCACGTCAAATCAACCTGCTGTTTAGTCTCCGTTGCTCAGTATTCTGTAATGTGTAGATTAGTTCTGAAGTCGTTCGCCTCAGCAATTAGTCAAATTAATTATTCAAATTAATAAAAATAATTGTTTAAACAATTTATTATTATTGTAAATAATATTCTATATTAATGCCTGATGGTTGCCCTTAGAAAGGTAAGAATTATGTAGATTTCACGAGAAATTTGTTTAAAAACTTTCATATTGTTTATAACTGTCTTCTCTTAGACAAATTCTAGAAAGTTGTGTTTTTTTTTCTAAAATCTTTAACTTTCTGAAATACTTTATCTACGAACAAATGGTTTGGACAAAGGTTGACCAGGACGGAGAGGGACATTTCACTGTGCCATCAATTTTAACCTCCAGGTCAATTTTAGGTCAAATGGAGGTAAGACCCTTTTCTGAAACGAGAACCCCCATTTTTGACTGTGGATTTAAAAAGAGCGGGAAATTTCAAGTTAAAAATGACTGAAGTCGATGACATCATGACCTTAAGGTCAATTTTCAAGGTCACTTGAAGGTCATATCGATTTTTCTCAGATTGAACTCTGTACACGGATGAATTTTTTTGTAGACTTCAGGCTGTGGATTGTTATCACAACACCCATCCAAACACATCCAGATGGTAACAATCATTTCGGTTAAGATGTGAAGACTCTGTGACTATGTAGTTACAAAAGTGACAATATTTACAATATCACTTCTCTGTGTGTAGCTACAAAGAAAAAGACGTATATCTCCTTACTTTTAGCATTACCCAGAAATAACGGCGTGGACGTAGTAAGTTCTGCTTTCTGTGGGGTGCTTTTTTGTCGTGAGTTCCCCTTGCCTCTCACGTTTCGGGTGGTTGATTAACGTGAGTTCCATTGCCTCGCACTATTGCTACCAGTGTTACAATCAGCCACGGAGTGAATGTTCGAAGTGTTCTCGATTGGCTTGAAGACACAAACGTAGACATCTTTCAAAACCGTCCACAGTTTTAAGCAAAGCTTCTTGACAGAAATTCGGGCAGGCTGCCCCCAATTCTTTTTATCATATCTTCTCTTGTCGTGGATCGCTGAGCAAAAACTAAATTTTCAATATAACCCCTTTTAAAAAAATCCGGTGATGTTAGATCTGATAAGCATGGCGGTCATTCGAATGGACCTCCTCGTCTAATCCATCTCTCCTTAAAAGTTAAGTTCAAGAACTCACGTACGATGAGTGCAAAATGTGGCGGAGCACCATCTTGTTGAAGCCACCTTCTTTGTCTTGTTTCAAAGTCAACGTTCTCCAATAGTCCAGCTAAATGGTCCTTCAACAACTCTAAGTAAGTGTGCCTGTCAACGTTTTCGTAAAAAAGTAGGGTCCAATTCAGTAGCCATTTACTATTCCGCACCACGCCATAACACGCCATCGATTCTGATGATCCATCGGTCTGTACCAGTGAGAATTTTCGTCCGACCAATAATGACAGTTATATCTATTGAGCTATTTGTCGCTGCAGAACTTACTTTCATCTAAGAAAAGTCCATATCGAAAGGTGAATGTCATGATGGTCAAAGTTATGTAAACCTTAACATTTAATCGACTTTTGTGAAGCATCTTGAAGGTTGGTTCACCCACAAGAACCAAGAAAATTCAGAAAAAGTGCATCTGGTAGTTTCTCAGATATTTGACCTTTCGAAGGTCACAAAAACCATTTTTACACGTGTCGTTTTTGTTGTGAAATTTCACTTTCTTTTCAAATCCGCAGTCAAAAATAGGGATTCTCATATAAGAAAAGGGTCTTACCTCCATTTGACCTTAAAAATTAACCTCAAGGTCAAAATTATGGTATAATAAAATGTGCCCCTTGGTGCTGGTCAACCTTTGTCCGAACCATTTCTTTGTAGATAAGTTATTTTAGAAGATATTTGAGATTATATTCTGTCAGGAATACAGCAATTATCTGAAAACTTATCTCTGCACCTTTTTCATGTTCTTTTGTGCCAATCCATATACCTACTAGTAATACAAATTTGAACCGTAAATGTGGAGGTAATTCGTTGATAATCATAAGAATTGGCCAAAAACTTCTTTTAGAACTATGAAACAGGGCAGCTGCATCGGTAGTAAGTGTAGAAGCTAATATTAATTTAGCATTTACATAGTTTCCAAAAGAAACTAAATCCTTGCACAGATCACCATCGTATATATTACTAATAGTTCCGTCAGTTTAAGGCCCTGATTTTAGTTTTTTTCAGATTATCGAACAACCCGTTTCGTATGAGATCTATATTCAAAAAGGTTCTTATTTGATACGTAATATCAATGGAAATAAAGTAATTCGGGGAGTTCATTGACAATAGATAATGTTTTTTACATTTCTCGCAAATTTTTCATTCTTTTTTAACGCTTCTTCGCAACACATGGCTCTAACGCTAAACAAAAAATTGAACAATAAAAATAATATCGAATTACCTCATTTGGTGGATCAAATATATTTAAGAGATAATAATCACTTATTGCCCAATCTTTAAAGTTTGGCCCAGCTAAAACTTTTACCACATTAATTAACTCTCGACGACCTTTATGGCTAAGCCAAAATCTTAAACCAAATCCAAAGATCATTAGAATAACTTCGGATACTTTGATACCTGCTTTTGAAAACATAATTCTATCGTCATCGAGTAAATACTCTTTTATTTTAGGTACATCAAAAAAATTTGTTTCAATATCTTCTTTAGAGATTTTCACTTTTAGTATATTATCACTATTATCTTCTAATTGAGCGAAAAGTGTCGGATCTTCATCGTGATCAAATTGTGATGAAACGTAAACTCCGGGAATTCTCTTGATATTAGGAGAATCTTCGTCAGGTCAGTTGTCTTCAGAAAAACTCTCGTTGCAAGAATTTTTGTTGATGGATGTTTTTTTTCCCCTAAAGATAAACTAAAAATATACAAATTAGTCAAAATGGAATGAAAGGGGGAGTGTAAAATCACGATAATTTTTTACATTCTCATCAGAGGATATATTAGATTTTTCTAAAATTTGACCCCTCCCCCGTTTTTGTCAAATGTCCACGTTTTGAGACCCCTTGAACACAAAAAAACATGTTTTTACGACCGTGTCTGTCTTTCTGTATATATGTCTGTATGTCTGCATGCAGATTTTTAGTGTCTTACGACGATAACTTCCGAAAGAATTGAAAGATTCGGTTTGCATTCGTTATACTCTTTTAGGGTCCAAAAATGAAGTTTAACTGATTTAGCCAGCCATTTTGGATAAAAATTTACAAAGTTAGAGCATTTTTAAATTCTTTGAAACCTCTTTTTTTAATTTGAAAAATCTATACGGATATTCGTAGTACACAAATTTATAAACTATTTCTCCAGATGACCTTTTTCGTGAAACAGAATTTTTGAGACTTACAACATTTCAAAAATTTCAAAAAAAATGAAACAAAAATTTAATTTGACGTTGAATAACGCACGATATAAGTTGAATCTGCAATTTGTCTGTTTCTGTCCGGATTTCGTGTGGAATAAAACTCGAATCCGAAATGATTCCCATTCAGTCCGGAACTTATACGAACGAAAAAGTTAAAGAAAACATTCCGAAAATTGAAAAAAAAAACGAAAAAAATAATAATTTTACGCGAAATAACGCAAGATATAACAGAAAAGTCAAGAAATAAAAATGTTGCTTTTTGAACGCCCTACAAGACTTGCACAACAATTTTTTGAATTATCTTAAAAAATCGAAAATTTAAATTTTGAGCCAAATAACGCGAGATAAAGAGGAAATAATTATAAAAAGAATTATTGGTTTTGACAAGATCTACAAATGCTTCTTTGCGCATTTTTTGATAGGGTAAGTAGTTTTCCTTTTAATCGTGAAAAATTTTGTTAAAAAATTCAAAAATTCAATTTCTCTGCCAAAAAACGTGAGATATGAGAAAATATTACAATAAACTAATTAGAACTGGCATTTTAAAAAGTCAAATAAAATTTTTGTTAAACATTCCTTTATAAGGCCAATAGTAAGTCATTAAGATAATTCTTTCAATCGTTTTTTTACTGATTCATTTAAATCTATTATACGGTGAACAGTGTCGAGCGCGGAGCGCGAGGTTCAAACGAGGTTCAAATCATTTTTAAATCAAATATCGAGCGCGAAGCGCGAGTGTCCTGGCGAGAATGCGTTCCTTAAGGTCGATAGAACCTTAAGTAAATAAATGTCTCATTTCTTCTAAAATAAAAAACAAACTTTGTGTAACTTTGTGTAACTGGAAATGACAGATAATTTTTTTTTAAATCAGCAGAAGTTGAAAGGGCTGTTTATTGGTACCGCAGAGTGGATATTTTTGATGCAGGATTAAAAATAAAGAATGATCAAATATGACTCTCAGAGGCTAAAATTTATTTTGTGCTTGATTATTTCACTGACCTCCTTGAAATGAGCTTAAGAACGATTGCAAATGATGAAAACTTTCATTAATTGGTAAAACTATAATATCTTGCAGATCATGATTGGGCTCATTATCCCTTTGAAGTGGATACTCGATAGTCCAAAAGTTCTCTTATACTTCAACCTCCGTCTCTGAAATATCACAAGTTGTTTGTGACATTTCTCAAAATTAAAATCTATTTTTTTCTGAGATTTTCGAAAAAATTGAAATTTTTCCAATGAGTATCACTTTTAAATCTTATTTAACTTTTACTCGGGTAAACCCGGTTATACATCATAGCCACGGACTAAGTCAAGTGACTGATGAGATTAGAATGTTATAAATTAATTTAAATAATTTAATATAATGTGATGCATGCATACAATTACGAGCGGCCACGAGCGTTGGAGGTGACAACAGTCACCTCTCGATGCTTTCTTAGAGCTACCATCTGCTACTTCACGGGTTTTTAGTCGCTCGCTTCCTGATGGTCAAGAAAGTTTCTTAAAATGCGACAGGTGTTTAATAAACCCGCCTTCTGAGCTGCTGCCAATACCCTACTGACTCCTAAATGTTCAAGATGTTCAGTGCATCTTGCGTGCACATTGCCTGAAGCCAAAATCAGAATGGAATGAATAGATGCATGATTCACATTCCTCCATATGGTCTTTACTTCATGCCTTAATTCGCTATACTTGTGGATCTCGGTTGTATAGATTGACTGCAAATTTTGGTTGAGCGGACAAGCAATGTCGATGATGTAGACTCTTCTACCTTTTTTTTCTCGGATCACGATATTAGGTCGATTGGCCCGGATGTAATGATCCGCTTGGATAGTAACATCCCAATATAAGATGTTATGTTCGCGTTCTAAAACGGGCATTGGAATGTATCTATAGAAGGGCATCCATTCTTTTAAGAGTCCTAGGTTTAGGGCAAGTTCTTGATGTATAATGCCCGCTATATCATTCTGTCTGTGCGTATATTCTCTCTGAGCCATTACGCGACAGCCATCAATTATGTGCTCGATGGATTCGTTGGTATCTCCACATAATCGGCACCGGTCAACCACGTCTTGATGTAACACGTGTTTCTGATAATTCTGATAATACCCTTAGATTCCATGTGGATATCATTGGAATACTGCTTTGTGACATCTATCACTTGCTGCAGTTTCTGGCCTGAACTAGCGTACAGCTTCAGGTCATCCATGTCAAGAAGAAGGGTCACTTGATGACCATCCTCATTATCATGAATTCTGAACCCATGAGACATGCTGTTTAGTGTTTTGTTCAATGGATTCAACCCTAAACAGAACTATAGTGCGCTGAAGGAGTCTCCTTGAAATATACCCGTCGTAAAGCTTATTGATCTAGTTATCCTTGGTTGTCCATGATCAAAATACTCGATTCTTGTACCCCAGAGCTTCATCTAATGGCTTAGAATGTCAATAATGCGTGGGCAGATTCCGTAACGTTCTAAGACTTCAAGCAAATAGTCATGCGGCACGTCATGCGTCTATAGTGCCTAGATCTTTACAGCCTCGTGAGTTTTTACAACATCCTTTTTGTTCTTTTGTAAGAATGTCATTCTCGTCGCAATGAGAATATACCTTATCTGAAATGATAGCTGTAAGACATTTATAAATTGTTGGAAGACAGGCTATCGGTCGAAAGTCAGATGAATTTTGAGCGTCTGGTTTTTTTGCTATCATATACGTAATACCTTGGAGCATAAAACCTGGCATCAGATCTGGGAGTTCAATTATCTTCTGAAAACACCTTGCCAAAGCAAGATGCACACTCGTCAGGTACTTGTACCAGAAGTTGTGCACCATGTCCGGACCTGGAGCTTTCCAATTACATGCCCTTTTCAAGAATTTGAAACCACGCAGCATCCAAATTGCATCTATTCATTTTTCCCCAAACACCCGACCAGCAGTTAGTCATATCTTCCAATTGAGGGACTTCGGTGCCTTGGTGGTTATTTCGCTTTACTCTCAGTTCACGATAGAACCTTCTTTCATCTGTCTAAAAGTTTTGATTTTGTTGCCTTCGTGCATTACTTTTTTTGTACCGACGCAGTCTGACAGTAAGAACATCAAGTATCTGTCGTTGAGAGTCGAACATTTCATCCAATATTGCTGGTGTTAATGTCTCGATGTGCCGAGGGTGGATGATTTTAGTAACATGGTTCATCAGCTTTCTGGTTATATTTTCTTTTTTGTATTGAGTTA
This sequence comes from Belonocnema kinseyi, assembly GCF_010883055.1. Classification (NCBI taxonomy): domain Eukaryota; kingdom Metazoa; phylum Arthropoda; class Insecta; order Hymenoptera; family Cynipidae; genus Belonocnema; species Belonocnema kinseyi. The sequence continues at coordinate 21,068,406 of NC_046658.1, forward strand.
ATCGACTCAATTTGCACCTTACTTTGCTGACATCCATATCCAACCTGATCTTCTATGGTCGATCTCGATCCCTTGCTGGGACGAAAACTGCATTTGCAGGCCTTGTTTATTATTATTATTATTATTTCCAAATTTAAAGGTTCTCTGTACATTATAAAAAAATCATGGTAGTGTTATTTAAAAATAAGCTGAGTTAAAAAAAATTCTTTTTATTTGGAACATAAAAATAGAAAACGAAAAAATCCCACTCTGAAAATTTCAGATAATTCACAAAAAATGTGAAACATTTTTATAAGAAAAAGAAGAAAAAATTAAAATTGATAATCATCTCGAAATTTCCGTCTTGTCCGTAAATTAAAAAAAAACATTGAAAATGGATCTGCATACTTTTTATAAATTTTTGTCAGAAAAGTGCATTTAAAAACAAAAATTTTGAAACAAAAAATCTCCCGATAAGCCAATTTTTGAAAAATGTGCGGCCATTTGAAAAAAAGAAGCCCATTTTTTTGAAAAACCCATACATTTTTTTGGATTATGTAAAAGGTTTTAAAAAAGTTTCAGCCAAGTCGAAAGGGGTCAGGATCAAAAGTGGTCGATTTTGCATGGAATTCCCATATGTAGACATCCTTAACTACAAAACATGTAATAGTCAAATACTAACTAGGACTTCCATTAAATTCAAGTCACATATCTTATTATTTCTTGAAACCAAAAATTACGTACAATAAGGGAGGGGAATCTAAAATGCGTTACGTAATTTAAGTACGGCCCCTAACACGTAAACTGTAGTGTGTGTAACATTCTCATCATATGAGAATATTTTTCTCATCATATTGAAAATATTTTCTCAGTAGCAAAAATAACTTGAAATAAATATTTTCAAAACCCTTTTTGTTCAATGAATTGCTTAATTATATAGATTAAAATTCAATAAATACATTTTATTTATTCAATAACAGAATTCTAAATTTTTGGTGTAAATCAGTGAAAAACCGGTTCTAGAAAAAAATTAATCACAAAAAAAAGAATATAAAATTGTATTATTTGATTCCTGAAATGAAATAATCGAGTTTTGAGGTTAGTTCTCTTTTCAAAATTCTCTAAACTAAAAATATGGTTTATATGTACATATAACAGATGAATATTCTTACCAGTATTCAATCAATAATCTAATGTCGGTTTCCAACATCGCACATTTCTCGGATGAATATGATAGTTTTTATTGGGATTTTGCTTATAGCTTCTCTTCACCGGTTTTTACCTCACAGTCATTACACTCAAAATCTCTATCACACTAAGTCATATTTCTCAAAAGAAATTGTCAAATCAGATAGCCGAGAAAAATTAATTAATTATTAGGATATATTGAAAACCTCGATTCTTTCAATATATAATTTTAAACGACAAAGTTTTATCGTTATACGCCGTGCTCTACATGCTTGACTGTTGAGACCGTTGACACGAGTTTTGAACTCGGCTCAATCCAGCTCCACTCGGCTGCTTGGCTTCAGCGACGGTGCCTATTACACAAACGCAAATACTATCCACGCATGCTTCGTTTGTTTGCCTCAAAGAAGGCCACTACCACAATCAGGACAATGAAGAAAAAAAACAAAGTGACAGGTTCATGCAGGCACATGGATGTGATGTTATGCTTTTACATACCGGTTAGCAACAAATTTTTCGACGTATAATTTCATTGAATTTTAAAGTGTGGTTAAATACATTTTTAGTGTATTAAAAAATTAAAATGTTTCTATACTTTAAATTTATGAAAATGTGTCCTCAATACCCTGACTTCACTGCTGTTCTGACCTCGGACATTGTTCTACATCACAAGAAAACAAATCCACAGAACACAAAATACAGAATAGCATGTGGCTATAAAGGGTCAACAAAATGTACAGAAACCGTTAGTCTAGCTGTAGGTAAGTTATATATCATTGCATAGCAGGTTCTTATTCAATTATTTATTAATAATTGTAATAATATGTGCGTAAGCGTAAAATATAAAAATTTAGCATATTACTGCGAGCACGTTGTGCCTTTTATTATCTAATGTATTTTGTTTTCAAAGTGGAATACAAAAGCCTTTATTTGTTTATTTTATTAAGTTGCAAAGAAAGATAAGACATTTTTTTCAATATTTTCAAACAGCTCCAAGGAGGAAATTTGTTTTCTATTTTTTAGTTAATAGTCTTTTTAATTTTCAATTTAAGTTTGCTTTCTTCTCTCATTACTTTTGAGATTTTTCAATGTTTATAGGTTGGCGAAATGATCGAAAATTTAATTTAAAAATCAGAAATTTACTTCGGATCGCCGTAAGATTCAAATTAATTCTCTTAATTAATAATTATCTATACTATATGACTTTTTAAAATTTTCAGTTGTATAGTCTGATTTTTTTACATTTATTTAAGTAAAAATATTTTTAAAAAGTTTAAGGTGTTCCCAAAACAAACAATTTAAATTTATTTACCACTATAAATTTACCCCGGAATTTTTAGGTATTTTATGAGAATTCATAGAATTTGAAAATATTTTAAAGAGACTTTAAGGGCATGTGACACAGCTAAATACATATATTGCCGACCTCACTTCATCAGTTAAATGAATGTTTTTTTGAACCCAAGAACTTTTTTTGTAAATAAAATATCAACAATCAATTCCAATGGCATCAGCCGGTAACGTTGTACACGAAAATACAAAACCTGGCGGCCACTAGACGAGGCTCTAGAGGGTTCGTATTTTCGTGTACAACGTTACCGGCTGATGCCGTTGGAATTGATTGTTTAAATATATTTTTTTACATCTTTTATTATTAAGCTTTGTACTTTAACGTAGTTTTCTTTCGGCTCTTGTATTTCTCAAAGTTTGAGACCGATCTTTTATGTATAAAAAAAGTTCGAACGTTCAAAAAATGTCGAGGTTCAGAAAAAAGATGAAATAATTTCCAGTAAAGTTCCTACCAAAATGCAGTACCTAAACGTACCTTATTGTACTCTAATACATTTTCTAAAGTTTCAGCTTAGTATTTTATTTACAAAAAAAGTTCTTAGGTTCAAAAGAATATTCAGTGATCTGATAAAGTGAGGTCGATAATATAGGTATTTGGCTGTGTCACATGCCCGTTAAGAATTGCAAAAGATTTTAAGTGAATTTAATATATGGGATGCCAAGAGATAAAAAATACTTTGCGATATTTCAAAAAATTTCAATTGATGCTAAGATATTTTGATTAATTTTAAAGATTTTAAGGGATTTTTAAAATAACTGAAGAGTTATTAAAAAGTTTTTTCAGAGATTTCACAATATTTCAAAGCTTTGTAACAGATTTCAACAAATTTGAAGGAGTTTTGAGAGATTTCGAAATATTGCAGAAGACTTTAATGGACTCTAAGGGATTTTAATATATTTTTAACGATTTTAAAACACTTAAACAGTATTTAATGATTTCAAAAAAGTTTAAGTAATTTTAAGGAGTTTCAATTAATTTCATTCGCACTAGAATCAATTCCTTAAAATTTCTTGAAATCGCTTAAAATGTTTTGAAATATTTTGAAAATTCTCAAACACTTTTTGAAAATTCATTGAAATTATTTACAATCACTTTTGACATTGCTTGAAATGTCTAAGAAATTGTTTTATATTCATGAAAGTCACTTAAAATCATATAAAGTTATTTAATGTGTCTTGAAATCTATAGAAATCTCTACAGAACATAATTTTCATATATTTAAAAATATCTTTAAACTGTTATTTTAAAAATTTTTTTAAATCCTTTGAAGTTCCTTAAAATATCTTGAAATCCCTTAAGGTCATGTGATACATTGTGGTGACACGTATTACCGACCGTCCTCTGTTATTTTTTTCCGCCAATTTAAAAATAGGGACATTAAAATATCGAGCTGATTTTTTTTTTAATGATAGGTATTATTATGGGACAGGTCTGTCTGGTCATTTAAAGATGCTATATTATTGATTAATATTAATTTTTAATATTTAAAATGTTCAGCACAGAGCCTTGTATTTATTTGCAAACATGTGCTGCCACCTGCTACTTTATGAAACATCAGGTTTCTCTGATGGTGTAGTTCGTAGCCTTTTTGTGAATTCTTTGTAACGATCCGAATTATTTGAAATTACTTGAATTCTTCTAAAAAATTTTAATATTTAATATTCTCTAAATACTTTTTAATTCTCCCAATTCTCAAGTATTTTTTGAATAAATTTGGATTCTTTAAATCCTTTTGAATTCTTTGAGTTGTATCGGAATGGCTCGCGTTTTCTTCAATTCTTTTGAATTTATTAAATTCGAAAATGAAGAAAGGCTAAATGTTAAGAATTTATTTGAATTCTTTTGAATCTTCGCATTTCTTTAAATTCTTTTGAAACTTCGGAATTCTACGAACTCTTTTGAATGCTCTTGAATTCTTTCAAAGTCTTTGAACTTTTGTTTAATTCTTTGAACTTTTTTGAATTCTTTTTATATACGTAAATTGCTTCTGATTCTTTTTAATTTTTTGCATTGCGTTGATTTTTTTTTAATTCTTTGAATTTTTCGAATTGAAATATTAAGTATTACTTAAAATTAAAAGCAACAACCCACAATAAAAAATTCATTTAATTTCTATGCGTACTTTTGGATTCTTTGGCTTCTTCTAAATTCTTTAAATTCTTTGAACTCTTGAATTCTTTAAATAATTTTCAATTATTTTACATATTATATTTCAAAGATAAGGCATTACTTATGACTAAAGTTAACAATATGAAGAATTAGTTTCAGTTGTGATATTAAAAAGCAAGTCAAGTAATAAGTAGCGGTGATTTCGCTGATGATTCGAATTTTCTTGTATAATTAAGGATGTACTAGAGATGACCTTGGGGCATCCGTAAGACGTCTTTTATAACATGTCTTTTGGTCACCCTAGGGATGCTATTAAAACGTCTAATGCCAGTACGAAAGATGTCTTGAGAACTTTCATGTCTTTAAGACGTCTTTAGGTCATCTTTAGGACATTGGACGTCTTCAAAACGTTGATTGTCCTAGCATAGGACGTCCTAGGAATGTCCCAAGGACGTTCTTGGGATTCTCATAGTTTTGTGCCCACTGGGTTATGCTTTAAAGTAGGAACACGAAATCAAATATAATAATTTTGACCTCAACTCAGGAGAACGCGAATATTTATATTATTTAAAAATACTTTTGAATTATTGACTGCTTTTAAATTCTTTCAATACTTTTTAATTGTTTAATTTGTTTGAATTCGTTCAAATTCTTTGAGTTCTTGAATTCTTTGAAATCTTTTGAATTCTTTAAACCTTTTAAATTCTTTGAATTCTTTTGTAAATTTAGATTGTTTCGAATTTTTTTAGATTGTTTACATTCTGTTGAATGCTTTCAATTTCTTCGAATCTTTCAAATTCAGACATTAATTAAAATTGATATTAATATTTTTAAATCAAGAAGTATTTATTTGAATTCTTTGAAATGATTTCGATTCTTTAACATTCTTCTAAATTATTTTTAATTTTTTAATTCTGTTAAATCTTTGGAATAGATTGAATTCCTTGAAATCTTTTTAATTCTTAGAATATACTTTTCGAATCTTTTCAATTCTCTGAATACTTTTGAATTTTTTGCAATCTGTTGACTTGTATTAACGCTTTAACTGTTTTCATTTCTTTTAAAGATATCAAAAAAATTTCAATTTTTATTTGTTTCGATTTATTTAAATTAGAAACTCAAGTATTACTTAACATTATTAATAACAAATTAAAATTAAGATGAGTTCATCTTGATTCTTTGAATTATTAAAAATTATTTTGAATATGTTTGATATCTTTTGAGAACTTTTGACTTCCTTACAATGTGTTGCATTGTTTTCATGCGCAATTTTTTTATAATTCTTTGTATTCAAAAATTATGGATTGCTCATCATTAATATTAAAAACCTAAAATTAGGGAGAGTTCGTTTTAATTTTTTGAATGCATTTGGATTTTGTGAATGCTTTTGAATTTTTTGAAATATTTTAGATACTTTTCAATTCTCTAAATTCTTTTGGATGCGTTTAAAAGTCTTTAATTTGCAAATAAAGGATCACTTTTTACCCAACAAAAAATTAAAGTGTAAAGTGTAGAAAATCTTTTCTTTTATGATTCTTTGAATTATTTCAAATTCTTTAAATTCTTTGAATTCTTTTGATTTCTTTGAATTCTTTTAAATTCTTGGAATTCTTTAGAATCCTTTGAATTCTTTAGAATTCATTGAATTATTTGGAATTCTTTTAATTAAAAAACTCAGCTTTACTTAACCTTAATATTACCCACTTAAAATTACAAATATTACCTTTGAATTCTTTAAAACCAATCGGATTCTTTGCATTGTTTTGAATACTTTGGAATTCTTCTAATTCTTTTGAATCCGTTTAAAATTCATCAACATACAAATAAGGAATCACCTATCCCTTAACAAAAAATAAAGTATTTAACAGTAAATTTATAATTTACATGCTTTAAATTTATTTTATTTCTTTACAAAAACGATAATAATTACTCTTACTCACAAAGCAAAGACAACCGCCCACACCCACCCTCTGGCTTTCCATTTGTTAAAGTGTAGAACATCTTCTTTTATGATTCTTTGAATTCTTTTAAATTCTTTGAATTCTTTCGATTTCGTTGAATAATTTTGAATTCTTTGAATTCTTTAAATTCTTGTAAATTATTTAAACTCGTCTAAATTCTCTGTATTCTTTAGAATTATTTGCAATTTGTGACACTGTTTTGGTGCTTTGAATTTGTGGAAACCTTTGAATTCAATAATCAAATATTGCCTAACATTAATATTAACAATTAAAAATTCCGAAGATTTAGTTTCAATTAATTAAAAACTTTCGTACTCTTTGAATTCTTTTGATTTCTTTGAATTCTTTTGAATTGTTTCAGTTCTTTTGAATTCTTCGAATCCTGTAAATTCTTGTAAATCATTTAAACTTGTCTAAATTCTGTGTATTCTTTAGAATGATTTGCAATCTGTAGCACTCTTTTGGTGCTTTACATTTTTTAAAACCTTTAAATACAAAAATCAAGTATTACTTAACATTAATATTAACAAATCAAAATTACAAAGATTTCGTTTGAATTCTTCAGAACCATTCGGATTCTTCGAATACTTTTGAATAATTTTGAATTCTCTTAATTCTTTTGAATACGTTTGAAATTCGTCAACATTCAAATAAACAATCACTTATTGCTTCACAAAAAATGCAGTATTTAACAGTAAATTTATAATTTAGTTGCTTCAAATTTACTTTATTTATTTACAAAAACTATAATAATTATTCTTACTCACAAAGGAAAGACAACCGCCCTCATCCACCCTCTGGCTTTCCATTTGTTAAAGTGTAGAACATATTTTTTTATGATTCTTTGAGATCTTTTAAATTCTTTGAATTTTTATTATATATTTTATTGCTAATAGTCATGTTTTTTAATAAATTTGTTTATTTTCACTGCTATTTTTAACGATTAGAACCAAAAATACCTACATTTAATAGGCATACATACCCTGCGTCGTTAAAAAATTTTTTAAATTTATTTTAAATGTATTTTTATGATAAAAGTTTATAAAACATATGTATTTTTTTTTAAATAATTTCTATCATTCAATTTGTTCTCGTCTCTTGTGTGTTTTTTCCAAAATTTAATTTTTTATATTTTTAATGTTATTTTTAATAATAAAAGAAAAACTACGCGTCCTATGAAAAAATTATTCAAAACAAATTTGTAGCTCTTTTTTCGGCACGAAACTTTTGTCTATCAATTTTTTTCATAGTTTGTTTCGTTTGTCCATACACTTAATTCTTTCATTTTTAATTTTATTTTTTACTATTAAAACAAAAACTGCAGGTCCAATAAAAAGGTAATTGCTAACTGTAGTTTTTTTAATTGCAGAATTGTTGTTGATTTCTCTTTTTTTCGTACCCTGCGTCGTTTTTTCACGAAAGATTTTTTTTTTGGTAATGTTTTTTTTATGATTAAAACAAAAACTACGCATCCTATCAAAAAATCATTGATCCAAAATTTGAAGCTCTTTTTTGGATGAACAGATTTCTTTATTTTTTAATTTTAATCCGCCAATTGCTACGAAAGTTATCGTGCTAACAGATTAAAAATCTACAGACACATTCGCGAAACCCTGTTTTTCGGGTTCAGAAGGTCTCAAAACGTAAATATTTATCAAAAACTGGTGGTAAGGAAGGAAAGGGAGAAGTTACACAAATATAATAACTTCTCTGTTGAGAATGTAAAAAAAAACAATTTTATCATTAAATATTTTCTTGCAACATGTGCAGTTTTTCATAATTTCAAAATATAGGCGAAGCATTTTGTTAAATAAAAATTTATTGTAACCAGGGTCATTAGCCAGAGTCATTAGCGAACGCACTATGTAACATAAGACAATCACGACACCGTTCAAAACGTCATTATGCCCAATGTTTAAATTTCACTCAGTGAAATTTATTATTTAAACAAATAGAACTTCCATATTGTACATTTTCCGAATATTATTATTTTTCTCCGAAGAAAAGACTTAAGAGTAGTCGCTACCTATCAGAATTATTGCAGATATATTTCAGCAACATGAATATTATATTTAAGATTTAGGTTAATTGTTATAATAAATTAATTTCATACCTGCTCAACCACAACAAAAAACTTTATCTTGAAGAAAAATGCCTAAATATCTCGTAGAAGTAGTTCCGAAAATGGAAAATAAACATTAATTTACAATTACTACCATTCTAAATATTCTAATAAACAAATTGGGTTATTTTATTTTTTTCGAAGATGTTTTCTCATCAACTAACTTTCAAATTAATTCTAAATTAGAATCAATAGCTGCGAAAAATATAAATATTTTTATTGTAAGTAACAATATTATGAACAAATAAAAAAATTTAGCGTTTTCCATCGCAAGAGAGTTTTTCTGCTAAATGAAGTTGCAGTTTCCTAAGCAGTTATAATTCATCAAGAAAGTGTGGCAATAATTAGCTATTGTTATTGTTATTAACAATAGCAATAGTATAGCATAGTTTGGCAAAATAACATCGCGAAATACTTTTTCTTTTATATTTTGTTTCTGAGTCACAATTATCCATTATTATTCAGAATTACTGAGAAAGTTACTTAATTAAGCACTACTATCGAGGTGCATTAAAATAATCATTACGAAAAAAAGCGTTTATTTATACGCGAACTTGCTGCAGATGACTGTTTATTTAAAATATTGTTAATAACAATAACAATAGCGAGTTTTTGCCAAACTTTCTTGATGATTTATACCCACTTAGAAAACTGTAACATGATTTAGCAGAAGAAATCATTTTTTTCTGATGGAAAACGCTATATTTTTCAATTCGTTTATAATATTGTTATTAACAATGAAAATATTTAACAATTAAATTTTCTGCAGCTATTTATTATAATTTAGAATTAATTTGAAAGTTGTTTGAAGAGAAAAACAGCTTCAAAAAAAAAATAACACAATTTGTTTATTAGAATATTTATAATAGTGGTAATTGTTAACAGAGATTTAAGGTTGCAATTGCTACAATAAATTTTACAAGTAATATTCGGAAATATTCTAATTAATTTGATCACAAAATAAGTTGTGTTTCGATGCTTTGCAATAGGAACTTGAAACACACAAAATCATAAACTACATAATTTTATTTTCAATAGTGCTGACTTTACTCATTATTACTGCGAGTGTACTCAGAGATGTGGTACTTAATGATTTACGGAAAAAATACGAAAAAACTGTATTTTATAATTTGACCAGAACTTTTATTTTTCAACACTAACGTATTTTTCCTTATTCGCCTGAAGCTTCATTATTCTACTTGAATGTGATAGCGTTAGTGTTCAAAAATGAAGCTTCCCTACCGAAAAAAATCTCTGAGTATATACTAAAAATTCTTTAGGTCAAAGAATCTCAAAGAAATTCTCCGCAGGCACTCAGGTAGACATTTTTAAAGGTCCAGGAAGCTCATTTAAATGGTCTGAATGCTTTAAAACAGCGATTCCCAAACTTTTTATGCACTTTTTGGGGAGCGGCAGGGGCCCCACCCCCACATTTTTTCACAATACTGGAACCCAAGTGAGACACTGGACGCTAGTGGTTCGTGCTCGGTTGCTTGCTTCGCTGACCTTTTCGTTGTTAGAGAATTAGAGGCGGTTGAGAAAAATGAAAAGTTGGTTAAATATTAATCAATAGAATTTTAATAAGTTCCGTTAGATTTGTTAGATTATCAAATAAACGTTAAAAAAGGTGGAAGAAGATCGGATAATAACTTCAAGAGTTATCGCACTTTTGTTGCATTCGCAAGATTTGTAAATATTTCATTTATTAGTTCGGATATTAACCGATTTTCAAAAACTTTGTTTTCATTTTCTTTAAATTATATTACGAGATTGATTCAGCCAATTAAAATTTAATTCAGCTAAGTCTATAATATCAGTTATTGCAAGTTCATAACAATGAAAGGGTCATTTGTGGTAGGTACACGAAAGTCGAGGAAAGTAGCCTTCTGTTCGCAGCGTGGAGCCTGTCTCGGAGCCTGCCTAGCTGCCCGGCCCGGGATGACATACCCCTGCCGGCGGCAGCCTCATCGGCCGGCGGCACTAGTTTGGGAATCGCTGCTTTAAAATGTCCTTTCCGAAATCGAAATACGAATACGATCATAAATAACAAGCAGAGAGGCTATCTTAATAGAGTAGCCGACACCCAAGGGTCCTTTGTTAAGCTTTCGGATTAAAATTTAGAAGTAGATTCTTTTTTAATTTCATAGTTAACAGATTAAACATAATAATTCGGAATCTATGGGTTTTGATGACTTCAGATATCTAACTTTTTTTTAATGCTTAAAATTGGAATTAATAAAACGTTTCTCGTAAATGGAATGAGATACGCTAAAAAAGACAACATTTTTGAATTCCACTAGAGAATTGTGTCTCAGTATATAAGTTATAATTATAAATAAGTATAATGAGAAAATTCATCAATTAAAAAAAAGTGTTAATAATTTGAAGAGAAATTTAAAAAGGGAGAGCGGATTAGCCACGACCAACTACTGTAAATAACTCTGCCCGCTCGGTACGTGACGAATACAAAAGGAACATTATATTACCGTCGCACCACTCTTAAAACGACCACTAAAAGGATCTTGAAAAGGACCCAAATTTCTCAAACTATCTCCGAGACTATTTTGTTTCAAATCGACTTAGTTTATAGACTCAAATGGGCCAAGCTATTTCGCTAAAGAAAACTCAGAGATTTCTTTCGTCAGGGTTCTGTCAAATAATAAAATACAGATTTTTTGTATTTTTTCCGTCAAATTGAATGGACTCATTAGTTTTTAAAGATACTTTACATTTAAACAAATTTTCAACATTTAGTGAAAAATTGATTGTTGTAAGTCACTTTTCGAGTTTTTTCATTGTTGAGCATGTTCTCCAATAGGGACTACATATTTTTTCATTTCACCAAAAATTATACGTCAGAAAAAAAGAATGAGCCCTGAAATAAATCAGTGCGATGATTTTCTGAAGGACAAATTTCATTAAAAAAAAAAGTTTTTAGGACCGAAAAAATTTTCTTTTTTTTTGCCTCTAAATAATTTAATTCGCCTGGACTACAAAATGGTGAATATTTCAACAAAAAATTAATTTTTAATTCTAGTGTTTTAATGTTTAACTTTTAACTTCAAGTAGATAAAGTTTGAAGAAAAAAAGGTAAACGGAAAATGTGAAAAAATATATATTAAAATTGAGAAATATTTCCTCTTCGAAATACTACCATTACTATAAATGTACGTGAAGCACTTTTTTCTAAATTCGGAAGAACATTTTTAATTGTGAAGAATGTTGAATTGGAACAGAGATTTTTTAAACTCCTTTCTTCTAAATCACAGTTTCAATTCTTCAAAAAAATTCCCGTTCCGTGTGAAAAATTCTCTGTTCCAAGGGAAATTATATTTCTTTGACGAAACTCCCTCCTAAAACAAAAATGATAATTATTTTCACCCATATACCCTGCAGCTATAGGTAAAGTAGAAATCACTTATCGAAATTGAGAAAAATCATTAAAATAATTAATATAATCAGTCAGCTGAATCATATTCAATCAGTCAGCTGCGACATAAATATCAAAAGAGGCTTGTATCAAAAGATACAAATTTTTAATATACTTAAATTTAAAAATTCCTAATTTGAAATAAGAACAGAATATACAAATTCTGAATTTAAAAATTAAAAATTTGCATTCTGGATTTCAGAGAAGAATGCTCGCATAACGTGCATCCAGTTATTTCAGATTTTCCGTTTTTTCCCGGTCAAGTTTTTTTAATTTTCCCGGTCAACTAAAAGTAAAATTTTCATAATGGCGGCTAAACGAAAAACATTTATTTTAATTCATGACAATAATTCTGAACACCGTTCAACACAACAGAGCGAAAAATTGAAAAATAAATCAATTTTCAAACAAATACTTAAAATTTCCCCTAAAAAATATCAGTTTATAAAAAAGAATGGAATAGTTAAACTTTTAATTGAAAAAATTAACTTTTAAGAAATAAAACGGATTTTCAACAAAATAGTTGACTTTTTTACCTAATTGATGAATTTTCAACTAAAATGGCGAATCTTTAATTAGAATAGATAAATTTTAAATAAAAATATGAGTTATGAACTAAAACAATGATTTTCGAACGGAAACAGTTGCATTTTCAAGAACAAAAAATTAATTTTGACTAAAAAAGATAAATTGTCCCGCAAAACTTAAATAATTAAATATTCAGTTAAAACATTATTGCTAAGCCACACAAATAAAATTTCAAGCACAACTATGGAATAAGCAATTGGAATAAGTTAATTTACTTTTCACCACCAGAAAAACTTTTTTTTTTAAATTTTTAATTGATCTCCTATATCATCAGAGATTGTACCTCACCGACAGTAGATCAACCCTCCAAATCATGAAGACAGAAAATCTACACAATATCGATCAAGTTAAGAATCTTCAATAACAGAAAATGTCATTCAAATTGTTGAATTTTGAACTAGAATATATACATTTTTAACAAAAAATGGAAAATGAAATTTTCAATCAAAAAGATGAATTTTGAAATATAATTATGAATTTTCGACTTAAATAGTTGATTTATAGGTATAAACCAAAAATATTGATTCTCAACTATCAATAACAATTTGTTAAAAAAAATGAATTTTTTTACAGAGTACATACATTTCTAAACACATAGTTACATTTCTGGATAAAAAATATCCATTTCGAACCAAATATTAAAATTTTCATTTAAAAGAAATACAATTTCGACCAAAAATATACGTAAGTTAAATTTGCGGATAAAAATGTAACTATTACCAAACAAGAAAGCAAAAACACGGCTGCAATTGCAGAATAGGGGCGTCACCAATCTTTTAGCTGGAAAAAATGTTTTTTTTTTGTCGACAAAATAATAATTTTCAACCCAAAAATAAACAAATTTTCAATAAAATATTTAAATTTTCGATAAAAAATTTATTTTCTTTTAAAGAAAAAACAAGTTTTCAATCAGATAGCTCATTTTTCAACCAAGGAAATGAATTTTAATTAAAATTATAAATCTTCAATGTCAAAAATAAATTTGTGTATGTTTTGTATTTTAATTTCAAAAATGAGATTAACAAAAAAATTCTTTCTGCAAAAGAACGTCGATTTTCTACCAAAAAAGTTATCCAAAAGAGATACAATTTCAACCAAAAATAGAATAGTTGGATTTTCCGTTTAAAATCTAGTTTTTAACAACAACAAAAAAACTGATTTTCAGAAAAATAGTTAGATTTTCTGCCAGAATGGTTACATTTTTAGTTGAAAAATTGATCTTCAACAATGTAGTTACATTTTTTAAGAGAAAAATGTTCAATTAAAATGAATCTTACAACAACAAAATAAATTTTTAACAGAAGTTTTTAGCTTCTAATTGCATCTAGATGAATTTTCAAGAAAAAAAGGTAAATTCATAACGAAAAATGCAAAACAAATATATTCAAATTCGACAATATTTTCTTTTCGAAATCCTTCTTCGACTCTAGAAACTGCTTGCAGCACTTTCTTTTTCGAAAATTTGGAACAAACAAAATTTTAAATTGTGACGAATTTTGACTTGAAACTGAGATTTTTTAAACTCCTTTCTTCTAAATCACAGTTTTAATTCTTTCAAAAAATTTCCGTTCGCTAAACTCAAAATATTCATTTTAATTGATGAAGTTCATTATAAGCATCATTGAACACAACAGAGCGAAAAATAGAAAAATAAGTGAATTTTGAAAAAAACTTTAATTACCAACTAAAAAATACCAATTCACAATAAAAATGTAAATAGTTAAACTTTTAGCTGAAAAAAAAGTAATTCTTTACAAATTAAACGGATTTTCAAGAAAAGAGTTAGCTTTTCAACCTGAGTGATGAATTTTCAACTAAAAATTACGAATCTTTAATTTCAATAGTTGAATTTTAAGCAAAAAAGACGAGTTTTTAACTAATACAGTGACTTTTGGCTGAAACAATTGCATTTTCAGCCACAACAAATTAATTATTATGAAAAAAGATCAATTTCTCACCAAAACTTGAATAATTAAATTTTAAGTCAGAAAAATTAGTGCTCAACTGAACAAATAAATTTTCGATCAGATCTATGGAATAATTAATTGAAATGAGTTACCTTACCTCCCCCCCCCCCAAACTTTCAAACAAAATTACTTTTAAGAAAAGAGTTACCTTTTTAAACAAAGTGATGAATTTTTAACTAGAATTTTTCATTCTTATCTTTTGAATAGTTGAATTTTAAATGAGGAAGATGGATTTTCATTTAAAACGATCACTTTTTAACTAGAATGATTCTACTTTTGATCAAGAAGATGATTTTCCAAACGAAAAGATTCATTTCTATTAAAAAAATGAATTTTCAACTAAGAAATAACATTGTTAAATAAAACGTACCAACAAACAACTTAGTAGCCTCGCCACAAGACGTTGGCAAGAGTTAGGGGCCAACATTATTCATGTGGGCAATCACAGGGGTTCCTTCCCGCCCCCACGAGATGTTAGAAGCGGTAGGTACACACCAAAATTATTTCTGTGACCAGTTACTGGGGTACACTTCCACTGACTTCCACCCCCATCAGACGTCATTAGAAATTCTTGAGTCATAAATTCTTGAGTTGCTTTTTGCCGGTACAGATAGTGTATATAGACTTCGTAAATATAAAACGTAATTTTTTAAATTTTTAACACTGAAAATTATATTTGCACACTTCTAACAAAGATATTCTTCTAGCCTCCGAATTTCGATGGCGCATTGAACCGCGTGTTTACAACCGATCGACAGCACCCGGTAGCGCTCGGTATCACTTGTGTCACTTCGGTGATCTTCGCCAATCTTCGTGTATTAATGTTCCCAAAAAGAATTCGTCCAGTTGAAAAGAGACAAGTGATCAGAGAGAGAGAGAGAGAGAGATCAATCGTTGCTGATCTGAATACTGATGCCCCCGTTGAAGACAAATTGGGCTTTATTATTTCGTTTCTTAGCAGTGTCGGAAAGTACACTTGGAGCCCCGAGGCGCAGGGCTGAAAAAAAATTTTTGGGTTCCCTCAGAAATAGATCAAGACCGGTCCCCGTAACCCTATCGTACCTTATATTTAAAAAAAATGTATAATACGATGAAAGCTTCCTAGAGTCAGGCATTTGAAAAAAACGCAAAAACCCGGCAATTTTTGTAGAAAGAAACTAAAAATAATCAGGGCTGCCCGCAAAGCTTAATTGAAAATATTCTCAGGAATTTCTAGATATATTAACAATTTTTATGTATTTTTATGCATTTTACAGGAATTCACTTGCATTTTTCAACTAAAAATCTAATTGATCCTGAGGGTAAATTGATATAGTGTTCCAATAATGATTTCAAATTCCACGGTATTTTTAAAATCTTTGAAAAGTTTCAAACGATTCTTAAGGATTTTAAATATTTTATTTTAAAATTTTATAAAGAAATTTTCAATTGATTTTAGTAAATTAATGAAATTTAAAACTATTACAAATATTTCAGTATGTCATAGAAGACTCCTATTCATTTTTAATAGTCTTTAAAATTTTCAAGGGATTCCTTATTAGAGATTTTCCTCTTGTATTTTCAATAGTTCATATTGAAATTAGAATTTTCCATTTTTCCACCGTATTTTAGTTAAATTAAACTAAATTTTCAACTCCAATAGAAAATTTTTAAAATAAAATTACTTAGGACTTTTTAAAAATTGATTTAAAAAAGGGAATTTTAGACAATTTCCATACATTTTTTATTTATTTCAAAAGCTTGAAGGGATTTCAAAAATTTGGAAGCATTTTAGAATATTAAAAAAAATTATCAGGCATTTTCAAGAGACTTAAACAATTGCAAAGTATTTCCAAAGTTTCTAATAATTTTAAAGGATATCAAAAAGTGTGCATGCTGTTGTCTAGAATTTTGAAGAGTTTCGTTTTTTTGTTATTAAATGAACAATAAAAGTACAGAGTTTTATAACCAACATTCTTATAGAAACTTTGTTTCATACAAAATTATTTACAAATTAAACACATATATTATGCTAAGCAGGTTTTTTCGTAATCTCATTTTGTTATAAAATAAATTTTCTTAATGGTAAATAAAGTATTAGATAAAATAAAGTAGAAATTCTAAAGTATATGAATAAGTTTTTTAACCTTATAACATTGGCGTTTCTTGATATTTTCATTTAATGAAAACAAAATATTTTTTTTAGAATATTTAGCAAAGAAAAAAATCTTTCAGACTGTGATATTGCAATCTTAAATTGTGATTTCTTCGCGAAAGGATACACTTTGGGATGATACATTTTTTATTGATTTTTATATGACTTAAGCGTTTAGATTAATTTTACGAAAATCCCGTGGAAAAATTGAAAATTCAAATTTCGATCCAAATGACTCAAAATACAGGACAAAATCGCGAAAATGAATTATAACTTTTAAGAGTCCTAAACAATTCTGTTTTAAACATTTGTTTATATGATTTTACAATTAAATGTAATCTTGCGAAAATACCTTGAAAAAATATAATAGTCAAATTTTGATTCAAACGACTCAAAATACAGGAAAAAATATCGAAAAGAATTATAACTTTTGAAAGTCCTAAATAATTTCATTTTTACCATTCTTGTATAGGACTTGAATATTCAGTTAGATTTTACAAAAATACCGTGGAAAATCGAAAATTCAAATTTCGATCCAAGTGATTCAATATACATGAAAAAATCTCAAAGAAGGAATTATAATTTTTAAAAAGTCCTAAGTAATTTTATTTTAAAAATTTTCTATTGGAGTTGAAAATTTAGTTTAATTTAACTAAAATACGGTGGAAAAATGGAAAATTCTAATTTCAATATGAACTATTGAAAATACAAGAGGAAAATCTCTAATAAGGAATGCTAATTTTTGACGAGTTCTAAAAAAAATGTATTTTTTCTACTTTTTGATAGTGCATGACAATGTAGTTTCATTTTACGCAAATACAGTGGAAAATAGAAGATTTAAATTTTGGATTGAAATGATTCAAAATACATGGAAAAATTTAGGAAGGAATTATAACTTTTCAAAAGTCATGAATAATTATATTCTAACAATTTTTTTAGAACTTGACAATTAAGTTTAATTTCACGAAAACACAGTGGGCAAATTGAAATTTCAAATTACAACCCAAACATTTAAAAATGCGAGGAAATATCTCAAAAAGAAATTATAACTTTTGAAAAGTCCTAAATAATAATTTTATTTTAGCATTTTTTTCGCTTTGATAATTTAGTTTGATTTTACGAAAATACTGTGGAAAATTTAAAAATTTAAATTTTGATCTAAACGATTGAAAATACAGGAGAACATCCCAAAAAGGAATGATAACTCTTAAAAGGCCAAAAAAATTTTATTTTTAAATTTGTTAATTGGTTTTGGCAATTGAGTTTCATTTTACGAAAATACCGTCGAAAAATAGAAAATATAAATTTGGATCCAAACGAATCAAAATGCAGGAAAAAATCTCAAAAAAGAATTATAACTTTTAAAAAGTCCGAAATAATTTTATGTCAACCATTTTTGTATGGAACTTAAACATTTAGTTACATTTTATCCATTTTTTGGTAGGGTCTGTAATCTTAGTTTAATTTTACGAAAATACTGTGGAAATTAAAAAAATTTAAACTTTTATTCGAACGATTCAACATTCAGGAAAAAATTTCAAAAAGAAATTTTAACTTTCAAAAGTGCTAAACAATTTTATTTTCCGCCAAACTATGTGAAATGCCAAAAATGTTTAAAAATTAAACTTTTTCATCTAAAAAAGAACTAAAAGACTTTATTTGAAAATATTACAAAATACTTGAAATTACTCCATTTGAATACAATGTTAAATTTTTATTTATTTAAAATTAAAAATTAAAATTAATTCATTGATGAGATTTTGATTAATTATATTTTTCAGATTGTATAAATTTCGGGATTTACCGAATGAAATCCGGATTAACCGCAATCCGGATGATATGCGGATTAACCGCATTCCTCAGACCGAAAAAATTTCGGATTTAACCGGATGAGATCCAGATTACCTGTATTTCTTTCACCTCACAAATTTTGGACTTAAACGGATGAGATCCGGATTACCTGCATTCCTTACACCTCAAAAAGTTCGGACTTGAACGGATGAGATTCGGATTAATCGTATCCTTTAGACCGTGCAATATACGGACATAAGTGGATATATAATCCAGATTAATGCAGTCGACTTAAAAAGCGGACAGGAGCGGATATAATCCGGATCCATCGAATCCGTCAGACCGCGTTAAAAACAGGCATGACTGAATACAATCCGGATTGATAAAATCAGCCAGACCGTATAACGTCCGGATTCTACATGATAATATCCGGATATGTATATAATTGCGGACAAAACCGGAAAATTCCGGATAAATTTCGGAATCCGGATTTTGTCCGAAATTTTAAGCAGGGAAGCTTTTAGATAACAGCACATCTAACAGTCATCTAATTTTAGTAGTGCTTCGCTGGAACAAAAACGGCAGGCGTCTAAAGATGAACATGCAGCAGACCTTGATTTTGCAGCAAACATGTTTGTAGATAAATCTTATACTTCTTTTATAAATTCAAATTCAGATGCAGAAACGTCGTCATCTGAACCAAAGCGAAATACTATGTATAACTAAAGCTTGCATGAGCTTTAAAAACTTTCAAAGTAATGGACAGAAAACCCTCCATTGGAGGTCCGGTCCTTGTTATAAAAGAACCTGTACATCTTTTATAAAATTAAAAACAAAGTTGATAGTAATTGTAAACATAATCATGAATCGGGTTGCGGTAAAGCACTAAATAGACCAACAATTGGCAATGTAGTGAAAAGAAAATCAATAAAGAATCTTTCTGAAAGGCCATTCGAACTGGTACATAAACAATTAAAAGTTAATTATGTACCAAATTCGCTAGTAGTTATACTAGCGATTTTACTTGCATACGAAGAAACATGAGATATGCTCGAAAATCGTTGATACTACTATTGCCAAAAGATGTGCTCGAAGTGCACTGGATAGCATTAAAATCGAGACAATTGAAGAAGAAAAGTTTTTGCTTATGAAAGATAAAAAAGAAAAAATAATGATGTTTTCGATCATTCCTAATTTAACTTTTTTGTGCCTTTTTCGAATGCGTTCAGAAATTTACTTTCACTGATCTTATAGAATTGGCTGCGATACGGGAGCAGCTAACACACTAGTGCGAGATACGGTGCCTTTACTTTGCTAGAGGATAAAAGCGGAAGGGATCTTTTATATTTCATGTGCAGACATCATATTCTAGAGATACTCTCGAAAAGTGCATTCGAAGTAAAGTTCGGAAAACTACAGGTCCATCTGTTCCTTTTTTTCAAAATTTTTTAGGATGAGTGGACTAGTTTAGACTGCCAGAACTACGAACGTGGCATTAACAATCCACATGTAAAAAACGCCATAAAAATAAGGAAGAAGATATCCTGGTCTTTCTCATGAAGAGAATAAATGACGATTATCATCTGGAGAACTATAGGGAGATCCTTGAGCTGACGGTAATATTTTTGACCGGCACATTTACGTTTTCATGGTATTGATTAACATCAAGTATTCGTTTGAAGCTCCACGAGCAGACAAAGCACAAGTTTAGAATGTGCAATTAATAAAAGACCTGCAGCTTCATGCAGCGGTATCAGATTTTTTTCAGCCAGAAAATGAAAAATTTTGATGCAAAAAGCTTTGGAAAGCGAAAAGTAACATCAGGAGAACTTAAATAACCTGCCAGCTCTATCCATATATGACATTCTTGAAAAAAATATCGACGCTTTTATTTTAAAAAGTTGAAATACTTTTTCACGGACTTTAAAATTAACGCATCATTTCTCAGCGAATACACGAATCATTCAAAAACTGATGTACATTATCAGCAAGGTGAGACTTCAGTTAGAAAATGATAATGTACATCAGTTTTCCAATGATTCGTGTCTTCACTGAGAAATGATGCGTTAATTTAAAGTCCGTGAAAAAGTCTTTCGACTTCTTTGAAATAAAAGCGTCGATATTCTGTGCGAAAATGTCATATATGGATAGAGCTGGCAGGTGCTTTAAGTTCTCCGGATATATATATATATATATATATATATATATACACACACACATACACACACACACATATATATATATATATACATAGTCATCGACGAGACGTGTTTTCTACAGGGCAGAAGGGCGGGGTCTGATATTAAAATATTTGCAATTCCAAATTTTTCTTCTACGCCTTGCAATAAACTTCTTGTGGTGATTCAAAACAAAACGTTTACAAGTCATTTAAAGACCTAGTCCTTCCACCTAATCCCAATTATTCTGTTAACTTTCACTAATTAAGTGAAAACAGAACAGAAATGTTAAAACTTCTGAAAAAACCGCAGTTATTAGGCATTGACAAGAATGAAGATAGTCATAAACAGTAATTTGTTTAAATAATCATTTTTGCTAAATCTAATCAATTATTAACTCACTAATAATGATAAAAAGACAAACATTTAAAATATTTAGAAAGAATCATAACATTCTACCATTAAGCAAACAAAGTATTATTAAGAATGATAATAAATTGTTTAAACAATTATTTTCTTAATTAGAATTAATTATTACTTCACTCTAATTTAAACTTGGACTAAAAACCAAAAAATTTAGAAAAAAACCCGCATCTTTCTAGAATTATTCAAATGGAATATTATTAATACTAATGCTAAATTGTTTGAAAAATTAATTTTCTTGTTTCTAATTAATTGTTTTACTCATTTTAATTGTAAATTAAACTAAAATTGATTTTTTTCAAACTGCTATGTTATAACATTATTCTTAGGGAATATTAATAATAATAAAATAAATTGTTTAAACAATCACTTTTGTTCACATTGATAAACTATGGTCTCGCTCTAAATGAAAATCGGAAGCGTGGAAATTTTTTTTAGACATGTGACTTTTAACTCTATTCTATAAGAAAATTGCTAAAAATAATAAATATTGCTTAAACAATTTATTTAAACATCTAATTACCAGAATAAAGCGGTAATTTATATACAAAAAACAATTTTCATTAAAAAAACCGCACAACGATTATAATTAGCGCGTTCAACTTCATGGGGCTTGCGACACATCTGAATATCATTTTTTTCAAAACAAAACAACATTTTTTTTCTGGATTCAACATATTTCTGGCC
>NC_046658.1:21090412-21110896 GCF_010883055.1 Belonocnema kinseyi
GGTGGTTATGGTAGCAGAGTGTATATATATATATGTGTGTGTGTGTGTGTTTTTGTCTTTAATTATATACAGTAAAATTTTTTTTTAATTTAAACCAAATTTGTCCAATTGTAGGACTATGTACTCAGCGCCCGCGCATAGAAAGGATCTTTATGGTCAGTATGGGGTTGCGTAAAGCAAAAAATGAGTGGCTGGGGCATTTTTGAAGTTCGAACTACGAAAAGCAGTTTTTCGAGAAAACCGCATCTAAAATTGGCGAATGCCGTAAGCACACGTTTATGTATTTTTTCGAACATGAAGTATACCTACTTCCTGGTACTACATGGATAATAATTTTAACCTCAACTTAGGAAAATACGAATATCTTCTAAATTAGAGCTGGCCATAAGGCATTTTCATGCTAATTATCTGAATTTCAGTATTTCAGAGAATTAAATTCAGCCAAATTATGTTGAAACTCAAATCAATTTTCTTTCTGACTAGATTAAAGATGTTTCGTAATTTTTTGGAGGATTTAAATATAATCTAAATTTCTTATCAGTGGAGTGAGTGTAAAATGTTTTTGAATTTCAGTTCTCGATGCGGACAAGGTACGTCAGTGTGGGAAGCACATCTTTGTGAGCCTACAACGCATACTAGCAGACGCTACAATTGAGCAAGTTAACGTCAATTGATCTAAATTGGTTCAATTGGGTGTAATTGCGTAAAGGCGACGGGGAACCTCCACTCTTACCATATCTACGCTTCTCTACATGTATCTTCGTAATACTGTTCTCAGGGGTTTCGTGACAATGCGCGGATACGCATCGCATTATAAAAATATACACTAAAAAAATGACCATAAAACTATCATACGTGTTTATATTGCCGGATGACAAAAAAAGAAATAAGTGCTTGGAGCAAAAATGTCAGTAGAATTTTCATAATAGTCAACAAAATAAAAAATGTTATGTTTTAACACAGAGTTTTCACATTTTTATTATAAGTAATCTTAATTAAAACGAAAATTTGATCAAAATATATTAGTAGCACTGAATCAAGATTGGAAACCGATTCCAAATTTTATATTGGTTTGCAGTACACTAATTAATGGCTAGATGGGTTCTCTTTGGTGGTAAAATTTCAAGTCGGCTACTGCTTGAGGAACAGTTCAAAACAGTTTAAAAAGTCCTTGGAACAACTTTTTGATCGTTGTTAAAAAAAGTCGCCAAACTAACATTTTTATCGCACAGAAAAGAATAAATTTGTACAGTTTCCTCCATAATAAGAAGGTATTAGTTTTATGTGAAAACTGACTTTCGCAGATTTGATCAAATTTTTCCGTTTTGAGGCGATTTAACGTCGGTTTGGGCCTGTCTGTCTGTCGTCGTCGTTGTTGTTGTTGTTGTTATTGTCGTTTGTATACCACATAACTTTTGAAAGACTCGCATTGGACTATGCTTTGGCACAAAGTACGAGGGACCGAAGAAAAAGAGCGAGATCGTTAACCAGCCATTTTTGACAAAAATTTAAAATCGACAGCTATTTATAGTATACAAAAACACGGACAATTCATCCATGTGGCTTTTTTTTGGATAAAGTTAAAGTTCTAAAAGTTATAGCTTTTCAAAGTCCAAAAAACCAAACAATAATAGACATTTTAAAAAAAGCAAAGCATACCATGGGAAAAAGTGAAGATAAGAAACACGTTACTTTTTCAAGGCCCCACATGATTGTCTAAACAACTTTTTTAACTTTGTTGAAAAAAATCGCAAATTCAAATTTATTATAGATATTATCTAATTTCGCCATTTTGAGGCCTCTCCTGAGTTAGAAAAAAAAAATTTAACGTCGATTTCTGCCTGTCTGCCTGTTGTAGTCGTCGTTGTTATCGTTTGTATACCACATAACTTTTGAAAGACTCGGATTGGATTGTGCTGCGGCACACAGTATGAGGGATCGAAGAAAAAGATCGAGGTGGTTAACCAGCCATCTTATATTTACACACACACACACACACATACACACACACACATATATATATATATAAATGAATGTTTTTCTTTATGTCCTTCATAGAATCGTAAGCTATGCATTTGATCATGTGATGATCTTTAGCAAAGTTGTTGCGCAAGAGCCCACGAAGGTTTCTGACTTGGTATGACCAATTTTCAACTGAAAAACAGCAATAAAAAGTATAATCACTCCGCGGCGGCGAAGCCGCCGCCACAGAGCGCAGCTATTTTTTGATGAAAATTCAAAATTGGTAGCTATTTATAGTATACAAAAACACGAACCATTCATCCCTGCGGACTTTTTGTTCGATAACGTTTAAATTGCGAAAGCTGTAGTTTTTTCAAAATCCATAATATCAAACGATAGTAAACAGTTGAACCTAGGCAAAGGTATCATAAGAAAAAGTTAAGATAAGAAACACGTTACTTTTTCAAGGCCCTTCAAGAATGTCTGAAAAACTTTTTAAACTTTGTACAAAAAAAAATGAAAATTCAAAACTTTTTCGTACAAAAAATAATGAATGATCACATTCTCATTCACAATGAGAAGTTATGAGTTTTACGTGAAAATTGACTTTCGCAGATTTTATCAAATGTCTCCGTTTTGAGGCCTTCCAAGTAGGGAAAAAAGCTTGAATGTCGATTTCTGCCTTTTTGTCGTTGTACTCCTTTTGTTGTGCTTGTCTTCTGTATACTGCATAACTTTTGAAAGAGTACTCGGATTGGATTGTGGTTTGGCACACAGTATGAGCGATCAAACAGAAAGATCAAGTTTATTAACCCCGGCCATTTTTGATAAAAATTTAAAATCGACAGCTATTTATAGAATATAAAAACAGAAAAATTCATCCCTGTGCCTTTTTTTGATAAACTTAAAATTATTAAAATTGTATCATTTTTAAAATAAAAAAAAACCAAACGAAAATAAACACTTAAAGCCAAACTCAGCGTATCACAGGAAAAAGTAAAGATAGGAAACACGTTACTTTTTCAAGACCATACAAGATTGTCTAAACAACTTTTTAAACTTTGTTTAAAAAAATCGCAAATTCAAATTTCTATCGCACAAGAAAGAATGCATTCTTATATTCTCATCCATAATAAGAAGGTATTAGTTTTATGTGAAAACTGACTGCTTGAAGCATATAAGTAGTAATTTAAATATTTTGTTTGTTTACATAGTAGTAGGCTTAGTATTAATATTCGTGAGAAAATGGAAACAATCATAAAATTATTAATTTTTTCATTCTTTATGACGTTACTTAAAGCATTAAAAATAATTTGAAAAGGCACTATTTTGAAAATAATTCGAAAATGATATTGATTACGAATATTTATAAAACTAGTAAAGTAATACCGAGTAGGTTACATGTGCGCATTAATGAAAAATTATGAGGTACCTAAATACAGTGATCTGCTACATGTGCGAAGAAGCCTTGATCGTAGTAATGAACTGATTAATAGGTTGGTTAAAGATAGCTACACCGTAAGAAATCTCATTAATTAAATTAAATACACTACACATTTCCGTCACAGTAGTTTGTGAGACATAATCTGTGTTATATTTAGCTATTTCGAACAACTTAACATCTCTCAACCTTCTGGATGGTACTGAGAATGGTATTTTTTACATTAACGCATGACAGTGTGTCCATTAAGTATTTTGTGTAAAAATATTCGACTCGCAAGAGTTCTTCTGTTGTCTAAGGATTCAAGTTTAATATTTTATTAACAATATTAAGGTAACCAGTCTCTATAGGGATCTTTAGTTTAAATTCAATCGCTTTGCAGAAAACGATTTTGAATCGACTCAATTTTATCCTCATAGACTTTTTGATACGGAGCTCATATCACAGAGGCGTATTCCAGTATGGGTCGGAATAAGGACGCAAAAAGCGTTTTCAAGGTTTTTATTTGTCGAAAGTCTTTAGAGACGCGAAGTAAAATTCCAAGTATTTTCGAAACTTTAAGGGGAGATCTATTCATATGATACTGATCTTTTATGATTAGAGATTCGCGTGAGAATGAGATGGTTTGGTATTTGTCGAGATCAAAAGACATTCCATTTATTTGACACCAATGACTGATACTTTTAAGTCCTTTTGTAGGAGTTGAGCGTCGTCAATTGATCTAACCATAAAAAATAATTTCATATCGTCAGCATAGTGCAAGAGTTTCCCAAAAGTTATCATTCTAGTGATATCGTCGATAAATATGATTAAGAGTATCGGCCCCAGCTGCGAGCCCTAGAGGACTCCCGAACTGGGACAGTAACTATAAGATTCGGGTTCTCCTGTTTTTTCAAATTGTAATCTCTCCTTCAGGTAACTGCTGAATCAGTTTAACAGAGATCCTGTAACACCATAAGCTTTTAATTTTGATAGAAGTAGATTATGACCAGTGAACCTCTCCTAAATACTTGTGAATCGCTTGTGAATTTGCTTTATCAAAGTCTAATATAAAAATGAATCAACAACAGGAGGACGTTCTCCTGGAAGACTAATAGAAATGTAAATATTCAGAGGAGATTGGAAAGCATCACAACGAACTCAGAAATCACTTGTTACCTGAATATATAGTTCTGGAATATCTCAAAATACTCAATCTAAAACTCTTCCTAGATTATTTGTACTTCGTTTGATTGTTTAAGTTTCAACAAACCGTAAATGGTTGCAATAGTTTCAGCTGCTTTGAGAGTTGGGCCACTAACTGAAGGTCCTGATTCCATTGAGACACTTAATTCGTCATTTAACCAAGAGATCCCAGGTAAATTGTAGTAACCTAATAGTAAGAGTTTAGCATGGGGAATCTAATAGCGATGTCATTGATTTCAATACAGTGTCTTAGGTAAACTTTATGAGAGGATGAGGGAGGATTATAAGTAGAGCTAAATATATAATCAGTATGAAAAACTTGCAGTCTAACAAAAATTTGTTCAACACTGTTTTCTGAGGATTGTATGAGATTACAACGCAGTTCATTAACTACGGCTATTAGTACACCCACCGCCCCTTAGTTCCTGCATCTTCGTTCTTAGTCCTCTCACATTTTGATACTAAACGGAAATACTGGTAGACTTAGAAGTTGGTAATCCAGACAAGACTTTCCTTACTCTTTTGAATTTGGTAAACTTATAGTAGGTTGGGCACTAGTAATTTTAGCAACTGCATTAAAAAACAGATAGTGTTATCGACTTGTCCTTTATTTCAAAGGTCTTGTTACTCTGATTTGAGCTTTTTGAACTGTTCTCCCTGCATCACAGTCTGATCAGCGTGGAATCTGTACGGTCCGTCGTATTTTGCTTTGTTACGCAGTAGTTTAGAGGCTGATCCAGCATCTGAGAAAACGATTTTGACTGCCCGAGGTTCCTCGTGAGTTTTTTTGCCCACCCTGTAAATTTTTAATTCAACTAGTGTCATTTCAGCTTTGACAACAATTTCGGTTAGTTTGGTCCTATCATCAGCAATTCTCATCTCGGCTGTGTTTGCATTGCATTCAGGAATTCAATAAAAAATTAAGTTTTGCGTTCTGAACTGACGATCCAGGACTGTAGATATAACTTCGTTGGTTTCGACAGATGAGTTGACAATTTCTGTATCCGATAACGTTGCTTCCACAGCATCCAATCGAGTCTTGATAAGATCCACAGACTCTTCTGTGGCCTCCTGACAATCAGAGATTGTGTCCAATTTGTGAGATAGATTCTGCATGATGGTGTTGAAATCTTCCTTATTTTTAGCTAGTTCTTCTTTTATAGCCAAAATATATTTTTCTAATAATTTAGGCATAAGTTCTTCGAGTGATTCGTTTGAAAATGCAGTATTAGGAAAGTGGGCCTGGAAGCTGCTGAGCAACATTTAGAAATTATTCCATCCGTAGAAGTCCACCTCAGCAGGGAGCGCACCACCCGCGTGTCGCAGAACAAGTGCAAAAGATCGCATGACAAGCATTATGTTTCCCAAATAGGTAAAACGGCCACCGCAGCACAAATACTTTTCTATTTAATTAACATTAAATTTGTGTCCAATTTAGACTACCGATAGATATGTCCAGAAATAAAAAGACCATACTTATTCGCAGCACCAAATCAGAAAAAATTCCGTATGGTATTGAACCACAGATATCATCACACTGCAGAGCCAGAAATCACTGTGTTCATCTTTTGAACGCAATTTTGATTACTGTTTATATACTGCATAACTTTCGAAAGACTAATCGGTTTCTATTGTGCTTTGGCACACAGTACGAAAGACCAAGATCGAGATCGTTAACCTGCCATTTTTGATGAAAATTCAAAATCGACAAAAAAATCTTCAAAAAAAACGCACCATGGGAAAAAATGAGATTGTCTGAACGACTTTTTGAACTTTGTTAAAAAAGTTCAAAATTTCAAGTTTTTATAGTGAAAAAAAGAATGAATATTTACATTCTCATCCATAATGAGAAGGTATTAGTGCTATGTGAAAAAGTGACTCACAGATTTGATCATATATTGCCGTTTTGAGACATTCTGAGTACGGAAAAAAGTTTTAACGTCGGTTTCCGTCTATCTGTCTGTTTGTCGTCTTCGTTGTTGTTACCGTTGTCGTTGTCGTCTGTATACTGGATAACTTTCGAAAGACTAATCGGATTGGATTGTGGACATAGTACGAGGGACTTAAGAGAAAGATCGAGATCGCTAACCCCAGCCATTTTTGATAAAAACTCAAAATCGAGAGCTATTTACAGTATAAAAAACCGGAAAATTCATCTCTGCGGCTTTTTTGATGAAGTTAAAATTATAAAAGTTGTAGCATGTTCAAAATCCAGAAAACCAAACGAAAATAAACACTTGAAGTCAATTTTAGCGTACCATGGGAAAAAGTAAACATAAGAAACACGTTACTTTTTTAAAGCCCTATAAGATTGTCTGAACAACTTTTTAAACTTTAAAAAAAAAATCGTTATTTAAATTTTGTTTGCACAAAAAATAATAAATTATTTATTACATTCTCAGCCATAATGAGAAGGTATTAGTTTCATGTGAAAACTGACTTTCGCTGATTTAATCAAATTTCGACGTTTTGAGGCCTCCTCAGACAGAAAAAATGTTTTAAAGTCCTTGTCTGTCTGTTCGTCATCGTCGCTGTCGTTTTAGACTGCAAAACTTTGGAAACACTAATAGGATTCGTTTATGCTATGGCACACAGTATGAGGGATCAAAGAGAAAGATCGGGATCGTTAAACAGCCATTTTTGATGAAAATTAAAAAGTAATAGCATTTGAAAAATGTTTAATACCACTTTTTTAAAGGGATTAAAATTCTATCGACAGCTGTTTATAGTGGAATAAAGTACGAACAATTTATCCTCATAGTTTTTTTTCTTTGGATAACATAAAAATGACCAAAGTTATTACATTTCAAAATCCAAAAAACCAAACGCAAATAAACAAATCAAGCCAAACAAATCTTGATATATGAAAAAGTCTTGATTATTTACATTTTCAAGGCCCAAGGTTGACTAAACACGTTTTGTAATCTTGTATCAAAAAATTGAAAGTTCAAATTTTGTTTTTACAAAAAATAATGAATTATTACATTCTTATCTATAATGAGAAGGTATTATTTTTGTGTGCGAAATGAATTTGGCGGATTTTATCTAATGTCTTTGTTTTGAGGCCTTCTGAATCAGAAAAAAGTTTTAACGTCGGTTTCTGTCTGTCGGTTGTCGCCGTCGTTGTTGTTGTCGTCGTCGCCGTTGTCGTTGTCGTCAGTATAACGAACCATTTTTAATAAAAGTTCAAAAAGAGAATTTGCAAAATTTTAGATACCACTTTTTTCAAGCTTTTAAATTCCATCAACAGGTATATATAGTAGACAAAAATAGAAAAAATTTGTCCTGATGGCCTTATTGATGAAATAAAAATGACCGGATTTAAAGAATTTTCAAGATCCAAGAAACCAAAAGAAAATGAACACTTAAAGCCAAACGAAGCGTAATATGGTAAAAGGTGAAGAAAAGAAAAGCGTCTTTTTTTCAATGCCCGATAAAATTATCCAACCACCTATTTGAATTTTGTTTTTTAAAAAATCGATAACTCAAATTTTGGTCGCACAAAAAAAAATAATTTTGACATTCTCATCCATAATGACAAGGTATAAGTTTTATGTGAAAAATGACTTTCACGGATTTTAAATATCCAAAAAAACCAGCTATTTAAATTTTCTTAAATAGAATCGAAAGTTCAAATTTTAATCGTACAAAAAATAATGAATTATTACATTCTCATTAATAATGAGAAGGTATTAGTTTTATGTGAGTAGATATTCGGGAATGGTTTTGGATCAACGCCAGTTAGTGCATGTGCGTGTGAGGATGAGTTTGTTTTGTGTGCATGTGAGATTTCGTATGGAGAGGGATTATGTGTCATGTTTTGCTGACGCCATAAGAAAATACCACAGAGGTATGTCATAGTATCACCCTTTGATATGAGCCAAAAAAGAAAGACCCCCCTCCGTTTCCTATGTCATATTTTATAGGTACGAATGTTTTAAATATAAAAACAATGGTATCATGTTACATAGAATGTAGAGAATTGTTTTCAGAAATGTTGGCATGTTACATACTCTAGTGTTAAAATTGTCCCCCAAGTGGTTTTTAATAAAGTGAAAACACAGAATACTGAGAGAGTTTCTTTGTATGGGAAAACATATAATGAAAGTTTATAAAAAAGTATTTAAAAAAAGGCCATTTTCGATGTACTCTGATAAACTGTTGCTAGAGTTGATCACTTTTCACCTGAAAAGTATTTCCGCAGAAATTGTTAATAACAATTTACCCCAGCATTTAAAAGCAGCTGAAAACTTATTATGTTTAAAGAGAAAATCTCTATGATTGTGTATTTTGCTTGTTTGCTTGTATATATTTTAACGATGAAAAATCACTTTGATAATGATTTATATACGTTCTTGTATTGATAGAAAAAATGTTTTTCTTTCAATAAACAAAAATGAAAATTATAAAAAACTAATGTTTTTCTTGTGATTTTTAATTTAGGGGTAATAAAAACTATAAGGATAATAAGAAATAGATTGGTCTTAATAATAGTAATAATAATATTCAACATTATTGTAAGAATATACCAAATTAGAAAAATAGTTAACTATTTATTAGTTCCTTGCTAACCGAAGATGTTCTCACCTTGGTGTCGCGGTATGGCTGGAGCTTTCATCTCATGACTTTGACGACTATGTTGGCGGAATCACTGCTACTGACGGGGCTTCCCATGCCAAATAGGCTGATAACTGACCCCCCCCCCCCGTTTTTGTCAAAAGTCCACGTTTTGAGACCCCCTGAATCCGAAAAACAGGGTTTTACGAATTTGTCTGTCTCTCTGGCTGTGTGTGCGTGAGTTCATGTGTGTGTGTAGATTTTTAGTTCGTTAGCACGATAACTTTCGACAGAATTGACAGATTGGATTGGACTTTGGTATACTCTTTTAGTGTCCTGAAATAAAGGTCAAGTTCTTAAGTCACCCACTTTGGGTAAAAATTCAAAAAGTGAGCGTATTTTGAACATTTTTGAGACCACTTTTTTCAAAATTCAAAATTTTTATGTACGGATATTTCTAGTATTTAAACAGACGAACGATTCATCCTAATTACTTTTTTTATAAAACTAAAATTTACCAGAGTTATAGCCTTTACAAAATTCCAAAAAACACACGAAAATCAATATTTGAAGCCAAATAACGCACGATATAAAAAAAGTCAGGATAAGAAAAAGGTTTCTTTTTAAATGCCCTACAAGATTATCATTACTACTTTTTGAATTTTCTTGAAAAATCGAAAATTCTAATTTTGACAGCATAAAAAAGGAATGGAAAATTAAAAATTACATTTTGCGGTTACACTGTGCAAAATAGGTGAAAAGATGGGTAGATAAAGTTGTGTATTTTTAAAAGATCCATAAATTTGTTATACATTACTTTTGGATAGCACGCGTATTTTCTGTGTTAATCGTGAAAAACTATACTAACAATAAAAATCCGCCTGCTGCGTGGGCACATTCTCTTAGCATCTCTTGTTTTTCTAATTTCTTTTTCGTCTCGTGTGTGGGAATTCAAAAAATTTACTTTTTTATGTGTAATGCTATTTTTCACGTTAAAAGTAAAAAACAGAACTAACAAAACATTATTTATGTCAAATTAATTAATTTTTCCATTCTCATCATAGAAGGCATTAGATTTGTGTAAAATTTGACCTCCCCAGTTTTTGTCAAATTTCCACGTTTTGAGACCCCCTGAATTTGAAAAACTGGTTTTCACGAATGTGTTTGGCTGTCTGGCTGTGTATCTGTGTGTGTCCGTTTTCTGTAGATTTGTAGTTTGCTGGCACGATAACTTTCGAAAGAATTGACAGATTGAATTGGCCTTGTGTATAATATTGAAGTGTCTTAAAATAAAGTTCAAGTTCGTTAGCCAGCCATTTTGGATGAAAATTAAAAAAGTGAGCGTATTTAGAAAATTGTTGAGACCACTTTTTCAAGCTACAAAAATTTTCTTTACGTATATTCATAGTGTTCATATGAACGAACAATGTATCCCAATTATTTTTTTGGGTATAAAACGAAAACTTACCAGAGTTATAGCAATGAAAAAATTCCCAAAAACACACGAAAATCAACATTTGAAGCCAAATAACGCACGATATGAAAAAAAGTCAGACAAATAAAAATGTTTCTTTTCGAATGCCCTACAACATTATCATAACAACTTTTGGAATTTTGTTGAAAAATCGAAAATTCAAATTTTGACAGCATAAAAACACCATGGAAAATCAAAAATTACAATTTCCGGTTAAACAGTGTAAAATGGTTAAAAAGATGGCAAAACAAAAATTGTCCATTTTAAAAAATTCCACGGATAGCGCAATGCTGGCTGGAAACAAAGGGTAAGGCGGAAATAAAATACGTTTCGCGGATCAAACAGGCTAGTTGAAGGAGACACCGAGAAAAAACCCACGATTGTTTCCCGCTTCGGCCCACTGGGATTGCTCCGAACTACGTTTGCCGAACCCGCTTACGTGCTGAGGGTTGATGTGTGCTTGCACTGCTGAAGTGTCAGTCGCAATATGGGATCGGAAGCCAGCCTCTTCGGGCCTTGATTAGGGAGTGCGTGGTGGCTACAGAGGATGGAATCTGCAGTGCTCCGGGCGAGTTCCAGTCTGACCGTGTTTTCCGGGACTGGTTAAATGAAGATCGGGCCCCAGGGAACTGGGGTAGGACATAGGTTTGAAGGCATACCCGCTCCCAGCTATTTCGGAACAGGCCACCCCTCCACGCACAGTGCGCTGGCAAAAGTTATCCTTGTCGAATGCAAAGAAACAAACTGATACAGAGCAAAAAGACGACAACATACCTGAGCCAGCGCCGCATTCAATCAGAGGATTGAGACTTCCAAACACGCAGCATGACCAGGCAGATAAGACGATAAAAATGTCTAATGCGGCTGATAAGCAGCAAATCATTAGTACTACGGTGAAGAAAGGGATCCATTGTATAAAGGAATTGATTCAATAATTGAAGACGAAGCGGAATAATCAACAAAAGGAGTTTGACAGCTTTTGCTGTCCGGCTGGCCAAGTCCGGTCACATGCTTATGTTAACAGCTCGGGCATCGCAAAGACACTAGTGGTATCAACCAAAAGAAGTGCAAGCAGTCCTGCTAAAAATCATGCCGCCAATCAGATTGACAAATGGAAGCGAGGCGAAGAATCGTCAGAGACTGGACAACTGTCGCAGGCAGAAAAACGAAAAATGTCGAGCAGAGACCGAAAGACGCAACTCCTCAGAAGAGAAAGAAAAGAAGCGCAAAACAAGGTGGCCCCAAACCAGGGAAAGAGCACATAATCCAGAATCGTAGGCGAAGTAAAAGAGAACTTCTCCATGTGGTGTTAATAAGGCCTGCAACGGGACAGACATACACGGGCGTGCTAAAGGATATAAGGCAAAAAATCTAGCCTGAGGACACGGGCATGGATAACCGCTCCAGCCGTTCTAGGCGTAGGGTCGACATACTGATGGAGCTAAGCCAAGAGACGTAGGATACGCAAGCCTTTGCCAATGCTATAAAGACGTCAGTGAGAGAAATGGGAGCAGTCAGGCGCATGCTACCCAAAATGTCTCTGGAATTCATAGACCTTGACAGCATCACAATCAAGGAAGATGTGGAGGAAGCCTTGAATGAGAAAGAGGCCAAGAAACTTCTAGATGATAGAACAATCAAAGTTGGATGGATTTATAGCAGAATCCGAGAGAGGACTCGAGTCGTTGGCTGTTTTAGTGCCTCGGCTTCGGTTATCACTCGCGTGACTGCAAAGGACCCGACCACACTGCCACGTGCTACAAATGTGGCAAAAGTGGACACAAGGCGGCCACTTGAACAGAGAAGTTACACTGTGTCTTATGCTCGGAACTAAGAAGAGGTACAGAGCTCTCAAATCATATGCTTGGTTCACGGAAGTGCTCGGTATTCCTTGAGGTCCTATATCGGGCTAGAGAAAACAGGAGATAATGATCAATATAGTTCAAGCTAACTTAAGCAGAAGCCAAAATGCAAACGACCTTCTTACGCAACTTACGTACGACGAGAAGGACGATTTTCTGATACACAGCGAGCAGTACCAGCACCGGACGAGCACTACATGGTTCTCGGACAAGTTGAACACAGCGGTAATATGGGTGATGAACGCAAAGAAGGTTTCTGTGGAAAGTCACGGGGCAGGTGAAGGATACGTCTGGGACTAACGCAAAAGCTTTAGAGTAGGGTATGGCGTGCATGGACTCCAGAGGCATCATTGAATGCCCACAATGAAAAACATGTTTCAGTAAACACTAGGAAAAGAAACCTTTCTTTATATAGCCGTGAAAAAAAACTTTACTCGTGAAAACGCTGTGAAAAAATACACTTTTTGTGAAAATGCCGTGAAAAAAAACCCTATTCATGAAAATTCAGGGATAAGAAACTTATTAATAAAGCATCGTAAAAAATTAATTGATGGGCCGTGTCGTCGTAAAAAAGGCTGTGAAAAATTACGGGAGCGGAAACGGAATGAACGAGCGTCAGCGTAAAAGCGAACTGAAATTATTCCACAGGGAAAAATGGTTTATGACTTCAACCAACTTTGGCTCCCAGTCTGAACTCAACCCGCTTTTACTCCCAGTCCAAACTTACCACGTATTTGCCCGTGCAGTAGGACCGTAGATTTTTAAAATTAGATGTCCGGTCTGGATATTGTGATGTTGCAGTATTCATGTTCCGTTTCTGCCAGGTTTGTATAATAACTGTCATCATCTTTGATTAAGGAATTTTAGTTCTTTGTTCTCATATTCACATATTAACATCAAGCCTAAAGTTCTACATTTTCCTTCATAATATTTATTTGAAAAAAACATTGGCTAGTTTGTACATTTTTTTGTAGTTTGCAAATAATACATCAATTTTTTGTAAAAGCTTTTAATTGTATCATTAAGTATAATAATATCAATAATAATATTTTTAATGTAAAGAATTTCTGCAAATGAACCCAAGAGTTTATAACGATAAAATTTGGACGGCCACCATGGTGGTTAGGTGGTTTTCCAAATTTTAACGTTAGATTCATGGTTTTATTTTCAGCAATTCTTCACATCATCTTGATTATTGGACGCTAAATTAGATTTCAAATTTGATTTTCATCTCATTCGATTGTCTTAAATTTTAAAGATATTTTTGTAGTTACAAATATAATAATAATAATAATAATAATAATTGATGATTGATAATAATAATCGATAAAATAATTGAGCTTTCCTCTCATGACTTTGACGGTTATGTTGGCGGTAGGATTGCTACTGACAGGGTTTCCCATGCCAAATAGGCTAATGACGAAGAGGACAGACTAAGTAGAACACCAAAACCCATAAATCTATACGAGGTTTTTTTTCAGAACTTATTATGTTAGTGTAAAAGCGTTATAAACAATTTCGTCGTACAAGGGCAAATAGAAGAATCATATCCGTCCACGATTTCACGCTACTCAAGTCTACGAAAACGTTTTCAATGTATGCCAGTATTGAAAACACAATACCTTTGAATTTCGTGTGTTACTTTTTCCATTATTCAAACAAAATTAGTACGGGCATTTTTAGGTCAGTGGCTATGATGATTTCCGGTGGTTTTTTGTTTAGGCAGCGTTCTGACAAATCGAAACCTAATTCTGGATGTGTTTTTAAAAACTACAAGTATTCACAAGTACTTAAAAAAAAGAGCGGTTCAAATCGGATCAAAATTGACACTTGACATAAGTTAACAACACTTAAATCCAGAATCGGCCACTGTGGGACGGTGGCGATGGTAAGCTGCGAGATGTTCAGGTAGATCTCACTAATCAAACAGCTGACCAGCAAGAACATCTGAGAGAAACGGTAAGCAGTGGAACATCAACTGTACCTGCTGAGGATGCTTTGGCTAGCGTAAGCTATTTGCAGCCAACCACCTCGACAGAAATACCGTGGGAAAGCATCAATTGTCATACCACAATGAAAGAGAAATTGGTGCGTCTCTATTACGAAAGTGCGGAGTTTGAAACGAAAATGGAAAAAGGATACAATTTAAGAACAAAATTCGCTGCAAAGTGTTCTAATATACAAAAATTTTTTTATCGCTAAGGTGAAGGACATCAAGACTAATCTGCACGATAAAGAAGACCGAGCAATGGAGATTAAACAACAGGTTGATTTGGCCTGGAAAAACGATGGCAATCAACATCAGCTAGAGGAAGCCGCATCAAACGGTCAAGCAGGAGCAATTCATGTTATTCCTCAACCTATTGATGATCTAACATCACCACATCCTCCAGAGGTGGATGGCCATATACATCTAGAGGCAGAAGCAGAGGTTCAGCATCCAAAAAAGCGACGAAAATGGACATACCATATGAACTAAGATGTTATGCGCCTTTATTTTTTGGCAGAGGAATGTGGGCAAAATGTGAGAAGAGAACTTCATAGACTCATTTTACTTAAATACCCAGAGCTAGCCACAAAAATAAATGAGCAGAATCTGTCAGATCAAAAACGCTCAATATCTGTAAACAGACTGCTTGCTTCTGTTGAAATAGCTGCTATGAAAATGGAAGTGGGGCAGCAGCGTCCCCTTGATGAACTCGCCTTAGAAGTTGTGGATAACGAAGACTAGAAAGATGCTGAAGGCATAGGTGCTAGAGATAATGAACATCATGTACCAGATACATTAGAACCACATCCGGATATAACTAACGATGATGTGGATAGGGAAATCCCAGGAAAACTACAGCACCTGGAAAGAAATTTTGGTCATTCTTTACTAGAGTTCAGATATGTAGAATCAACATTAAGGCATTCTCTGTCCAAAATGAACATCACAAATGATCTGCGTTACTAATAGCACATCTCGATAGCAAGGTTTTACCTATGTATTTAAACGTAGCACAAGCTGCGCTAGAGGTGGAAACTCTTGTATACTGTGCAGCTGTGACAACCGTTAGAACGTTGGGCCGGAAAACTATTCCTGTAAATGCAGTTTCCGTCCCAGCGAGGGGTCGAGATCCACCATGGAAGATCAGGTTGGATATGAATTTTGACAAAGTAAGATGCAAATTGGGTCGATTTACTCAATATAAAAAACGAAATAGAACCGGAAGGCTGATAAGCCATGGCACTAAAATCATCTACCTTCGGCACATCGAGACAGAAATTAAATCTTTATTAGTTAAAAATTAAACTATTTGGTTGGAAAATCAAAAGTTTGGTTAAAAAGACATAAATTTAGGTAGAAAATTCTGCTATTTTGTTAAAAATTTTAGTATTTCGTAGAAAATTGACTTTTTGTTGGAATTTCATTTGTTGAAGAGAAGTAAAATATTTTATGGATGAAAATTAAACTTTTTTCAATTGGTTCCAATCAAAATTAAGTTTAAATAGAAGAAAACTATTTGTTCTCTTTGTAGATTTTCGAAGTGCTTTTCCATCCCTTTCTCATAACTTATTACAGCACAAACTAAACTCTGAAGGAGTTGGATCAAAATTCTGATAAGCCTTTATGCAGGAGCTAGTACCTTGGTAAGAGGTACTGAGAGCTACTTTAAATCTGTGGAGGTAACAAAGGGGGTACTACGGGGAGAAACGGTAAGTCTACATAGTTTAAATTTATACATTACCGACATAGCAGATTATCTCATTTCTAAATGTATTATGGTAGTTGCCATAAATCATTTGATTGAGATACTACTCCTCGCTTATGCTGACGATATAATGTTTTTGTCAGACTTTCTAATAACGAGAAAAAATTCTTAAACAACTTTATGATTACTCTCAAATAAATGAACTGAAAGTAAACACTGAAAAAACGAAAATTGTAATTTTCCACACACGTGGTCACGGTCATAAGAAAAAATACCCTCCCTTTCTATACGGAGATGAAAAAATAGAAATAGTTAGAGATTATGTATACCTGGGAACTCCTTTTTTTGAATCTGCACTCTTCTATCATGCAGCGCAACGTGTAATTAGTAAGGCTAATATAGCAGTAGGATCTACAGTCTCATTAGTCCATAAGCTAAACCTCGACTCTTGGCGACCTGTAGATAACACAGGGCCACAAGATCAAATTAAGGTGGAGCATCTTTCAGCCTAACTGACCTTTATGTTTTTGGGTTCGCTGATTACGCTCCCGGTGTCTATATGACCCCATCACGTCTAGGTCAAGGTGAAATGAAGATCAAACATATGGACACCGGGATCGTGATCAACGACCCCAAAAACATAGTGGTCCACTGGTTCGAGACCCATTCATAGCTAACACATCAGCTGAGAGATCAAAAGAAGGATTTGACCTCTAGATGACCTCCAAATGACTTTCAGAGGTCGGTTTGACGAACAGTTCAAGACGTATTCGGACGTAAAATTTTCCACTCTTTCAGAATCCGGGGTTAAAAAATAGCATCAATTTAATTAAGGTGTTTGACCTTCCTTTGACATTGATCCAGACGTAATAGAGTCATATGGACACGGGGATCGTGATCAGCAACCCCAAAAACATAAAGGCCAACTAGGCTGAAAGATGCTCCACCTCAAATTCATCTTGTGGCACTGTGTAATCTTTATGATAGCCTCGTAAACAGTACACTTTTATATGGCGCTCAAATTCAGGGTTTTAGATATTGTGAAGATTCAGATAAGGTGTATGTGAGTTTCTACAAGAAAATCCTGCATGTGTATCATGCACTCCTAATTATGCTCTAAGAATTAAAACTGGTAGCCCACACATTGAACTTAAAATATTTAAACTCACTCTCAATTGGTTAGAAAAGCTTAACAATATGACTGATGAACGCTATCTCAAATTATTTTTAAAAAAACTCAAAGAATTAGCTGATAAAAAGAAGACCATGGAAAAATATAACTGTGCGCTACAAGTAAAAAATCTCTTTGGGAAAATCAGCGCTGAGGATGTCTGGATTAGTCTCTCGGCAGATATTTTAGAAAAGAAAAAACGGTCTATGATTGCTGCATATGAAAACATGCTTGATCAAAAAGGTGTTTAGAGAATCTAGACGTCCTCGTTCCTCCTAATCTATCCACATCTCAGGTTAAGGAAAGGCCTTTTACAACATTTAAGACAAAGAATTTCCGTAAACCTCTTGAAAGTAGTAACTCAGGTTCAATTATTAAATATATACCAAAC
Source organism: Belonocnema kinseyi (assembly GCF_010883055.1). NCBI lineage: Eukaryota > Metazoa > Arthropoda > Insecta > Hymenoptera > Cynipidae > Belonocnema > Belonocnema kinseyi. The sequence goes on from NC_046658.1 coordinate 21,108,151, forward strand.
TAGGATCTCAGTTAAGGTTAAGACGGTAAAATTGCCAGAAAAACAACTCTGTAGCTGCAAAGAGTGTAAGCCAATTAGCGACGAATATCACATCCTTATTGTATGTAATGCGTTTCGAGAAGAAATACTTATTAAATAGTACAGATTAAAGATCTATTAAAAAGATAGTTCATTTTGTCACTAGAGTGTTCAAATGTATTAAAGAATTGTAGTATCTAAATTATGGACTAAGCTAAAACTCTAGAACAACTTTGTCTGCAGTTTTTAAGATCCCATAACAAGTAAATACATAATTGAAAATTTATCATTTATAATATTTATGATGGTTTAAATACATAAACAAGTTTAGAAAATTGCAGAGAGTTTTCATTATTTCCGGCCAGCTTATCTGGTCCAGCGCTATTCACCCAGTGTGTAATTTTCTCCTCTTTCCTATTATGAACTATGTTTTATATGAATATCTATAAATTCAAGCGCTATATATTAAACATGTATGTATGAACAACGCTTGAACCCAGACAATAAGCGGCTGGCAGCGTAAAATACGATTTTAACTTGATATTTATTTATAGTTCTTTGCATAGTCCACCAATAATACTTTCTTTTAAATGGATTATTTCACGAATAAGGTTTTTTTCACGGTTTTTTCATGAGTAAGGTCTCTTTCACGGCGCTTATAGGAATAAGGCTTTTTCTCTGCATTAACCGAAATTTATATATATATTTTTTTAGCCTTTGACAGAGGTGTGTTCTTCTTCACGGTGTTTTGAAACGATGTAATTTTTTCACAGCCACATAATGAACAATTCATTCTTCACGGCGTCTTTGAAACAAATTTTTGCTTATAGCTTTATTTTTCAGGTTGTTTTCATAAGCACCGGCGATATATCTGGTTAATATTTATCTTCTCTTGACTCAATAGTATTAACAAATTTAAGTTACCATGTACTTAATGTTTTGGAATGCATGTATAAGTTTAAAACAGGTAAAATCAGTCAACATCTCGGTGTCTTCCCATGGAAAAGACGGCTTTTATATTATCCTGTTTCGCACATGCACCGTTATCGAATACGAATATTGAATTGGATTTCGCCTTATTCGGCGTGATCACTTCTTCATGCTCATTAAATGGAAAGTACTCAGCGCCATCTACAGACTCTAGAACCGTTTCTAAGAACTTATATTTTAGTTGATTTAAAGACTTTGAGCAAACATATACGTTCTCAAATCCTAATACGTTTGCATGTGTTATTAAAGCAAGAAGGGAGTTATTTTTCCCATTATTGGATGACCCACAAAATATAGTTCGCAAACTGTCTGGTAGTAAATGACCATTTCGTTTCTTTTTTTTCTGTATTATGGGGCTGTGCAAGTGCATCAAAGTTTAAAATTGGTAATTTTAACTGAGTTAAAGTCAGTCGTCGAAAGGCCTTTAAAGAGGCAACAGGCGGCAACGGTTTAATTAAAAGAGTCATTAATAGTCTTCCAATAAAATTACATCTGCTCGGTTATTAATATTTTGTTCCAGGTACAAATTTATCAAAACGCATTGAGCGAGATGATCCAAGCATTAATCCCTTGGATGCAACTTCTAAGCAAGACGATATCGAGTATTCACAGGAAAAAAAACGCTGGAACGAGGAACGCTGCAGATGAGGTGCTAGTTAAGAGAGCTTTTAATCGTGTGCTAGCTGAAGATGCATACATAGGAAAAAAAGCTTCTGCGTTAGCAATAGCCAATTTAATGAAAGTAAAAGCGAAGTTCGGTATGAGGCTAAAAGAGAAAAGTAAGAATAAATCAATTTTTTCATTCAATAAAATTGTCAAAGCAGCTAAGAAATCTATGATCTCCAGTCAAAATTCACAAAAAGTAATTCAGTCCTCCTCAAAAGGTGCGCTTGAGGCTGTCAAAAAGCTGGTTGAAGAAAAAATTTAAAGGATCCTCGCATCATAGCTGTACCATAGAAAATTGGAGGCCTTCTTCCCTTTCTCATAGTGCCACTAACGCATTAGCTGGTGGGGCAGCGAATATAACCAAAGCCATCAATGATGCAAGCGCTGATAAGCGAGACCTTGAAGAAAGTAAACGACAGAATAAAATAATTGAAGTAATTGCTGTGGGAAAGGGGATATATCTTAAACCTTAGAAGCAAGGTTTAGGCCTTTATTTACAGAAAAAATGAAAAAAAGAGAGCAATAAAAAAACTAATTTTTAAGCTACCCTGTAGCGCTTTTTTGAATTTTAAAAAAATTACAAAGTTATTTGTAAGAAATATTATGCAATTTAGTTTCTTTAGATAATAAGGAACATCACTTTGTATAATTATGGTTTTTTTAAAAGAAAATACTAAGTTTTTGGCGAAAAATTATACCTTCGATATTGTGTGGTTATGTTTATTTCATCAGTTCAGGAATTTGTCAAATTCATTCAGAGGTGTCGTTGATTGATTTTTGAGGTTCGGAAATCCAAAATCAATTAAAAAGGTATTGAACATTAAAGACTTTCGAAAAGCTATGGCATAGAAATAAGGAATGCAAATAGCAATTATAGCAACATGGACATTAATAAAAAATGCGTATTATACCCTAAAAACTTCCTTCTATTAGGTGTCGTTCACTGAGAGATACGTATGTCGTTCACTGGTTTTCAAGTTACGAGGGTAGTTCAATAAGTCCTTAGAATGAAGTATAAAAACAATTTTTTTTGGGTAAATTTTTTTTTATTTTTCAACATAATCTCCTTGGA
>NC_046658.1:21110996-21119044 GCF_010883055.1 Belonocnema kinseyi
ATCCTTCAACACCATATCGTGGATTTTATTGATGATTTCGGGAGTACTTGCTTCTACGGGCCTTCCTGAACGTGGTTCGTCACTTATTGATGTACGAGCACGTTTAAATTCATTTATCCAGTTATTAACCGTTGCTAAGGCAGGGGCAGATGTGCCATGAACTGAGTCCAATTCATTTTTTATCTCATATGGAGTTAAACCCTTTAAATGAAAATGTTTGATTACCGCTCTGAACTCGTTTTTTTTCCATTTTTCTTAACGAACAATTTTTTTTTCAATTGGTTATAAAAACACGTAAACTCAGAAGATGTGGACTGTGACTGCACCATACATCTAGTCGGGAGTGGTGCTGACTAAAAACAGATGATTTGGAGCGATTCTCACGCCATATGTTGGTCATTCTAAGGACTTATTGAACTACCCTCGTATGATAAGAATATTTCAAATATATCACATCGACTCAAATTTGAGACTAATATTTATTGAATTATATTGCTAAACATAATCACCTAACCTCTGAAAGTGCTACAAAATAAGAAATACCTTTTCTTCTAACTTTCAGGGGACTTTAAAATTAACGACATGACCAATTTTTATAGTGTCAACATGCCCTCCAGTAAGCTGCAACAAAAATGTTATTTAATGAACATCAATTCAGTAATTTTGTACTGAATAAATATGGAAATACAAACTAGGTAGATTGTAGAATATTTATTCATTTACAAGTATCGATTTTATATATTTGAAATTCTAATAAAAGCCTTTTCATTGCACAGTGTTGTTCACTAGAAGAGTGTCGGCAATACGCCTGTTTACCCTATAAAACGTTTGTATGCGGACATTTATGTCTCAAATTTCTATGTGATCAACTGAAAACGCATAGTATGTATAAACTATACAAAGGGTATATTAATTATCTCAAGTCAGAATAGTAATACATTGCACAGTGAAATAATTTGAACCGTGACATAAATTTTAAAGCACAAAATTCAATAGATCGTCTTTTGGGTTTAAATTCGATCAAAAAGTTGTAGGACTCGTCACCGTGTGGCGCTCTCGTTCGGCTGATTTCAATTCTTATGTTTTGTTGTGTCGGTTGAAGTGTCGTTGACATTCTTTCAGATTTTCAGCCTTATAGCTTGACATTTGTTAAAGTTACGCCGTCTATCTTTGTGTGTGGTTTCGATTTTTCACAAAAAAATGTCATCGACTTTGCATCAACGATATTGCATTAAATTTTGTGTTAAAAATGGATTTAACGGTGCGCAAACTTTGGAAATGTTGGAGAAGTGTTTCGATAACGATACTCTAACGAGATCGAACGTTTTCCGCTGGCACGAACGCTTCAGAAGTGGTCGTCAGTCGGATTCGCTCAAGACATTTGGCCCATGCGGTGAACACTAGCCTAGCAAGGGAGTTGTTCATCTCCGGAGAGTCGTGGGACCGGTACCTCTAGAGAAAAAGGTTTTCTCTAAGTACTTAAGGCTGTTACTCTTGGTGGTTCGGAACCCACCTTAAACTGTAGGTCCCCCTTCCACCACCAAGTAAGTGTGTGGAGGGTGTGTAAAGGAATAGAGAAGGTGTAAGAAAAATGTAAACCCTTAGGGGACACATTAGAAGCTTCCACTTTACACTCACTCCAGACATCAAGCGAGTGAATGGCGTTCACCTAATGAACCTTGACCGAAAAAACGACGTCGTTTTCAGTGGAAAAGAACCGGATTTGTAGGCAACCAACTCGTGAATTTTGCACCACGATAACGCAACGTCGCACAATGCCATCGTTATCCGTGAGAATTTGGCTAAAAACAAATCGAATAGTGTTCAACAACCAACGAATTCACCTGATTTGGCTCCTTGCGTCTTTTTCCTATTCTGTCGACTCAAGAAACCGCTCCGCGGAACACGTTACAGCACCCGAGATGACGTCATGGGAAAATCGAAGATGGCTCTGATGGCTATACCGCAAACCGATTATAAACAATGTTTCGAGGATTGGATCAAGCGCTGGCATAACTACGTTGTAATCGATGGGGAGAACATTGAAGGGGATAATATCGATTATGATGAATAAACTTGTACTGTTGATTTTAAAAATAAAGTCCTAAAACTTTTTGTTCAAGGTGGTATTAGTAGCCAATTAGATTCATGTATCTCATCAAACAGTTTCGAAAATCAAAATAAACTTTCTGCAAGTTGAGTGTAAGATTGACACAGGACCACACACTAATGCTCATTGGGTGCATACTTTTCATGAGTATTTTCCAGTTGTTCCATAAGAATATAAGATAACAGAAGTTCTGTTACAAGTCATTGATCTGCCGCTCCCTGTCACAAATATAGATTATATTCAATTAAGAATTGTTTATTAAGACGGAAAATTTGTTAATTTTCTCGAGGAAGTTACATCAATAAGATTACACTAATTTGAATCTGTAAAAGAAATGGGATTTGTATATAATTGGAGGGTTGGTTACAGATATAAAAGTGGTGCAACATATCACAATCAGATCAATTACAAATGCACTCTCAGAACAAAAGCGCGTTAAAACGTGTTATTTTTACGAAGCCTACAACTAAAGCTTGCACCGCGCAGTGCAAAGAAGAGAGGAGGAGGAAGAGACGTAAAAGATTTAGAGTACAATTATTTCACTCTTGTGTTTGTTTATTTTTATATTGCAGTATTATTCTGTGTCATGGAAAAGAAAATTTTAAATATTGAGGCATCTGTTTTCTTTAATGAATCTATCACACATTGCGAAGTACATGCCCACCAGCCTCGCGCCTCATCAACGCTCAATAATAGTGATGAAATTCAAATCGCTGTGTAACATCAAGATCTCTGGTGCTGCGTCAAAAAAGCTTTCTTCATATAAACGAAGAATTGTTGTAGTTAAATGGAACTTCAGTGATTAGAATGGGTTTAAATAATAACGCTATCTATCATTTTTTCGAAGAAGCAATATATGAAATAAATGCAATTGAAGTTGGTAAAACAACAAAGCTTGGTCTCACAAACTCTCATGAAAAATTATTTGCCTTTAAATCTTAGTTAAAGCAGAATGATGGAGAACGCTGGCTGCCGTGATTTTTCTGCTGGCAACGATGATAATAAGAAGAAATTAACTGATGAAGCTGGTTATTTTAAAATTATCATACCACTTGCGATGATTTTTTTAAGATTATCATAAAATAATTGTTAATACAAAGGATAAACTAATTTAATTACGTGCGAAACTAAGTTCCCACTGTTTGCCAATAGATGACTCCAGCAGTAAGTGCTGGTCGATTTTGACATTCAAACGTCATGAACCAAGCTTAGACATATGGTAAAAAAACCGTGTTGACACATTAGTGATTTTACTTTGGCGTCATATGCGGGAAGTATTAATGCGTGAATATTCGGAAAAGCCGACGACGTAGAAGCATAACCGGGCAGTCCCTATGACTTTCTTCTCTTTAAGTTGCTGTAGTAAATCATTTTTCATCACCCGTTACGATGGGATGAAGAAAACCCTTCCTTTCTTGCCGCTGAAGCAGTTTTTCACAGACGAAAAAATGACGCTGAAAAGGAAAAAAATGACACAAATCATAAGGAACTTAAGTTCCTTGTTTTTAATGATTCCCAACGCATATAATTGCTTGAAAATGGCTTGGCGGGTAACTATTAATGCTGAAGCAAGCTATTCTGGCGTTTGGTACGGATCCTCATTGAGCAATGCCTCCAATTCAGCGTCTTTGAAGGTTTTTGGTATTTCTTCACTCGGGCGGTCGTCAACATTGAAATAATCATCTTTGAAGCGACGGAACCAGTAACGGCACGTTGTTTCACTCAGAGAAGCATCTCTGTAAATTTTTTGGTGCTCTCGATCCGCTTCAACCGCCGTTTACTTTGAATTAAAGAAGAAAATCAATACTTCCCGCAAATAACGATTATTTGGTACAAGATCAAACATTTTCACACAACCAAAAGTATATGACACCAAAATAAACTCACTAATGTATCAACACGGTGTTTTTCACCATATGTCTAAACATGGTTCATGACGCTTTCAATGTCAAAATCGACCAGCACTTACTGCTAGTGCCATCTATTGGCAAACAGCTGGAACTAAGTTCCTCACCTAATAGTAAGATCGAAAATCGATGCGAATGCAATTTTACAAACAGCCCCCAATGATTCAATCTTGACTTTGAAAAGTATCAGTATGGTTTGCTTGATAAAATATATGCAGATTTGCAAGCGATGTATCATGGCAAACAACCGCAACCGTTGCTCACGAAAAGTGTGTTTCTTAAATATGCTCCGCTAACGGTCATTGATTATTGAAAACAGAATGAATCTATTAATTCTGGACCGGTTGACATTTAACTTGATTTCGAACCTAGAGTGAACTTCGCTGCTAAAACTTCAGCGTACTGCCTAATTTTACATGATCGCATAGTCGAATACAATCCAATAAGCGGTGTGGTGAAAAAATTGACATAAAACGCTGTAATTGAGCTTAATTAGTTAGTTTTACTTAGAATGGCGTACGTGGTGTACGCTTAGGGATTTTAACTATCAAATAATGAATTTGTCTTAAAAGAACTATGTCTATTTCCAATAAATGATCATTCTGTAAAACTTTTTATTTTTTATTTTATTTTTATTTTGTATTTTTCAATGCTTAAGTAATACCATTATTAACTAGTTTCAAAGTAGCCACCCTCAGCACGAATACACAATCTCAATCGCTTAACGAAATTCTCGGCTACAGGCCGCAGGTCCTCCAATGTTATTGGATCCCATTCTCGACCAACGTTTGCCGCAGGGGCTCCAAAGTCCTATGACGTATAATAGAGACCCTTTCCTCTAGAATCGACCATGTCCTATAGTCCAAGGGTCTTGGGTCTTTTTTACTCTGTGAGCTGACGCTGAGTCCTGTTGAAACGTCCATTCTTCATCGCAAAAGTGCTGCTGGGCCCAAGGAATTACTGCTGCCTCCAAGGTGTCTGTGCAATATACATCTTTGTTCATTTTGACTCCTTTTTCGACAAAAATCAGGGATATCTTGCCACTGACGCATTTTCCACCATACACCATAATGGATACAGGATTCTGTCGATGTTAAATAACGGATGATGTTGCAGGAGCTTCTGTAGACCAATTCCTATCGTGATGTCGATTGTGCACTTGTTCAAAAGTGAAGAGCTTCTCATCTGAGAAGACAATTGTTTCCAGCCTAGATCTGCGGCCCGACGCAGAAGCAAGCGAGATCTTTGAAGGCGTACAAGCTTCTTTTCATCTGTTAGCCACTGGCGGCCTTTTTGAAGCTTGTAAGGTTTGAGTCCAAGTGCTTTTTTTACTATGAGGCGCACCGACTCACGATCAATATCCGTCTCACGAGCTACTTTTCTCATAGAAATCTTTGAATTACGCTCCACCCGCTCTTTGATGATTTTACGGTTTCTGGAAGCGTTGACGGTGCTTCTTCTTTTTTTTCTGGGATATCACCTTCATGGCCAACCTCCTTGAACCGTTTAAATGTACGACAAACCAGCGAACGTGCAATTCCAAGCTCCCGCGCGATCTCGCGATTGCGTTTGTTCAGCTGATGTTATGATATAACATGTACACGATTACTTGACATCGTAGAATAAAAATTTCAACGTGACTTGAGAAAAAAAATTAATACAAAAATTAAAACAACGGAAACTAAGTAATCATGTTTTTGAAATTGTGCCTAAAAGTATGTATACACTCATTTTTTGTCATCTTGTAGATAAATAAACGTTTATTTTTCGTCCACACCTTACAACTAATCCGCTCGCTCCTATAGCCTAACCTTCCTCGCTGCGCCTCGCCTCGCACGCATTTCGCTCTTTTGTCGCTATACCTTGCATTACCAGCCTCTGTCTCCGCGGCTAACACCTAATACTTAACTACTACCATATTTACAATATTTACATTTCTCTTACATATACTTCCTCCTCCTTTTTCTCCATGCCATTCTTTTGAACCAACTCATATACCTTCCTTCCTCGTTCATTTTGCTAACTTCATCCATCTGCAATCCATTCGTTCTAAAATACCTTTCCCTTTTCACCACCATCTTTGCATCACCACGTCTGTTCTTCTTCTCCCACCAACAGTCCCTAACCAATTTACTTCCCCCTCTTCCATAAATTTCTCCTCATTTACACGCTTGACTTCCTGTTATAATCCCTAAACTCGTTCTTGCTGTCTCCCTCCTGACAATATAGTTCGACGTATTCCTTGCCAGCCCCAGGATCCACTTTACATACCTCTCCTCTACCCTATTTACCTCCTCACTTCCCTTCCAACCCCACACCTCCACTCCGTAAAAGAAGACACTCATTACTAGCGAATCAAACAATTTCATGCTCCTTTCCAAAACATCTCCGAACAATCTCTTCCCCAGCTGCCACACCTGCCTCATCACCACATTTGCCCTTCTTACTCTCTCTTTTATATGACTACCCACTTTCCAATTTTTTCGAAACAGGAAGTCCAGGTACACAAACTCTTTCACCTCCTGTACCGCTTTTCCCTTCCACTTTCACTCCCCTTTCCCATCTCTCCCACCTCCTTTCCTGAACACCATAAACTTCGACTTGTCCGCATATAACTCTAACCTATTCTTGTCTAAGTAACGTCTTAAACTCTTCATCATCTCCTTTAAAGCCTCTTCGCTATTTGCCAACAGCACTATGTTATCAGCATATGCGAGTGACCATATCCTGACTCCTCCTACCCTAACTCAGGCCCCTCTTTACTCCCCTCTCCTCCATTGCCTCCCACAACCTCCCCCTATCCACTAACGTGAACCCGCTTTTTAGATCTACAAAAAACGCGTACACTTTGGCACCCTTTTAGGTTAATTTTCTATCCACCACGTGTAGCAAGGCGGAAATATTATCAATAGTGTTCCTTCTCTCTCTAAAGCCCGTCTGCGTCTCCGGCAATATTCCTTTCCCCTCAACATTCTTTCGCAGCCTATCTGCTAACACCATCGCGTATATTTTGTACGCAGTATTCATGAGCGTAATTCCTCTATAATTTTTCTGCGTCTCCTTACCCTTTTTCTTATACAGTGGTACAATCAACCCCTCTCTCCACCCTCTTGGGAATCCCTCCCCCTTTCAAACTTTTTCACTACCCCCTTCAGCCTCTGCCTTATCTCTTGTGTGCCAAACAGCCACGCTTCGTTCTCTACCGCGTCAATCCCTGCTGCCTTCGATTTTTTTAACTTTCTTATCTGCTTCTCTATCTCCTCGTCGCTCCCCATCTTCTCACTTATCCCCACCCTACGTTTCCTATAACCTACTAATTATCTTCCACACGTACCCTTTTGTCTTAACACTTCTCAACTCCTCTTTGAACTCTTTTTCTTTTTCCTGCTCTTTTTTCTTACACATCTCCCTAAGCTCCTTCGTAATTTTTACGTATTCCTCCCTCTTCCGCGGTTCCTTGCTTCCACTTCCTGTACTTTTTTTTTCACCTTTCTCTTCATAATTTAAAATCTCTTATCCCACCATGGCTTATCATTCCTTTCTTCTTTTTCCTAAATACCTTCTTTTGCACACAACCTTTCACTTTCTCTTGTAGATCTCCCCATATCTCGTCTACCAACTTCCCATGAAAGCTTAATTTGCCCAATTGCTGCTGATACTTCTCTATCGCCTCTCTCGTCCATAGCACCCTTTCCCCTAACGAACCTTCCTCCCCACCTTGACTTTCGCCAGCCTCCCCCAGTATCCACAAACTCAATGGCTGCTGGTCTGATTCCACCCTTCCTTCCACTGCGAATTTATCTATCGTCTCAAACACTTGCGTGTTCATAATCACGTAGTCTATCACCGATACAACCCTCTTACTCACATACGTGTATTTTCCCTCTTCGTCCCCTGTTACCATACCATTCGCCACCGCCCACCCTCTATCTTTCATCCAGTCTCTTAGAATCTTCCCCTCTTTATTTTATTTTATTTTTTCGATTTTCTTTCAAAGCTCTACCCTTCCTGGTACAGGGTCTCTTCCCGCC
>NC_046658.1:21119144-21123172 GCF_010883055.1 Belonocnema kinseyi
CCCCCCGGGCCACTTTCGCTCTACTCTATCCCATTCCTTTCCCTCTACCCACGTCTCTACCAGTCCAATTACATCAAATTCCTGAATATACCTCCAGAAATCCTCATCTTTCTTCTTTACCCCTGCTACGTTCCAGTACAACACCTTTCATATTCCTCCACCTTGCTTAACTCCCGCCCCCCTACTTCCCCCGAAACAAATACCCCTGTACTTCCTTCAACACCTCCTTCTCTTCGTCCCACACCAACATTTTCTCGTCTATTTTTATTTTCCGATACCCTACCTTCACTGCTCTCCCTTCACTCCTCACCTTCCTAGCCCTAGTCATTTACCATTCTCTGAACCTCTCTTCCCGTCCTCATCAAATCGTGATCAATAAAAACCTTGCCTTTAACCCACCTGATGCTCTGGAGCAGCGCTTCTACCCCGTCCCTTTCCTCCCCTCTCTTGAGCTTCAATCCTCTTATCACTATATTATTTCTCCTATCTGCCTTCTCTTTTCTCTCCATTCTCAAATCCATCGCCCTTATCCTTTTCCTATCCGCTCTCTACTCCTTTTCATTCCTACGCTCTCCCATTTTCTCTTTTATCATGATCTCCACTTCCTCCTAAATACCTTGCTTTTGACCCTCCCCCCTGTCCACTACTTCCATTCCCGAAATGCCCTCCACCACTCAGGTCCTCCCTCATACTTTCCATCTGCTCCATAGCCCCCCTTACATCCTCCCTTAACCCTCTGATCTCGCCTATCAGCACCCCGATAGCCTCCTTCTCCGTCTGCCCCTCTCTTTGCCTTTTCTTTTCCTTTTCAAGAGATCCTCCCCCTCACTTGCACTGGATCCTCTCTCCCTTGCCTGATCGCTTCTTCCGCTCCGATTCTTCCCCCTCCCTGTCGCGTCACTTGACACCGAGCCACGCATAATTGGCCGTCGTGTTTCTCTGTGAATTTCCTCCCTGTCTACATCACTACCAGCACTGCCAGCACTCTCGCTTCCCACCTCCTGCTCGTCCGTCGATAACTGTAACCTCTCCATACACAAAAGTACTCACTGCCGCCCACAGATGTCACTTAAGGCTGCTGCCGCTTATCGCCCTAAACTTTCAGTTTTTTCCCCTATTTCACCTCTCACATCCCCTTTAGCCACCCTTTTCTCATCCCTAACATTCCCCATCAATACAAAAACCTTCCTTGCCCGCCATGAAGGCCTAAAACCTAAACACAAAACTACCCCGTTCCCTTGCGAACCTGACCTCACTTTCCCCATTTAGCCAAATCCCACCACCCAACTACAATGTAAATTAATTTCTTTTTTCCCAATGTACCCTTCACAACCGTACTCACCTCCTAGACTTCCACTCTCACACTCCACTCACACCTTCCACACAAACTTTGTAAAAACTTCTTACCGCCTGTCACTGCACATTTTCTCACTACCGCCACCAACATGCAAGTCTGTCATCTTGTATACCTATTATTTGCCCTGCCGTATCGATTACAAAATAGAGACACAACATCAAGAATACTTTTTTCTATAAATAAATTCATTTCAATTTCTGTTAAGAAATCTAGTTTAACCCCAGTCATTTTTATCATTGAATCAAAAGCAAGCACTGATGCTATGTAATGATGCAAAGGGTCTAAATTGTGGGTGGAAGAACAATTGTATCTAAAATTCTCGAAAATTTCAGCGAAGAGACAAACACCTGTCTTTAAATACAAGTCAGAGTATTCACCTAAAGTTTTTATATCTAATGTATGCCGAACATTACAATCGTGCAAGTAATGTTCCTCAGCAACATTTTCACTATTGAATAGAGAACATAATGCAGCTTTTGGAGGTAATTGCGTTTTATTTCATTTTTGTTAATTGTCAAGATAATCATAAGGGAAGACGCCTTTTCTAATCAGTAAATTAACTTAATTTAAATTTCTGCCATGTTTCAGAGTAACTTTTTTATCGTCATTTTGCAAATCAGACGCTAACTTTTTAATACTGCTTGGAATAAAACGAAAAGAATCTATAAACCTTACTTTTATACTTGTTCCATCTACATGTTTGGTAAAGGGTATGTATCTCTCTTTGTTAATAGGGAGCAATAAAAGGTCACCCTCGAAACTTGTGGCAAGAGCTTTTATAAAACATTTAAAGTTATAGCCGGCAAAAACTGTGGAAAACTATTAGAGCTATATGAGAAGTTTTGTAATTTATATTGCAATTTTTATTAGAACCTCCCCAACATTTTCCGGTAAAGTGGCAATGATCGCGATGTATAACGTCATCAATTCCTAATGCTTTCTTACATGCATGACAAGTCTTAGCTGAAAGAAATTTTACTGTTGCTTTTGATACGCTACTGTGTATGGGTGATGGGACAATTGGTCTGAGTGGAATGTTATCTTTGTGGATTTTTAGAAGCCCGTAAAGTCTTGGAGAGATGGAATTAGTAGGTATCCATTTAGATATTGTTTGGCTGTCAAGTTTAGACTCTTTCAGAAGGGTTTTTGTTTAACTGACTATTGTTCTTTCGGGGTCCTTTTTAAGTTTTGTGTATGTATTGTCAGTTAAAAGGGCCATTATTTTATATTGTAGTCTTCTTTATTCATTATTACTATTGCGTTTCCTTTGTCAGTGAGTAATATTATAATATCTTTATTCCGATTGAGTTCTTTATTTGCGAATTTTTCTTGTTTTGTTAAGTTTGAGAAAGGAACTTGAGCTTGGCATAAAATGTTCGCCGCACCACATTGTATGCCATGAAAGAAAAAAAAAGAAAATTTGACCAATTTCTTCCAGTAAAGCAAACACAACTAAAAGATACAGTGAAAAACATATCTGACCATCCTTTCAACAATGAAATGATTTCAGCCTGATCTAAAGGAGATAATTTTGCTGTAGCTCCTTCAAAAGTCCCAAAAGAAGAAATAATCAGCAATTTAGAATCCACAATATATACTCTTCCACCCGAAACAGCAAATGACATACGACGTAGGACGGCTAACATTTTACGTCAAGTTCAAGATCCTTTCTTAAACCTAACAGAACAAGAAAAATCCACAATTAAAGAACTCAATCGGAATAAAGATATTATAATATTACCCACAGACAAAGGAAACACAACAGTAATAATCAATAAAGGAGACTACAACAACAAAATCATGGACCTTCTAACTGACGATACATACACAACACTTAAAAAGGACCCTACAAAAACAATAGTCAGTAAAACGAAAATCCTTCTCAAAGTGTCTAAACTTGACAGCCAAACAATATCTGAATTGATACCTACTATGGACATAGAAAACACGGGACTAGTCGGACTTCTCCCCTCAGTGCATAAACCCCGCAATGACATATCTATTCCGTGTTTCCTATGTCCATGATACCTACTAATCTCATCTCTCTAAGACTTTACGGGCTCCTAAAAATGCACAAAGATAACATTCCACTCAGACCGCTCGTCAGCGCAATCAACTCACCAAATTACAACCTAGCAATGGGATCCCTAATCTCACCTATAATAGCCAATGCCTGTATGGAACCTGTAGAAACTAAAATCTTCAACCAAGCCAAGCTCAAACCGGAATTTTGATTCCGTTACGTTGATGACACTTTTGTTATCTTCCGACATGGACGAGATAAACTAAATAAGTTTTTCGATTTTATCAATCAATTATATCCTAATATGCAGTTCACCATGGAAATAGAACGAAACGGGAAATTGCCTTCCTTAGACGCATTAGTTTACAAAAAATCTGATTAGACTTTACCAGGTGTATACATATGAAACCGGTATTGCTATCTAGCGGCCAGTAGGCACACTTGTAGGCACTGTCGGAACTTACCATTTGTGCTAATTGACGTATTGTCATCTGTGAACAATATCCAATACCAAACATTTCAAGTTTCATATGACATCGTGATTTCTTTTGCTCTTGAAAATGTCGAAATACGTGCCTTCAAACAACGATTTGCGGGGAGCATTAATTTTCTGTTTCCATTTGGGTAAATCGGCGATAGAATCTCATC
>NC_046658.1:21123272-21127090 GCF_010883055.1 Belonocnema kinseyi
AGCGAGGGCGCATACTTTGAATAAAATATTTGTTATCATTCTCTTGAAATAAATGTGTTTTTTTCTTGAAAAATACCGGTTTCATATGTATACACCTGGTAAGACATAAAGTGTACATGAAACCCACACACACACAAACAGATACCTAAATGCCTCCTCCCACCATTACCAATCTCAAAAACAATCGGTCATCAACTCCCTTGTATACAGAGCTGTCTCCATAACAGATAAAGATAACTTACAAAAGAAATTACAGAACGTTAAAAAATGCTAATACAGAACGATTACATAAAAAAATAAATTGATGAGGCAATAAGGAAACACGCTCACAAAAGCAAGTCAACACAAACTACGAATGAAAGAGAGAGAAAAATGACCACCACCCCACTCTGCATCCAAGGTGTCACAGAACAATCAGGAAGAATTCTCAACAAAGACAACATCCAAACCATATTTAAACCACCTGCGAAAATAAGACAACTACTAAATAACCCTTAAGACAAAAAGGCACCCATAAGTGATCCAGGAGTATATAAAATTCCTTGTTCTTGTGGCAATGTCTCTATTGGAGTAACCGGGAGAGCGGTGAGCCAACATTCAAAGGAACATGAGAGTAAAATCAGGCTAAAACATCTCACGCAATCAGCATTAGCTGAACATCATATCGAAACAGGACATAACATTTTATTTGACAAAACAACACTCATTGCAAAGACATTCAACATCTTTCCAGGAAAGCATAGAGAATCAATCGAAATCTTAAAACACCCTGATAATATCAATAGGGACAATGGATATAATACCAACCCGATTTGGCTTTCCGTCCTCCCAGATTTTTTAGGTAACAAAACTTGATTGGCCAATCAGGTTCGACCAGTCCCTAAGGTGGGGTGCTCTGTCCAACCACAGGCACTTTAGAGAGTATTCATAAGAACAAAATGACCTGTTACCTCAGTTTCACGTCAACCCTGCAGAAGTGAACTGCAATGTTCACAAAACGTCGGCCAAATTCGTAATTTTTTACACGAGTGAAATCCGAAATATTTCTTGTTATTAAAATGATCGAAATGCAATCGACGGAAATATGAAGTACTACATGTTTTTGAAATATTACAAACATTTTTTATATGATTCTAATACAAGTTAACCTATAATGTGAATAATAAGAGGCACTATCGTCTGTAGCATGAGAGTAGCCGTGCAACAGAGGTTATGTTTAAAAAATGTGAGCTTTGTTAGTTCATAAATTCAAACCGAAGTAAATATTTATAATGTTTCGCCTTGCCTTTTTGGACAGCCATGTAGGCAAAATAGGCAAGTAGGCAAGTAGAAACATTGTAAATATTTACTTCAGTTTTAATTCATGAACTAACGCAGCTCAATTTTTTTTAAATATAACCTCTCTTGCACTGCTACTGCCATGCCATAGACATTGTTGCTTTTTATTATTAATATTATGCATCAACTTGTATTAGAATCATATAAAAATATTGGTAATATTTCAAAAACATGTAGTACTTCACATTTTCGTCGATTGCATTTTAATTTGAAACAAAACAGAATTGTGACAATTAAAATGAGCTCTACTGCAAAAGGGAAAAATCGAGTTACGTTGTTTTTAAACAGGCTTAGTAAAGTTACGATGTTTAGAATATCCACGCTATAGATGATTTGTTTTTAAAGAGGTCCAGTACAGCTCCAGGATTTAGAATTGACCCGCGTGAGATAGGTGTTTTTTTATTAGGACCCATCGATTTATTCCATACAAGGAACTAGTCTATTATCTCTAGTAATTAGATTATTAATAAAAATAATGGTATATTAATAGCTTAATATGTTAATTTTGTATGTCTACTTGTTCATAATCAATATTATTTAAATATTGATTAATTTTTTAAGATTGCGCAAAAAACGCTCTCTAGCTCCGCTGGAATATGAGCCCAAGTCCTTCAGATTGCCAGTCTGATGCTTTACCAACTAAACTACGGAGAGACGAGAGCACTTTCTTCACAATCTCCTTACAAGCAGTTTTTTTCGCAATCTTAAAAAATTAATCAATATTTAAATAATATTAATTATGACAAAGTAGACAAACGAAATGAACATCTTAAACTATTAATTAATTTCCCTGGTCAAAAAACTAACATCAATAATAAAATATGTGTTTCATGTTCAGAAGGAAAAATCTTACAAGCATAAGGAATGACGTTGATATTCTGCTTGTAAAGAGATTGTGAAGAAACTTTTCTCGTCTCTCCTTAGCTCAGTTGGTAGAGCATTAGACAGGCAATCTGAAGGACTTGGGCTCATATCCCAGTGGAGCTAGATAGCGTTTTTTTTCGCAAGCTTAAAAAATTAATCAATATTTAAATAATATTGATTATGACCAAGTAGATAAACAAAATTAACATCTTAAACTATTACTGAAGTCCCCTGGTCAAAAAACTTACATCAATAATAAAACAATGTTTTATTGTTAATTTATTTGATGAAAAATTATTCAATATATACCAAACTCTCGCGTTCAGTTACCCTGTTCTCAGCTTTCCTAGAATTGCTGGCTCCCAAAGTTTCTCAGGAAGGCAGGGCGAGAGCGGTTGAGTCATTATATGTATATAGATATATATTCCAATACGAAAAGAGTCCGGCGGCCCTCACTGTTTACGTTTCGATCCCCCCGAAACAAGTCCAAGGCTATTTGAAGGCAACCCCCGACGTTGGACTGAAAGCGAGAGTTTGGTGTACGTGTAATACGTGATAACAATTTTTTTTATCAAACCAGCTATTTAGTGCTTCTTCTTACTGATTTTGTTTTAATAAATATTACCATAAATCAATTTGTTATTAATTTTTGAAATGACAAAATGTATGCAAAAGTAATTACGTCTGTTATCAACAATATTATGAATAAATACTTATGTTGTGCACTTTTCTGTACAATTTGTTAGGGTTGTGTAATAATTGCTGAATTAAACTGATTTGTTATATGACGCTTTATATCATAAATAATGGAAAATAAAATGTTTAAAAGAAAAATAAATCTACGAAAAATTCCTGACATACAACTACAGTTGAAAACAAATTCTCATATAGCTTCAACTTGCAACTGTTTCGTAAGTTTTTAAAATTATTTAATATTTCTATTTTATCAAGACAATTCTCAGCAAAAGTATATGCAAATAAATAGTAACAATTTAGTTTTTTTGATTTATCTATACAATTTTGCAGTTATATTTTATAATAGAAAGTGTTTCACACTTATATTAAATCATTTTTCATCAAATAAATCAACAATAAACCTGATCCTTTCTCTTAAAGAAACTTTCAAATCCGTTCACAATTGTGATCTGTAGACTATTTTGAATTATAAATTCTCCAGATAGCCCACTGTGAAGCGAGAAAAGTAAACTTCAAAGGTTTTATTTTTACTCCAAACTTTTCCTGAGCATATTCGGTAGTTTGCGATTTAACAAGGCAGACTGCCGGGTGGCGGCACATCGGACTTCGCCTGTCACAAATACAAGAGTGACGGCTACGTTTGGGTTAGGAGCGGTAACGTCACCTAGGTGAGCATATACCTTTGGCCTAATGAAGGAATCTATGATTTCGCCAGAAAACTGGAGGCACTGGAGGATAATATTCGCGAGTAGGATGCCGATGTTATAGCCGGGGACTTCAATTTGAAGGCACTGGAGTAGGGCATGACGTGGACATGCAGCATGAAAAAGTGATTTTTCTCGATGACAATGCACCATCACACCGGACAAAACTGACTCGGGAATTGGTTGAGTCGTACAGCTGGCAACCGCTACCCCACC
>NC_046658.1:21127190-21148765 GCF_010883055.1 Belonocnema kinseyi
GCGCATACTTTGAATAAAATATTTGTTATCATTCTCTTGAAATAAATGTGTTTTTTTCTTGAAAAAATACCGGTTTCATATGTATACACCTGGTATACTCAAGGCAGGTATGGTTCCAACATTTAGACGCAGTGGGTGTCGTGGTACCATTATCGATATTACCCTAGCATCTTCAGGGGTTCCATCCGTGTTACGTGGCTCGCAGGCTCTGGAGGATCTCACTGGGACCGACCACCAGTAAATTAAGTACTGGGTGGGGCCAAATCCTGCATGAAGTGGAACCCTTGCTGTTGTTGTGAGGCCACAAGGCAGGTTGAGCAGACTATGTGTTTGATCAAGAAGACATGTGACAGGCGCAAAAAAGGTCAAAAACATCCTCAAAACGAATTTAACTACTGGTGGAATGATGAAATTGCCGATCTTCGCAGAGAAGCACTGGCGCAGCGTAGGAAGGCCCAGCGTAAAAGGGGTATTTTGTATTTTTTACAAGAAGAATAACAGAGGGTATATTAATCTACAGGAAATTCTATTTAATTTGAAAGGTTGGATATATGGAAGACATAAAATGAATTAACAGAAAAATCTACCCAATCGCATAAAACATCACAGATTTCATATCACATGATCCCTGGCGGACCCAAGGAACCGAAAGGAGCCTCTACAAAGTACCCGTGAAGACCCCATTGGGTTTCCGTTCGGTTTCTTTTAACAGACTCAAAAAAACAGCAAGATCAACTTTTAAACTGTTGAAATTCGGATTCTACGTTAAATTTTCTATTACAAACTCACGGAGTAATCGTAATACTTTTTTTTCCAGCTTTAAAAATTTAAATAATGTCATTCACTTCTGCTGAAGGTGACTTCAGTATGTTGTGCGCGAAGTTTAAAAATGAAATTCTCTTATTAAAATAAAATTCGCTTATTAACTGCTACTAAAAGAAGATGCATTTGAAGGCGCCTTCGGCCCATGTAAATAAAAGGTATTTTATTTTTTAAAGTTTTCAACGCTGGAAGAAAAAGTATTGCGATTAATCCGTGAGTTTCGAATGCAAATTTTAACGTCGAATCCGAATTTCAACCACTTAAAAGTTAATTTTTCTGTTTTTTTTTAGTTTTTTAAAAGGGAACCGAATGGGGACCCAATAGGTTCTTTACATGTACATTGTAGGGGCTTCATTCGGTTCCTTCGGTCCGCCAGGGATAGCATATTGTACTTTAAAATAATCTTTCTATCTTTTCTAAGGAATTATGTACAAATTTAAAGGAAGTTACATAAGCTTGTTTTAAGTTTTAAGTTCAATTTTCAACTTTCTAATTATGATATTCTTAGTTTAAAATTCATAGTTATAAATTCTTCTATTGAAAAAGTCTCCATTTTAAGCATGGTTTTTAAAAATTCAGTTCTCACTACTTCAACAATGAAAAATTAAAAAGGGCTGGAATTAAAAATTTTGGATACAAAGCGTTTATAATTGATCAACTTTAATTACGAATAAATTATAAATTTTCTGAGAAGACCCTAACTGTTAAAAAATGCAAACCTCCAAATGATTCAATTTTAATTTTTTTTTCAAATAATAATTTCAGTCTCAAATATTCCACTTTTAAACCATAAAATTAAAAAATTAATTAATTAGAAAAAATAACAATTATTTAATCAGTAGCAATATTAGCCTTTGAATATAAAAAGAAGCAATCATAAATCAAAAGTGTAAAACTGGACATTTTGAAATTGAAGGCCTTGATTAGTCAAAATTCCAAAGAGGTAAAAACTTTTAACTCTACTATTATAATTGTTTTTACATTGAAAAGCTTTATATTTTAAGTGAAGTAATAAAATTTTCATAAATAAATTGCATTTTAAAACTCAGTAGCCAATTTAGAAAAAAATATTGGCAATTTTGAAAACAAATTTTTGAAGAGCTGCTAAATTTCTAATTTATATTTTTAAATAAATTTGCAGAGGGCCTAATTTCGCAATTTGATAATTTGATAATTTATTTTTGTGTACCTTGATACATTTGTAATTTATAACAAAAAGTCAATAGTGGCCACTTTTGTAGTATTGTAATAATCTTCAATGTGACAAATTCTGTAATATCCAAAATAATTCTTGGGTGATTAGTTTGGAATTTATAAATAAATGTGCAGAGGGCCTATTGTCGATATTTGATCATTCTGGATTTTATTGCTGGGTACCTTGATAAACTTATAATTTATAAAGAAAAGTAAATATTCGCCAGTTTTTCAATATTGTAATAGTTATCAATGTAGAAAATTCTGCAATGTCCAGAATAATTGTCGAGTGACTTGATGAGCTTGGACTTTATAAATAAATTTGCACAGGGCCTAATTTCCAAATTTGATAGTTTTGAAATTCATTTCAAGGTATTTTGATAAATTTATAATTTATAACCTAGGGCGTGCGACTCTTGGTTCTCGCGCTTCGCTCTCGATAATATATTTGTCTCCCAATTCGCTCTCGATAAAATATTTATCTCGCTCCACGCGCTCGATGGTGTATTCATTTCGCGCTATGCGCTCGGTCTTTAAATTTACCTCAAATTTGTACCCAAGCCGGAAAAATTGATATCATTTCAACAAATATATACTCTTACCAATCAGAACATGCATTAGTATTGGAACAAAAGTATTTTTATTGTCATATTTTTGTCGTTAAAAAAGTGCGCATTATAATAAAATGAAAATTATTATTAAACATTTTACTGTAACTTGAGTTATTTTTCCATAAATTTAAATGGTTTATATTCAATGTAGATATAATTTAGGCGAAAAATGTTGTTAAATAAAACGTTTTTGTATCTTGTGTCCTTTTTCCAAAAACTATATATTTTTATTTTAATATATTTTTATGACTACAGACTATAAGGAACTTGTAGATAGTTTTTGGTTGAACAAGTTTTGTATTTTATTTTCTTTCATCTCTTGTGTCCTTTTTCCAAAAATTTAATTTTTAATCTTATTTTTCACGTTTGAAAGAAAGTCTACTCGCCCTATCTAAAAATGATTAATGAAAAATTTATAGATCTTTTTTTCTGAATAACTTTTGTTTGTTAATTTTAGTTCGTACCTTGTATCGTTTGTCAAAAAATTTATTTTCTTATTTTGAATGTTATTTTTTACGACTGAGGCCATGTGACGAGTATGCCACGTTACTAGATTCCTACATACCGACACTTTTTCCATTTCCCAACTTATTTTTACACAAAGCCCTACATCGAGTTGAAAATTTTGGATAATTAATAAGAAGCACTAAGGAAGGTGGGTCTGGTCATGAATTATAATAATTATCAAAAAAGTGTAAAAAATTATTTACAAAGAACCCTTTTTCATAATTATACAAATTTAAGACGAGACCCACCTTTGTTAGTGCTTTTCATTTATTATCCCGAATGTTCAATTTGATCTGGCGCTTTGTGTGAAAATAAGTTAGGAAATAAAAAAAGTGTCGGCAAGGTAGGAATCCGATTAGGTGACCCACTCATTACATGGCCCTAAAGAAAAAACTACGTGTTTTGTCAAAAGTGATCAATAACAATATTTTAGATACTTTAAGGGACCCCCATTTTAGTTCATTAATTTTTTCGTATCTTGCATAGTTTGACATAATGCGTTATTTGGCTTAAATTGTATATATATATTTTTTTTTTGGATTTTGAACATATTCTAACTCAAATAATTTTCTTTTCATAGAACAAATGGGTAAAAACTATCACAGGGTTCACATCCAGCTCCTCAACCCTGTTTTCGGGGGGTCTATTGTTTCGGCCGGGTCGAGCGCTGGCGGTACAGTCTTCTTCAACAAGATGCAAGGTTCGCACTGCGAACCCTACACAGTACCCACCATTGCGATACACTAGGAATAGAAAGAGAAACACTAGGAAAAGAAAAATGAAGGAAACACTTTAAAGGACTACATATTAAGGGGGCCTGTCATCTTTTTTGATTAAATATTGAATAGTTTGGTTGAAAATTCATCACTTGTGGAAAATGAAACAATTTCATATTATCAACTAATTTTGATTTGTTACAAATTTCTTATTTTCTCTTGATACTTTAATTATTTGTAACTAAAAATATATGTTTTTCTTTTAACAATTCATTGCATGTATTCAAACAATACATTATATTTTTATTAGAAACATTTGATGGCCCTGAAAAGGGCCGATTGTTCTTGGCTGTCTCCTGCTTGATACGGCAGTCCTCATTGTGGATAAAAATACTTCATTGCTTCTAAAATACTGAGAAACAATTCATCGTTGGAGGTGTCTGTGTTTCTCCAAATATATTTATTTAGGTAATGTTCAGTATTCTCAACTGACATTTTCCCGAATCGCCTACACAGATCCCGTCTTTTATTATTTTCATTATTATAAAATTATTCTTCAAAATGTTATATAGGCTAAGCGGCCTAAAACGACAGCGACCAATAACAGAAGCGAATGTTTGATATGCAGCTAAGTGATTGGCCCAGACTCTGTTAGTTTAGTCGCCGCTATAAATAAGTCGCCACTTATAATTTTGTATGCTATAACAGGCTCCCGAGATCAATTTTTTTCAAATGGTCCAAAAAATGTCTCCTGAATATGAATATCTTAGTATTTTATAAACCATTAATGTATTTTTATCCCCAATAAGGAAGGAATAATGTATTGTTTGAATATGCAATGACTTGTTGAAATAAAAATATATATTTTTAATTTCAAATAATTAAAGTATCAAAATAAAAAAAGAAATTTGTAAGAAATCAAAATTAATTTATGATATGAAATTGTTTCAGTTTCTACAAGTGATGAATTTTCAGACAAACTATTCAATTTTCAATCAAAAAAGATGACACGGCCCCTTAATATTTAGTCCTGCACTGTATTTCCTTCCTTTTGCTTTTCCTAGTGTGTCTGTTTCTCTTTCTAGTGTATCGCGATGGTGGGTACTGTGTAGGGTTCGCAGTGCGAACATTGCAGCTTGTTTAAAAAGACTGCACCGCCAGCGCTTGACTCAGCCGAAACAATAGACCACCCGACTGCAGGGTTAAGGGGCTGGATTGGAACCCCGTAATTTCTTTTACAGATACCTTCGGAAAAATCGTTTCTTGTGACTCAGGAGGTCTCAAAACGAGGCGATTTAATGAAAACCGAGAAAGTGAAATTTTACATAAAACCAAACCTTCTTATTAGGATGAAAATGTAAAAAATCGAATAATTTCAAAAGCTGTTTTTCTTTTAGGAGAAGTTTTGAAAATATTGAAAATCAATGTAAATCTTGAAATGATTATAAATAATTTTAAAAAAATGTTCATTTTTTCAGGTTTGGAACAAAAACTTTAGAATCCTTTTCTTAATTGTGAAAGGTTTTATAGGAATGACAAAAGGTTTTCACGATTCCTAGGAAAACTAAAAAGCACTTTTATTTTGACACATTAAATTAAGAAGAATATTTTGAAAATATCTTAGAAGATATCCAAAATTGCCAAAAAAGAATTTGGGGTATTTTAAGGCAATTTTTGTAATTAAGCAGGTTTTTTAAAAAAAAGGTACGAAAAATTTGAATCACTGAAAAAGTGTACTTTTTGACGATTTTAAAGTGAATTTTTTTAATATTTAAGGGTTTTGAAAGTACAAGATAATGAACTTTTTGTTTCTATTCTTCGGAACATTACGTATTTTTTTAATAGAAAATACAATTTTTATAAATTATTTAAAAATATTTCACAAAAGGAAAAAATCTACACAATTGTCTTTTTGAAGCTATGTACGTATATATTTGAAGATTATTTTTCAATTCACAAATCAATTGCACAATTAACGCGTGAACAAAAATGACTACAAAGTTATAAAAGAAGTCTACTGTCGTCGTCCGCAGGAACACGTACTCTCGTGTGCACGAACGCGTTCGGAAACCCCCGAGATTACTCGAACATACTCGGGTACACATTAATATAGCACTATACGCAAAACCGAGACATGAGTTTTAATTTCTATAACAGATTGCAGGTTTCAGGTTCCAGTATTTTAATATGAATAATTCGAATATTTCAACATTTTTGCGCGTTTTGATATATAAGTAAACTGACCTTTGATTCATTTTTATCATTTATTAAAATGGAAGGTCTCAGTGTACTGATAAATTATTCTGAGCAGCTCAGGGTTAAACATAATAAAGAAAAGTTCATGTTTCGGGTCCAATTTTAATCTAGTGTGAAGCACGAGATACGTGTTGAGAATTTGTTTGTTAAAGCTGACGGAGCTTCAATATTAGATAATTCTCAATCAACAAATGAGGTTGTTGTATAGATTCGAGATAATGGATTTTTTAATTCTGTATAAAATTTGAAAAATTATAGTATATTTAACAAAATTTTTGTTTCCTTCATTTCTGCGAAAAAAATATGTTTAAAAAGTATGAAAACCCCTATTTAAATAACTCGGTGAACTTGAAACGTCACATCCTGTAAAACGCTGTACCAATCAGAATAATGGTATGCAGCGGCTCCATTGTCTAACGAAGTATCCATCTGACATCTGGCGAAAATTGTTTTGACTATCCACATGTGGACATTTGGCTCACTCGCGCTACCAAAGTTTACAAATTGCGGTTTTAGTGAAATTTTATGAATTTTGAACACCTGTTTGGGCACTTATTTATAATTTTTAAACCATTTTTAAATAATAATCTTGAAAATAGGTTACGTTCACTCCAATCACTAG
The DNA here is from genome assembly GCF_010883055.1 of Belonocnema kinseyi. Taxonomy (NCBI): domain Eukaryota; kingdom Metazoa; phylum Arthropoda; class Insecta; order Hymenoptera; family Cynipidae; genus Belonocnema; species Belonocnema kinseyi. The sequence goes on from NC_046658.1 coordinate 21,133,919, forward strand.
CGGCAATATTAATTCCCCTATCAATTGCGCTAATCAGACTGGTTTGCACAAATGTGGGAGAAATACAAAGTTCGAGCTCTAGGCGCGCTCAAACTTGTGAGAGAAGCGAAACGTGCGCGGTTTTTTATTTAATTTTATATATCGAGGCGTCCTAACGATAGGATGCCAACGCACGCGATCGACATGATGATGATACTTATCCAAAAATATGAACAATAAAAAGCTAACCAAGGAGTAAGAACTAGAAAGTTTTAGATCGCGGAATTGAACAAGATGGAGTTAGAAGTTGGCCAAAACTAGAAGATGCTCGCTCGGTCCATCAAAACATTAAAGTGCTATCTCGGGGGCGAGTAAAGCATGAAGGTGTCACTTCTCGCTTATAATCTAAACGCGAGAAGTGGCAACCTTCATGATTTGCTCGCCCCAGATAGAACTTTCATGATTTGATGAAGCGAGTGAGCACCTTTTAGTTTTGGCCAACTTCTAGCCTCATCTTGCTCAATTACGCAAGCAAGACTTTCTAGCGCTAACTTCTCAGTTATTATTTTAATGCTTTTATTGTTGGTTAAGTACCGTCAAGTCGTGTCGCGTGCGTTGGCACCCTACCGTTAGGACGCCTCGATATCTTATAAATTATTTGTCAAAAAACACGTCATCTCGTACATATTTACGCTTAAGAGGTCTCCAAAAAGTCTTATTTTATCACACCGGATGAAATCAATTATTATAAAATTATTAATACTTTTTTTATTCAATCTAATACAGATTTTTTCGTCAAAGTACATGATAGTTCATGCTTTTCACACATTTGCCTTAAATTTGATATCAACATGTATTGAATAATTTAATTACAGAAATTTATGTAATGTACATATATTGATTAATATAAACTAGCCGCAATGCCTATACTTTGCATATTAATTCACATTGAAAAAGAAAAATATTTAAAAAACACTTCATGTCCAGTTAATAACATTTTTTTGTGATTTTGAAGTTTAAGATAATTTAAATAAATTTATGACAATAAAATATTGAATTTTAATTCAGATTTAGGCTCTGGGCTTCTTCTACTGACTCGCTCCTGCGACCTGTGCTTTTTAGACACAAGGTCCAGAAGGCTCGTTTTCGGCTGGGTTGCTCTTTTAATAGGCACGTTTCCAGTTCTCCCTTCGCAATCTTACGTAACGTCGTCGAGGAGGGAGTTACTGGAGTTTTTGCTATAACTTTTCTCCTTTGAGATGCTATTTTTCAGAAGGATCACACAGGACATACTAATTTTACCTATTTACAGGCAACCCCTGAAACTCGAGGGTTACAACTGCCCCCCCCCCCCAAATTGAAGCAGAGCAATTAAGTTTTAATACATTGTTTACACATGTGCTTGTCCAGGTCCGCCCATTCCCGATCCGGCCTGCTCTCCTCTCTCCCTCTGCATCTTGGATGGTACCGCATCCCGGTACAATTGCTTGATCTCGGCTGTTTTTTCTATAAGCGTCTGCTTCTTCCTTTCTTCTATTTCGGCTTTGGTGTCTGGTCTTTTGATTTTATGGGTGAAGATATCTTCGACCATGGCATCGTGTCTGCTCTTTTTTAAAGTTTAAATTCCTTCCTTTACTTGAGTTTCACTTTTTGCCTGCGTCACATTCATCCACAGGAGTTCGTCTTCCGTGAAAATGTTATTTTCCATCACAGATGGTGCGGGCTCGTCCGTAATGGGTGGTGAATGTAAAATGAGGCGCAATGAGCGAATCTCATGGCGAATTTCATCCTCCACATTTGCAATTTCTGAGACTGTTTCGACGTTCTGTATTTGTGATGTCGAAGCTCTACTATCAGATTGTTGATCTTCCATATTTTCATTAGATTTGGCTGCCGCAGGTTGATCGTTTACGATCGTGATAAGTTCGGGTTCTGGGATTTCTGGTGAGGTGTCTTTGTGTGTGGAGGTACAAGTGTCTTTAGTCGTGAATCTTCTCACAAAATGCGTGGCGCAGACCTCTCCGATTTCCATGCTGTCATTCATAGGAGCTTTCTTTTTGCAGGGTTCCTTTTTCTTTTCTTCTTCTATTTTCTTCCCGTCTGGTGTTAGGATGACGTAGTCGTGGAAAACTATTTCTACCGTGTCCTCTTCTCCAGAGTCCCTATTGCATTGTATGGACAAGCAGGATCAATATCGTTAGTACTTGCGGCTGGCATTTTTAAACTTTGGTTTGGAACTGACCTTTCGCAATTATCCTGTGCCCTTTTTTAGTGAAGTAAATGAGTTCTGGGCCCTTTAAAGTATGACTCGCTAATGTTATTATTTCTTTCTTCTTTTCCTTACTTAATTGATACAGCAGAGTAACTAGGGCGTTATTGCTGGCATGTGTCTCCAAACAATACTCTTTCTTTGGATCAAAAAAATATAACATCATCGAAGTTCCAAATAATTGTTTTATTAGCTCAAAATTCTCTTGTGCTTCTTTGTTTCAGTTCCACATAGCTCCTTTCTTTATCAGTTTTAAGAGCTGTACTGTTTTTTTAGCATGCTCTTTGCTAAATTTGGAATAAAAATTTATTAAACTTACGAAGCCTCTTAGTTACTTGACATTTTGTGGGGCTGAAAAGTCCTGAATATTTTGTATTTTTTCAGGATCTGGTTTTATTCCTTCCATCGTTAGTATGAGGCCGAGAAATTTCGTTTCTTTTTTGAAAGAAGTAAGACTGAGCAAGATTGAGCGTGAGATTATTCCGATTTAACGGGTCGAGAATTTCATTAATATGTTCTAAATGTATCACATTGTTCTCGGACGTAATTAATGTGTCATCGACAAATGAGATGATTTGATCATCTAGTCCCTGTAGCGCGTGGTCCAATCCTCTCACTAAATCGGCGGTGCTCGTTTTTAAACAGAATGGTATTACGCGAAATTCGTAGCTTCTGTCTCGATATTGGGAAGCGGTATATTTTCTGGAGTCCGGGTGCAATGGTACTTCCCGAAAAATACTGGTCTTTAGGGGACATTTGAATACATACTCGTATTTAGAGTTAAACGAGGAGCTAGCTTCGAGACTTATCCGTACAGGCATAAAGCTGAGTGGTTTGCCCTGCAGGGTAAGAATAAAAACGGAGGTCATGTGCTGTTTTCGCTGCCAAGGTTTCTGTCATATGGAAACGAGCTGCGAGGGCCCAGATAGGAGCAATTGAGGTCGCATATGCGATTTGGAGGACCATAAGTCTGCGGAGTGCGTGTCTGCCTTTTAGGAAGGCCACCCTGTCAAGGAACCCTCTAAATGGTCAATAATGAGAAGACTTAGTCGGCACAATAGCAGGACGCCGAAGCACGGCGTAGCAACCTTATTTCAACATTCCTAAAGTACAGTACAAGCCCGATAACTTGCCGTCCGATAAGTGTACACTCCTCTTAAGACGTCATCACACGTACGGCACGCACACTAATTGTGGTTCTCTCACTACGTGTGCTATGTTGCTCATGATTTGCGCCCATGATTCAGGCATGCGTGCACCTGATATCGTGCTACTAGAGGGGGCATCCGATAAGTCCGCAATTCCTGGAATTTCCCGCCCCTACAGCCCCGAAGTTGGAAAGTTATCGGACTTGTACTGTAATGCGAAAGCTGATTCCGGGAACATGGTTTGGCGGAAGGCGGGTTTTTAGTTAGTAAGAAGCTGACACTACCCATTCTAAGAATCGCCTAATCAGGTAGACGATTACTAGGGTGAGTGTTTAATGCAAGATTACAAATAGGTTACATTTGGAATTTCAAGCGAATAATATTAGTTTCTATTTGGATTTCTAAATAGAGCTCCACTTTCAATTTACTGACAACGCTGTAACCTAATTGGATTTCCAAACACAATCTGAATCGGATTCTGTTTTTTCATTTTTAAATTCAATCTTTCTGATTGCGCAAAAAGTCCCAAAAGGATTTTTTTAGAGTTTATAATATAATTCGGTATATACATATAATAATTCGATTTTTGAACCAAATCTAAGCTGGTTTCTGTTTAGATTTTCAAATCGAATTTTATCGATGGCGGGAAAATTCAGTAATTTTGTTTGGATATATTAGGATTTCAAAATATTGTGACCTACTGGCATTGCTAAATGTAGGTTAATTGAGTCTGTGTATTACTGACCGTACGTTAAGTTCCAGTACTGTTTTAATGAGGAGATATTCACTGAGAAATCAGGAAATCTGAACAGCATAAATGTTGCAATTCACAAATGATTCCTTTGGGAATCTTAAAGCAGCACATTGACTGATTCTAGAGATCCTCTTTGGAGATTGGAGAGATCTGAATCCCTACCATTCGACCAGGTTCAATCGAAATATCGAAGACGGCAGAAAATTTGAATATATGGTATGTTCAGAAACAAATTCGGATAGAGAAAATTTTATGAAGAACCTAGCCTCAATCCATAGTTACGAAATTCTGATTGGTTTCTATTTGAAAATAGCGCCCCAAAAAGGACGTCCGTGTTCCGGTTGGCCTTAACGAATCAGAAACGATTCCCACGTGTCTCAACGCTCCTTAGAGGTATGATATTCATAAATAGAAACTGTGTGCATAAAAAATTAAAATTTACAAGAGTTAATAAAAACAAAAGTAAATTCGAAGATAAAATGTCGGCGAATTAAATGTGAGAGTCATTCCTTTTTAAAGTGACTTATTCTTTGGTCCAAAATCCAACAAAATGGATTGTTCTTTCATTAATAGCTAAGTTGTATGATCCTTTTGGTTGGATAACTCCAGTCATAATAGTGGCAAAAATTTGAATGCAAGAACTTTGGCTGCGTAAACTCTACTGGGTCGACAGACTACCTGATAATCTTAAAATTCAATGGTTAAATTATCATGGTTCTCTGGAAAAATTAGAAGCAATTAAAGTCCCCAGATGGGCTGGACAACTGCAGACAAACTCTGATTTCGAGCTTCATGGTTTTTCTGACGCTTCGACAAAAGCTTATTCAGCTTCCGCTTACATTAGAATTCTTAGTGAAGATTTAACACAGGCTCATGTTTGCCTATTAATGGCTAAATCTCAAGTACCTCCTATTAAATATGTATCAATTCCTCGTCTGAAGTTGTGTGGAGCTGCGTTGCTAACTAAAGCACTTAAGTTTGTCATGGAAACTATGTCATTGGATGAAATACCTGTTTACTGTCACACTGATTCCGTAAAAGTTTTGGCTTGGCTAGGAAAACATCCTTACAATTGACCTGTGTTTGTTGCCAATAGAGTTTCCCTAATTCATGAGCTGGTAGCTCGAGCGAAATGGCGATAAATTTCTACTAAAGATAATTCAGCCGACTGCGCTGCACGGGGCTTCGCGCTCTAAAAATTGATAAGGCCTTTCTCATGGTGGCAAGGTCCACCTTGGTTAACTTGGCATTCCTCAAAATGGCCTAAATTTTGACAAGCAGCCCCCGCGCAATCAAATTTAGAACAGCGGCCGCTAGAGAGCCATCATGTTTAGAGTGTGATCAAAATTCCATTTAACTTGATGCTTAAATTCTCCTCATGGGCAAGCTTGCTTCGCGTAACTGCCTATTGTAAAAGGTTCATTGATACCTTTGCGTTGAAACACTCAAAACTTAATAAACCAAATCCTAAATTTTTAACCATTTCTCCTAATACGATTGAAATCCAACAAGCTGTTATATTTTGGATTAAATTTTTCCAGGCAAATTCGTTTTCTAATAAGATTATAGCGACCACGGCATGCTCCTATCATTTTGCCGCGTCACCACATAAGTGAGCTTATCGCCACGCATTCTCACCTTCGATCTTTACACGGTGGTCAGCAATTAACTTTAAATACACTCTGACAGCGTTACTGGATTTTAGGAGCTCGCTCTTTGGTTAAATGACTGATCAAAGGTTGCCTGGAGTGCACACGTTTGAGAGCGGCTTTGTCTCACCAACTTATGTGGGACTTACCTGAATTTAGAGTAACCCCATATCGTTCATTCACTCATTCTGGTGTGGACTATGCAGGCCCATTTAATGTTCACTTTGCTTCCGGTGGGGGCAGAAAGAGTTACAAAACTTACGTTGCGCTTTTCGCCTGTTGTTGTACGCGAGGTGTCCATTTAGAACTAGTTCCTCAGTATTCATCTGCTGCTTTTCTCGCCGCCTTTCAGCGATTTTCTTCAAGGCGAGGAAGACCTGTACACTTGTACAGTAAAAATGGTACGACATTTCAGGGTGCTGACCAGGAATTAAAAAAATGTCTTTGGAATCTTAGACTGGATGCTAATTTGCATAATGAGTTTACAATTCAAGGTACTTCCTGACATTTCATACCTCCTGCCGCTCCTCTTTTGGGGGTTTATGGGAGGCTGGAGTTAAGAATTTTAAACAACATCTGAAAAGAATTGTAGGTGCACATACTCTTAAATACGAAGAGTGTTATACCCTTCTTACTCGTATAGAAGCTTGCCTCAATTTTTGTCCTATTGACCGTCTTTCAAATGATCCTGAAGACTTTTCCTATTTGACACCTGGACATTTTCTGATTTACAGTCTTTAGAAAAACGCTACAAATGGTTCAACAAAGAGCCAAATCTTGTGATCGGTGATATCGTTCTTTTGAAACATGATTCGTTACCGCCTTCTAGATGGTTGTTAGGTCGCATAGTTAAATTCTACAAGGGAAAGGAACGTCCGATTACTCAGATTTGTCTGTTACCAGTAAAAGCGAAATAAATGAGCGAAATCTGAACAAGTATTATTAATTAGATTTATAAGAAATTATTCTGCAAACTTAGTGGATTATGGCGCGTGCCTAAGACTATTAAATTTTTGTTACACTTATACAGTTTCTTACGGTGGGTTGCATTTGCGTTGTTGAAAAATACTCGATTAAGCACTTATTGTTTTTTCTTTTTATCATGCATCGCGCATTTTTATTTTCCTTCTTATTTGAAGCAATATTTGAAGTCACGTGATTTCTCAGTTTGAGTGTGTGATGATAGCCTAGTCGCTTGAGAAAAACAGTGTGCGAGCAGCAGTGATTCGCGACAGATCGTTGTCCGGTCTTTTCTGATCATTAAAGTGATTAACTCAATAAAGACATTACATATTACATCTCACAAAAATGTCTATATATATCGAGTGAGTGAGTGAGTGATCTGTGTGGTTATAAAAAATGGTCTTAGTCTGCCAAGTATTCTATACTTAAAATAACACTTGAACTTGTTATTATTTCTAACGATTCGTCTCTATCTATTCCTGATTTGGGAAAATTAATATTTATAAACATAAACATTAAACAATTGCTAATTTGAGATCCGTCGTTACTTTAAGGGAAGCAGTAAGAGTGCTATGTTTCGCCCGAAATCCCGATAGCATCGGGTCAATGGCCCCAGGTGTTTCGAGAAATTTAGAAAGTTTCAGGTAAAAAATTTTTTAAGTGGTTTAGATAGTATACATAAAATGGAAATAGGCCGTAAGTCTTTCTGAGTAGTAGGTTTAAAAATTTTGGGAGCTGGGCAAATAACTGCCCTTTTCAAAATATCTAGGAAAATTCGGATTCAGGTGCTCAAAATTCATAAGGATATACTTTTATTGTACCCAGTTCAGATGACTTTTTTGTGGGGCTGTGTTGTTTTTAATTTACTTTCGATTACAGATGTTGGTTAAACACCTTTTCCAGGTCCTGTGGGTAGCAAAATCGTACCCCTGTGACTGGCCACAGAAATAATTTTGGTCAAACCACTACCCCGTTTCCAGGTTTCGTAGGGGGCCGGAAGACACTCCTCTGAATAGTCACATAAATAATGTTTATCAAACCCCTACCACTTCTTCAGTTCCCGTGAGGGCGGGAAGTCCCCCCTATGACTAGTCACAGATATTATATTGGTCAAACCCCTACCCCTTTTACAGGTTGAAGAGGACAGGAAGGCACTCCTCTCAATAGTCACAGTAGTAATTTTAATCAAGTCCCTACCCCTTTTCTAGGTCCCGTTGGGGCAGGAAGGTACCCCTGTGACTGGTCACAGAAATAATGCTGGACAATTCCTACCAACCTTACTATTCTAACCAACTTTAGTACTTTGCCATCGTACATATATTACATTAATAGGTCCCAGAATTCTCTTAGTTTTAAGACTTTTCCCTAGACTGGAGGAAAAATCTTACGCCTAGGGAAATTGAATATACTTTTTTCGTACCGCTTTTTCAGGCCCCGTGGGTGGCGAAATGGTACCCCTCTGACTGGTCACAGAAATAATCTTGGTCAAACCCCTACCCCTTTTCAAGGGCCCGTGGGGGAGGGGAGCGGTACCTCTGTGGCTGATCACAGAAATAATGCTAGTCAAACCCCTGTCCCTTTTCCAGGTCCTGTAGGGGCAGGAAGGCACCATTATGACTGGTCAAAGAAATAACGTTGGTCAAACCCCTACCACTTTTCCCGGTCCCAGACCCGGACCAGGACCGTTAAGAACATAAAGCGTACGGGTCCGCACCTGGACCCGAGCCCGTAAGAACTTAAAGGGTACGGGTCCGAACCGGAACCTTATTAATTGAAAAGGTTCGGTTCCGGATCCAGGCCCTTAAGGAACCTTTTAGTGATAGGACCAACACAAAAAGTACCCAGTATCACATTGATAAAATTTAAAAATTGGTGGACGACAAAATAAGAGAAAATACAAATAAATACAAATTTGGGGTCAAACATAAAAAATTCTCAAATTTGACTCAAATTTAAAAATATGAATAATTTGATAGATTTGCATAAAAGTTGAAGATTTTTAGCGGCACAGAACGCAAATTTCATGTCAAATTTAAACTATTCAAAATATTTAAATAAAGTTTCGAACATTTTAAAAAATTCCATGAATTTGTGAGATTTCTATGCAAGTCAGTAGGAGGAGCGTTTTTGAGTCACAGAACAAAAATGTGGGGTCGAAATTATAAAAGTCTAAAATTTCATTTCAATTTTGAACATTTTATTTATTTGGTAGATTTCTATTAAAGTCAGTACGAGGAAGGTTTTCGAGTCATACAACAGAAATTTGGGGTCAAAAATTAAAAATTCCAAAATTTACCTCAAATTGTGAAACTTTTATTAATTTAGTATATTGCTATGAAAGTCATAAAGAGGATGATTTTCGAGTTATAAAACAAAAATTTTGGATCAGAATAAAAAATTTGACTCTTAGTTTGAAAATTTTGATTAATTTGGTAGATTTTCATTAAAGTCAGTACGAGGGGCATTTCGAGTCACAGAACAATAATTTGCAGTTAAAATTTTAAAATTTCAAAATTGTACTTAAACGGTAGAGATATATAATTAATTTGGTAGATTTTCATGAAAGTTACAAAGTGGGGAGGTTATTTGTGAGTCTTAGAATACGCCATTCCACGACGTACGTTCTTACTTATTTCTCGAAGTCTAAGGGAGATTCCATTTTGGTATTTATAGAGCTTTTAGAGGTTTGTAATCTATGAATAAAAAAATTAAAGAAAGTAAAAAGTGGGGTTTAAAAAAATATTGGTTGAAAATTTTTTCCAAAATTCTTTGAAAAATAAATTTAAAAATAAAAGAATTAATAAATTATGAATAAATAAAAAGACATATACGTTGATAGGATTAAAACAACAAAAGTTATGGAAGTTGAAAAAAGGACCAAAATCTACAATTTTCCATATCCTATGTTTTTTTAAATTTTTTTAATTACGAACAGTAGCTGGGATTCTTCAGATGATTTTACATGGATTTGTTTTTTTGTTTAGTAAAGTTTTTAATTATTTCATTTATTTTATGACTCGAAAACTTCCTTCTCTTTACTTTCTTAAAAATCTACCAGTTTTATCCAATTTTCTAAATTTCAACTTAAATTTCGAAATTTTTTACTTTTGACCATAACTTGTATTATAAGGCTCAAAAAACATCTAATTATGAATTGTATGAGAACCAATAATTTGAATAGGATCTTCAACATGTTAGACAACTTTTCGATTTTTAAAATTATAATCCCAAATTAATGTTATGTGCCTTAAAAATCCCCCTCTTACTGATTTTCATGCAAAACCAAACTAATTTAAAAAAATTAATGAAACTTATGTAGCCTTTTTAAATGTTGACCCTCAATTATTTAGCTGTTAATCTTAAACTACTTGTTCTTCTAATGAAAGTAAAACTCTCGTACTGAATTTTATAAAAATCTACCAGGTCAAGAAATTTTTCAAATTGTATGGCAAGTTTCTAACTTTTTTAATTCTGAACCCATAATCCTATTGAAACAATATATCAATTAATTAATTCATAAAGAAATACTAAAGTAATTTTAAACTGCATTGATCGTGGAAATGTATCGTAAAGTTTACACATATAATGTGGTTCGGAACCGGTGCAGATATGCTTCGGTTTCGTTACGGTCTAGGAACGTTCCGTATTTAAACCGTCCCGACCCGGAACTTGAACATGTCGGCTTTATAGCTTCCATAACTACCTATACTTTCAACTGGATATCTAATTTCAGGTAGATATGAGTTTAGGAAACAAGCAATTCTACGAACTCTACTTCACAGATATACGTGTCAAATAAATTAATCGCGCCCATACAAGTACCATGAAAGTCTACTGCTCATCGATAAGTCGTTTGTAACTCTACTGCGCATATTTAAATACCCCATAACTTCACTGCACATCTATAAGTAAGATTTAGCTATACTAAAATCCCGTAGGTTCCATGGGACTCCACTGCGCAGATGTAAGTAATATATAACTCTGTTGTGTATCTTCATGTACCCCGGGCAGTATTGCGCAGCCATAAGTGCCACATAACTATATTGCGCATATGTAAGTGGCATATAATTTTACTGTGCAACCGTAAGTGCTATGCAACACCACTGTGTCTATATAAATGCCCCCTAACTTTAGTACATCCATAAGTGATGTAAATCTATATTGCGGATCCGTGAATTCAATGGAATTCTATTGCGCAGATGCAAATTCATTTAAACTCTACTGCGCACATATGAAAGCCTTAACGTTACTGCACAGTTATAAATACTATGTGACTATACTGCGCAACCATAAATCAGATGTAACTTTACTGCCTAGAAGTATATACCGTGTAACTTTCTTGCACATCAACATGTGCCGTTAAACTTTACTTCGCATCCGCAAATGCTATGTAACTATACTGCGCATGTATAAATTCCCCCCCCCCCAACCTTATTGCGCAACCATTACTAACATTAGGTTATTCTGCGTGGCCCTAAGTTTCGCGGAATTCTAATGTACACATATAAGTATTCTTAACATTACTGCGCAGTCATACATATAATGGAACTATACTGCTCATTTGTAAATTTCGTGTAACTCTACTGCACAGTACAGCCATATGTGGCACTAAAATAGTATACAACTGTAGGTATCGTGCAACCTTACCGTCCTGAATAATGTGACGCATTACTTTTCTGCAGACAAACTCAATAATTTCAATCCCTCCACATAAAACAGCCCCTTCTCTTTCAAATCATGTTTGTATATTTCTCAAATATATATATTTCCAGGAACCTTTTAGATTAGACCTGATGTTTAAGGGTTCTTTAGCGGTTCGGGTCCGGACTCGTGCCCTTAAAATCCTAAAGGGTATGAGTCCGGGCCCGGACCTTATAAAATTTAAAAGGTTCAGGTTCGGACTCAGACCCATAAGGACTTAAAGGGTACAGTTTCATACCCGAACCCTTTAAATTCTAAAGAATCCAGGTTCGGACACGTACTCTTAAGAAATTAAACGGTACGAGTCCGTACCCGGACCATTTGGAATTTTAAAGGTTCGGGTCCGGACCCGGAACTTTAAGAACATAAAAATGCCTTTATTAGTATTAAAAGTACTGACATTTTGCTGTGTTACAATAAATACCTTCGTAGATTCCATAATCCTCTAGATTTCAGACTTTTTTCCTAGGCTAGGGGAAAATTTCACCGTTAAATACAAATTCTGAGGTCGAATTCAGATTCAGGTGCTCAAAATATATAAGAATATGATTTTCTCGTACCCAGTTTAGACAACTTTTTTGTGGGCCTGTGTTATTTTTTATTTACTTTCAATTGATGATGGTATTTTAACCCCTACCCCTTTTCCAGGCCACTTGGGTGGCGAAATGGCACCCCTATGACTGTTACAGATATAATGTGGGTCAAATTATTACCCCTTTTCCATGTCACGTGGGTGTCGGGAAGGTACCCCTATGACTAGTCAAAGAAATAATGTTAGTCAAACCCCTACCATTTTTCAAGGTCCCGTGGGTGGCGGGAAGGCACCCCTCTTAATGGTCTCAGAAATAATTTTGGTCAAACCCCTACCCCTTTCCCCGTTCCAGTTGGGGGGGGGGCACTCCTCTGAATAGTCACGGAAATAATGTTGGTCAAACCCCTACCCCTTTTCCAGGTCCGGTGGGGGGCCGGAAGGCACTCCTCTGAACAGCGGCCGCTAGCGCAGAAGGTGACAACAGTCACCACTGTATGCTTTCTAAGAGCTACCATCAGTATTTCCACACGTTTTTATTTGCTTGCTTCCTGATGCTTGAAACATACCTCCATATGGTCTTTAATTCATACGTTAGATGAATTTGAAAAAGAATCTTTAAAATGGACAAAATTATGTCATGTTGTACGCAAAATAACGCACGCTAGTTCAGAATTTAAGGGTAATTCCTGTAAAAAGCTGTTGAAAAAGTAGACGTTTTGAGTTAAATATAACGGTGACGTAATATAAGGTTACTGAACGCGAAATAACGCACGTTAGTCCAACGTTTAGGGATAATTCCTGTAAAAAGTTCTTAGAAAAAGTAGACCTTTTGCGTCCATTACAACGGCGACGTAATTTTAGAATACGCAATTATGTACAAGCTTTCGAAGACTTTCAGAAAGTGTTGGCAGCCTTTTTTCGAAATAATCTCGACCTAAAGATTTTTTGTGAAAAATGATTTAAAAACCGTTTGAGACAAACATAAAGTTTCCAAAATCCATTAAAAATGTCCAAAAACACTTTTACGCGCAGCTTGTGAGTACAATAGACAACACATTTGAAGAAGCATCGTAAAAGATCATATTATTCAACATAGTTGCTTTATTATTATAAAATGATAACATTTTAAAAATAAAAAACTATTTTCAGAAAATTCGAATTATAATGTTTCTTTGTCCTTAATTTTTGGCTCATAACATAACCATTGAAAAAATCCTCTTTAAATTAAAAAAGAGAGCTCATCAAACAATCAAATTTTTGCAAATTGTACAAATGCGATCTATGTAACGTAGTGAGAACATCAGGAAACAGCAATTTTGTAGAAAAAACACATCACGTGCGAAAGAAAAAAATACTAAAAAACAACACTTGGTACATCATTTGATTGAAGTAATTTCAAATGAATAAGCTACAAGCATTGTAGAAAGAAATTAACTTAATATGAACATTAGTTCACCTATTTTGGTCTTACGATTAACTTGAAAATAAAAAGACAAGGAACAATTCGAGTCAATATTTTAATTGAAATTAAAAAAATTATTACATCTTGCGACGTTTCGAACTCAATCTGTCGGTCATCCTCAGGCAAATTATACTTAATAAAAAATTGTTATTAAGAAGCTAGCTAATTTAAAAAAAATAACATTGTTGTAAAAAAAATTATAAAAACAAAAGTCAATTTACCTCATGTACAATTGTAGAACATCAAAATTGTGGTTCGATGAAAGAAAGGGTGAAATAGTTTTGATATCACTGCTGCATACATAATTTTTTATCGGGAAAAACCTCAAAAAACAAAAGAGGCTCCCAATAATTAAGGTCACATTTTTTAAATCAATTGAGCGAACCGCGATAGTCAAATGACGGACAGGCAGGTAATGTTGACAGAAAGCTAAGCATGGGTTATGTTGGATATATAGTACAGAGTGTTTAATATAGAGGGCCTAATTCAACTGTAGCGAAAAAAACGCGCGACGGTATTTTGGAAATTTAATATTCAATTTATTATACTGTTCTAATGTTGAGTTATATTAAGTATTTCTGTTTTTAAATTAAAAGAATAGTTCTTATATATATTCATGAAAATCGATTCTAAAATTCTACGTTTGTAAGTGTTGTTTTCTTTTGGTAAAATCTTTATATTGTCTAAGTCGAAATAAAAAAAGTGATCGAAATTCAACGAGTGTTGTGACAAGACTGTGTTGAAATTGCCAATCCTGCAATCTATTTTATGTTCAGCTATTCTTGTTTTTAAGCTTCTACCTGTTTCACCAATGTAAATTTTATTTCAACCTTTGCATTTTATTAAAGAAACTACGTTTGACAAATTTTCCATTTTTTCAGAAACTTTCTTGCTTATAAAAGATATGAAAAAGATTAGAAAGATATATAATTGATAATATAGGTAGATACTAGGCAGCCTGATAAGTCCCTGAAAAATGAAACACGGAGACGTTTTTTTGGCCAAAGTCGGTTTTATTTTTCAACATACTCTCCTGTTAAGTCGATACAGCGAGTCCAACGATTTTCTAACTTTTTGATACCGTCCGAAAAGTACTCGATCGGAAGTTCTCCAATACACGCCTCAGTTTCAGCTATGAGCTCCTTATTTGAGTAAAAACGCTTACCAGTGAGCCATCTCTTCAGGTTAGGGAACAAGTAATAGTCGCTGAGGGCCAGGTCTGGTGAATACGGTGACTGAGGAACCAATTCGAAGCCGCTTTCATGAAATTTTGCTTGTGCAACTAAGTATGAATGAACAGACGCATTGTCGTGATGATAAAGCGGTTTTTTCTTCTTCAAATGCGGTCGTTTTTCGGCGATTTCGATTTTCAATCGGTCCAATAATGATG
>NC_046658.1:21148865-21171652 GCF_010883055.1 Belonocnema kinseyi
ACTTTGGCCCGGTGGAACCCACTGTTTTGCCTGTTGCGTTGACTCAGGAGTGTAGTAGTGGATCCAGGTTTCATCCATGTTTATGAATCGGCGCAAAAACTCAGTCGGCTTACGCGAAAATAATGCCAAATTCTGCTGGGAAGTTGTCACACGAATTCGGTTTTGGTCCACTGTGAGCAAACGCGGCACTTATCACGCGCAGAGCTTCTTCATGCCCAAAACTGAATGCACGATATTGCCCACACGTTCCAATGATATGCCTACAGCATTAGCTACCTCTCTCAATTTCACTTTGGGATCATTCAACATCATATCATGGATTTTTTCGACATTTTCTGGTGTAGTGACCTCTTTTGAGCGCCCAGATCGTTCAGCATCAACTGTGCTCGTACGGCCACAACGAAACTCAGTAAACCACTTATGAATCGTTCTAATCGACGGTGCAGAATCCGGGTAATACTTATCCAGCGTGGCCTTGGTCTCGGATATCATTTTCTTACGAAGATAGTAGTGTTTGATCAAAACTCGAAACTCAGATTTTTCCATATTAAAAAAACTCGGAGGTTAGTCGCTTCTCAGTGCTGTAACTTGTAAATGCGTAAACTTAAATGGCTAAAGTTTTGACAGGCGTCATTTGAAGGATCAAGCTCAACGAAAATGGTTCACATTAGTGAATACTAATGCCATCTCTTAGAATTTTCAGGCACTTATCAGACTGCCTAGTATATAGATGTATAGCTGTTAAAATTGGATTCTTCGCTGAAACATTATTACAGGAGTAATGCCGAGGAGGGATTTTGGGATATGGAAAGCCGAAAAAGTGGTCAGAATACAAATGAAATACAACGATTGAATGAGAAAATGGCGGCATTTATTGGTACTTACATTCATATTCGCAGACCGCCATTCCGTGGCGAGGGGCTGGTAGTTGTTTTAGAGTCTGATGTACGACGATGTGGCCGTCAAAGATACCAACTGGGTTAGGTAAGGTGATCGGCGTCGGTTCTTTTCAGAAAGCGGTCCGGCCGGCGGGAAGAGAGAGAAGTCTCGGTAGCACTTGAAATCAGGCACTAGCTAGGCGGACGAGCAACGACCGACGACGGGAGATACGATCGCGCGGGACCTCGGGACCTCTCCGGGGGTTCCGCCTTATCACGGTATGTGTCCCAGTCCCCATGCGTGTAAGTTTGTTTGTGAGTCGATTAGTAAAGATCTTTTTGTACCTTCAGGGTATTTTGTTACAAAAGGAGTCGTGTATTAAATAAATTTATTTCGGAATCAGTTTTTACAAAATTGACAGTGGAATCCTTCGCTGTTTTCTCTGTTTTTAGGTTTGATTATTTTCGTGCTTTCCTCGACGTTTCTTTTCCACTTGCCTTCAATGGTGGTTCTTTCTCTGAAGAATAAATGGGACTAGGGAACATAACAAAAATTATTCGGAGTCAAAACTGTGTTCGTTGATTTAATTTCTTTTTTTTATCTATTCTTGGTCCTCTTTGGTTCGTTGCTCCCTAAGATTAATCTATTCTCTAGTAATTTCTTCCCTTTCGGCTTTCTCTTTCTTCTTTCTCTCTTCTTTTTCTCTGTATTCTCTTCTGTTGCTCTAAGACACTTTCCCATGGGGTTCTCCTTGCCCTTTCGATCCTCTCCTCTTCTTCCTTTTTCCTTAAGGTTTCCTCCCTTTCTTTCCTTATCCTCTGGGTTCTCTTCTCTTCCTCCCCCTTTTTGTGTTAGCCCCATGTCACTCTGTTCGTTTGTTTTAGGTGCTGGAGCGTTCCTTTAAACTTTAGGTCGTTTGCCGCTTGGATTTTTGAATGTTGGGGCGGTGCCGGTTCCTGCTCCAGGATGCATCCCACTGCTCCCTCTGATTTGTCGGTTATATGTAGGTTTTTAAATACGTAACGCACTTGTTTGTGTGAGTGGTACCAGATTTTCCATTCTTTGACGCCATTCGTTCGTTTCAATAACTAGTCCCATGCTTGGCATGTTTTTAGGTGGTCACTATATTTGGGCACCTGGATCCTGACCTGGCACAGGTAGCAGTTTACTGCTGATTTCATTTCCTGAAAGGGGGGAAAAGAAAAGGTTATCACTGTTCGATTTTGTCCTTGAAGTCGGTTTTTTAGAGTTTCTGTAATTTTAGTTGTTTTGTTTGAGTTTCGAGTCGTATTGTATTCTTAATACTATTGATCTATTCCCTTTTTGCCATCATTTAAAGTCTAAATAATTTAACTTAAAATTGTTAATTTTTACTTTGCCTTAGTCTCATTATCCGTGTTTTCCTTTTCTAGTTAGAAATCATTTATATCCCATTCTCCAATACTTTTTCCTTTAAGGTTCTTTAATTCATATATAGTTGAGGAAACTTTTTTCTATTAGCTACTAGCTTGTCTTTCGTTTGCTTTATCTAAATTTTTCTGAACTTCTTCTTTTATAATTTGTATTTTTCTTAGTCTATCAGTCCATTTATCTACGCTATGGAATTCTATTTCGTTATCGTTTTCGTAATTTTTTCTTAATGGCTGTATTGGTTTTAATTCGTGACGTAGATTTAAAAATGCTGGAGTAAATTGTGTCGAAGAGTGTTTGCTAGTATTTATCGCGAACTGCAAGTCATCTATGTGTTCATCCCAGGTGGAATTATCGCTATCTATGTAGGTTTTAATGATTTGTTTCATTGTCCTATTGTAACGCTCGGTTGGGTTGGCTTCGGGGTAATATTGAGGTGTTTCACTAAGCCTAATACTGAATCTTTCGGTAAGTTCTCTCAAAGTTTTGTTAACAAATTCCGTGCCATTATCAGTGTGTAGTATCCTAGTTGTTCCCCATCGCGAAATGACACGTTTATGGAATTCTTACTCTATTGTTGCCCCGTTAGCTTTTATTATCGGAATTATTTCAACCCATTTTGTAAACAGATCTACAAAAACGAGTAAATATAGGTATTTCTCTCTTTTTTGAAGTCGGTAATGGTTCCATAATATCTGCAGTAATCATGGTCCATAGTTCTTCAACGATTCTTTTTCCCATTAGCCCTAATTTCGGTTGGTTACACGGTTTGGTTCTTTCGTATGTTCACAATGTTTAACGTATTTGATTATCTCCGAATACATATCTAGCCAAAAGTAGTACACGGAAATTCTTGCGTGTGTTTTTTTTGGAACCTAAATGTCCTGCTCGTAAGTCATCGTGATTTACTTTCAAAACCTGCGTTCATAGTTTTTCGGTACGACGAGTTTCCATAGGTTAGAGTCTGGTAAAACAGTAAATTTTTATGGGTCAGTTCTGTGAAAATAGAATTGCGAATCTCTGATTCGCCATTTTTCGTGTTCTTCCGGTATTTTTTTGACTTATCTTATTTTTGTTGAGTACCAGTCGCCTGTTATATCAGCTATTTCCACTTTCGGCTTTTCTACGCTAAAAGCTAACGCAAACGCTATATTTTTTACTGGTTCTCCGGATCTCGAAAGAGTTTAAGGCTAAGTGTTCCGTGATTACTTTATAACTATGACCTTCTAGGTATGGCCTAAATGTTCGGATGGCCCAAACTACCGCTAGGCATTCTTTTTCGGATGCTGAGTATCGAGATTCTGTCCAGTTTAGGCAGGTTAATATAGGTGCTGAAATCATGCGGTCTTTAATTTTTTGGAATGCCTCATCATGTTCTAATCCCCAATCCCATTGTTTATCTTTTTTAATAATCTGTTCATCGGTTCTATTGCTTCGGCAAAATGTGGAATAAATTTTCTATACCAACTTCCCTAAATATTTGACTTTTGAGCAGCCGAATTCACATTTGTCCAGACTGATCTTTAAATTTGCATTATTTATTTTGTCTAGTACAATGTTCAAGTATTTTAAATGGTTATCAAAATATTGAGTTACTATCACATTGTCGTCTAAATAGCAAAAAACGTTTGGTTTTAAGTCTGGGGTGATAACTTTGTCCATAAGTCTCTGGAAAGTGGTTGGAGCACTGATTATACCAAATGGTATCCTTTTAAATTGATACATGCCCTTTCCAGGTACTGTAAATGCTTTTATATGTTTTGAACTTTCTTGTAATGAAATTTTTAAATAAGCTAACTTTAAATCAATTTCTTAGATGAATTTTGCCGATCTTAAAATGTCCAATATTTCTGTTATGAGTAGAATTGGGTAGTGGTCTTTTATATCGCTGTTTAATGGGATCGTGGCCTTGGACATCAATTTTGTGTTTCGTTAGGGGTTGCCCTATGTTCTTTTACCGAGTCAATTTTAATTTTATTTTCAAGGAGTTTTTCTAATTGCGATTGTTGACCTACGTTGAGCTTAAAATTGCCTTTACAAACTACCTGAGAACAATAATTTTGTTCTTCTATTTTTCCTAAACTGTCTGAAATATTATTCAGTACAATTGCCTTATTTTTAAAATTAACCGACTGATTTTTATTATAGCTTTCTAATATCTGATTGGCTTTATGGGATTCAGGTTCTGATTTTTCCGATTGATATCTTTGTTATTTTTCCAAAGATTACGATCGCTATTTTTATATTCCATCTCGTATTTGCTATTATAATAAATTTTTCCTGAATTATTTTCCGTACACTTTTTTCTAATTCTAGGTTTTCCTAAATTAGGTGAGTCTTTTGTGCTTGAGTCGTCTCTAGTGCCGTAGGTGGGGATGCTCTCGAGGGGTTGGAATTTGTTGCTCGTGGGGATACTTATTAGGCTAGGGATATCTTCAGCAGGATTTGTTACTGGATTTTGGGCACTTTGGTTTTCTGGGATTAGTTGCAGTTCAAAGGTACTAGGGGGATTTCGCTGTCAGGTAACCTTGAACTACTATTTTTATGCTCTCCCGTACTTTTGAGGTTAATGCTACCTACGAATTTCGGTTATCTTTTTGTATTGCCATCTCCTTCCCTTTTAATCAATGATTTTTCCTTGATATTTACATTGCCACTTTCCTTGATTTTCTTGACATTAATGTCAGGTTTAATTTCTATTTTGTTTTCCGTTATAGGGAGGGGTAGCAAGTTTGGATATGCTTCCAAAATAGCAGGTGGGAGGACTTCGGGGTAACCACTAAGTTTCTGAGTCATAGCTTAAGGTCATCCGTAGGGCTTTTAGCATGTCCGTGCCTAAAATACCTACTCATTTAGGTTTTGGAACTAACCTGAACATTAAATGCTTTGTGCGATTACCGATGGTAATTAGGATTGCTACCTGACCAATTATATCGACTGTTTCGCCGTTGACAAACCACCAATTTCGCGAGACGGGTTTAAAAATTGAAAATTTCAAATTCTGGATTTTTTAGCAATTCCTTGCCAGCGTTTTTTTGTCATAAGATGAAAACGTGTTTTGGTTATTTCATCTTTATCCGAATTTTAACATTTTGGCGTTTCGGTATTTGATATTAATATGTTTGGTCCTAATACCCGCCCTTATAGTTTCCTTGGTTGTAAGTGTAGTATGGGCATTCTATTTCAAAATGACCTACTAGAACGCATTGAAAACAATTTGAATTATTTGTATTTACATTTTCTGTTGGAAATTCGATCATGGGGTTACTTTGACCTTGGATTGAGCCTATTGTAATATGTTTGAAGGGTGGTAGAATTTGGTTGAAGGGATTGAATGGGTATCTTGATCGATTGTTCTGGAATCTAGGTTGGAAATTCGATTGAAATCTGGGATGAAAATTTGTTTGGAAATCAGGTAGGAATTTAGGTCTGAAGTTAGGTCTATAATTTTTTCGGTATTGGTTTGGAAAAGGAAGAAATGGAAATCCGAATGGTGAAAATGGAAATCGACTTCTATATGGTTTTTTACTCTGATTATTTTGGTTTCCGTTTTGGTTATCCTTTTCACTATTTTCATTTTGCATTGAATATTTATTATTATCCTAATTATTATTATCCCGCTCACTATTGTTACGCCTTTGTTCGTTTTTATCCTCAATTTTTGGTTCTGTTATTTGTCAAACTAGCCCTCTAACTTTCGACTTGGCTAGCTCAGTTTTTCATTATTTGCCTAAATGCTCTAATTGTTCAAAAGTATCAAAATCGTTTCTTTTAATGTACATTTTGTATTCTATTCTAAGGTTTTCGTAAGCTCTACGCAATTCCCATTCGCGGCTTTTTCTAGGGTACAATTTTGTGAATAATTTCCTAATTTCAGTCAGATAAGAGTGTATGTCTTGGTTTCGTTTTTGGTTTCAAAATTTAATTTTTTTCTTATTCCCTCTGAAAATCGTTCATCGATAGAAGCATTTTCAAATTCTTCGTAAAATTCTGATAAATGTCTCCACGAATTTTTATTTATTTCGCACGAATCTTTTGCATCTTTTATGATTAGTTCGTCCAAATTTTCTAGAATATCGCAGTCGTTTATTTTGTATCCCCTTTTAAAACTTTTCAATTCGTCCGAAAAATGCGCGGGACTGTCATCTTTATTGTTTCTAAATTGAATGGGCCGGTTACTCATGATTTGAAACGGTGATTGTCGGATTCATAGTCTGTGTTTGAGTTCTTTATGTGAATTCTAGAACGTCTGTTTGATAGGGGTTGACGAGGTTCTTGTGAATTTTCCTCGTTAATTAAATTGGACGGAGTTTCTGTTACGAGATTCATCTCTATTTTTCCTGACTTTTGGTTCAATTATTCTATTTCTGTGTTCGAATGAGCTATTTGCCGGCGGGTCTACTCTAATCTCTACATTGTTTACCCTTTTCCCCTTTTCTTTGAAGAATCTTTCTTTTTTTGGATTCATAAATTTGTTGAATTTGACGCTTTCTAAAAGTTCATCGGTTTCCGAAATAAACCGTGTATTATTCTCAAGGAATGAATCACATGGAAATGTTTCATTATTTATTTCTGATCCCTTTTTTTATTCTGGAGTATGGTCCGTCTAGGTTTGGTATATCTTCTAGCTAAATTTAACCGATTGTTTGTTAAAGGTGTTTCCGTGTTATTTTACGCGAAACCCCTTCCGCGGCCTATTGGCCTATTTATCATTTTAGGAATACTGCCGGTATTTTAAGGTTGGATTATTTCTGTGTTTCGGATTGTCGGACTTGCTATGACTTTACGCTAGTCGTGGAAGTACGGGTTGCGCGTATTTGCCCTTTAGCGCGCTTTATCGTTTGGTCGTGTTCGACGGTTGAAATTCTTTAGCGAAATTAGGATGAGCTATTTCTCTTTTTATGTAATTGTGAGGCATTTATCGCCACATACAATCGTAGTCGCAGACCGCCAATCCATGGCGAGGGGCTGGTGGTCGTTTTAGAGTCTGATGCACGACGATATGGCCGTCAAAGATACCAACGGGGTTGGATGAGGTGATCGGCGTCGGTCTTCTCCAGGAAGCAGTCCGGCCGGCGAGAAGCGAAAGCACAATCTCGGTAACACTTGAAAGCAGACACGATCTAGGTGAACGAGCAACGACTGACGACAGGAGATGCGATCTCGCAGGACCTATAGACCCCTCGGGGGGTTCCGCCTAATCACGGACACGATTTGGCCCCCCCCCCCCCCCCTGTCCAAGGCAATGCCGAGTCCCAATAAATGGTAACGATTCTGTTACAACATATGCGCAAGAAAGGTGAAGGGAGAATAATTAAATTGCAGAAGCAGTTGAATGAAAGAAAGAAGAGTGAGGAAGAAAAATTAGAGGCTATTGAGAAAAATCTGTAGCGTGTAAAGCAAGGTAGTATAATAGGAGGAGAGGAAACTACAATGAGGGTAAAGGAAATAGTTGGGATAAAATTAGCATAAATAAGAGGAGAGTGAGATAAAACGGGTATGTAAAACAAAATCAAGGGAATAGAAATGCATTGTCAACAGGAGGCAAAGAAAAGGCAAAAAATCTAATATTAGAGTCAGGAGGGGGGGGGGGTGAAATTAATTGAAGGTGAAGGGAAGTAGGATTTGAAGAAATTCCTTAAGAAAAGGCTAGCAGTGGATAATAATGAAGAAGAAGATAGGACTGAAAGGGCCGAACGTATTTATGGATCATGGTTTAGCTAGGAAGGAGAGGGAGATTCAGATAAAGCTGAGAGAGGTAAAGAGGAAAGACAGACAGGAAGAGAAGGAGATAAAGGTGGGGTATAAGTAGATTAGGATTGCAGGAAAATAGTTAGTTTAGGATGAATCCAAAAGCAGAAATTTAGAGGAAGAGAAGAAAACCCTAATAGGATGAATGGGGGAAGGAGGTTGGAATTTACTAAATGAAAATATGATGGGGGACGAAATGGGAGAATATACGTTTTCGAGAGGGAAAGCGGCCTGGGTTATAGATTATATTATTCCAAATAATAAAGGCTGGGAAAAAGTGAAAAAGATGGAAGTATGGGAGAGAATGGAATGAGACTATCAACCTATTTACCTAGACCTGGAAGGTCTGTTTATTAGATCTAAGGGGGAGACGAGGGAGAGGATATTTAAAAAGATTCAGCGGACAGCAGTGTTAAGAAAGAAGTTCAAAGAGAATCTGCATCGAGTTGAATTTCGTAATGTAGGTGTAAAAGAAGAATGGAAGGAACTCTGCGCGAAGATAAAGCAATTTGAGTCGATCGAAGAATGTAAGAGAGTGGATAGATATTAAGAGGTATTATGGTGGGATGGAAAATGTAAAAAAGAGAAAAGGGAGGTTAAAAGGGTATAGAAGAAGTAGAAAAAATGAAAAGTTGGTATCGAACAGCAAGTGGACGGTGAAAAAACGGCTCAGGGAGTTATGCAAGTGTAAAGAGAAAAAGAAATAAAGAAAGTCTGTGGACGAAACAAGGGACGTAAAATCAGAGGAGTATATATGGATATTAATAAGTTTAAAAAAGAAGAGAAGGAATAAGAAATGGTAGAGAGGTTGAACAAAGACTTGGAGAGTAACGGGATTTTTCCGGACACGTAGACAGGTTTTTGTAAATGTAGGGGTAGAACAGATACCATTTATGTTCTACAATATGTAGAAGATGAACAGTTGTCAAAGGGGAAAGAAAAAATCTGCTATGCAAGGTGTTAGATTAAATGGGGACCCATAAAGATCTGACTGACAGGATAAAAGAGATGTATGTTCAAACAAAATACAGGGTGAGAGTAAGCATAAAGCAGGCGGAGGTATTTTGGTTATATATGGGACTGCAAAAAGACTACCCAAGATGTCCGATGCTGTTTGCAGTATTGATCTCATATATAGATAAATAATTACAAAGGAATATGTGACAGGCAGCGGTAGTAGCAGGAAAGAGGTTTAGAACACCGGCATGTGCTGACGATATTGGGCTATTGGCGATAAAGGAATAAGTGCTTAAGAAAATTATTTAAAGGCTAGAAAGGTATAAGGAAGGTAATTAGCTAACTCTAAATGAGAAAAGATCTAAGATCTTAAGATTTAGTAAAGAAGCTTTGAAGGATAAGGAATGTAAATAAAAATGAAAGGAAGAAAAAGTTGAGGAAGTTGAGGAATTCGTGTGCCTAGGTTATTGTTATAAAGAAAAATGGAAGTAAGGGCGCTTATGTAAGAGAGAAAATAAAAAAGCGTCAGAGGTTATGAAGCAGGTATAGGGCATTTATAGCTAGATGTGGGGACATCAAGTTGTGCAACAGTGGAGGAATCCAACTTGAACATTGGATGGGTGGTTATGTGGAAGTGGAGAAGAAGGGAATGTCAATCGGAAGGCTGGTGTATGAGAATGAGGGGCAAGAGGTGGTTAGATGGTGGAGGCATCTAGAGAAAAAGAAGGAGAAAAACAGAGGAGGCTGGAGGAGGAGTGCCAATGGAGAAATTCTAGTACATAATAATCTTAAGGGAATAAGAGTTGCAAGTGGACGAGCACGGATCCAGAAGATCGGTTCTCCTTTTCAGGAATGTTGAGTAAGCGTGCGTCGCGAGGGAAACAGGCGTAATTAAGACAAAAAAAATTGTGTACAAAACTTAGGTAAATTCCAAGCGAAAAATTTGGAATAGAGAGGTACGTCAAGGCAAAAGAGAAAAGGCAGGGATTTGCGTCATCAGTCCCCTTTCTCGAAGATGGATAAAGTAACATACAAGATTAAGGGCAGATGGATAAGCGAAAGAAAGCATGTCAAGAGCGAGAGAAGGGCGAGTGTTCATTTTTTTAGATGGAGTAGAATGTATGAGGTCTGGAGATGGGCATTACAGACTGTAAGGATGTAAAAAAATGTTAATAGTGGCTAAAATAAAAAAATGTAAGAAGAAGTTGAAGGATAACATAGGCCCCCAAAAAAATGTTGTGGGCTAAAACCAAATATGCTACCCGTTTAACCCCTACACGTCAGGATATCGACATACCTTTAAAAACACCTAATAAACTACTGAAAGCTCAAAAACTATTTACGCTGTAACCTAAAAATCCCGCAACTTATTCAGAAGAAAAATCTTGTTTGAGAGAACAGAACAATTTCGTGAGTTTTTCTTGTGCAACCTAGTCATGGGTAAGTAGCTCTATACCTCCCAAAACCCGATAACACCGTAATCTGAAAACCCCTTCAATTTTTTTCCTTAATTTCTTCTTTCAGTATCAACGCCAGTAAAGCCATGATAATGATTTTATTTATTCTTTCAAACTCTCTTTTCTTCGAAAGATCTGTGTAATGGATTTCGTATCCGCTCCTTGACATGGTGACAACTCTGTCTTTTAAGCATCCAACAGAAGTCTACCACCATATTCGTAATCCATCTACCTTGCTAACGTTTTTCCATTTCCTTGATATCTTGATGGAAGCGTTCTTCTTGTTTCTCATTGTGTTTGCCTAAGAAATTGTCAACCACATTTTTGAAGCCTAGCCATGCATCTAGTTCCTTGACATTTATTGTGGCAATGAACGTTTTCTCTCTCAACATTTAAATAAACAGACAAAGCATTTTCCTTCCTTATCCAAAACTTTTACGAAATGTTTCATCAAATCGAGTTTTGATGTGTACGTTATTGAGCTGGCCAGTCTTTCTTAACGTAATGGTTCTTGTGGTCCCTGATATCTCAAAAGCGAAGAAAGCATGGGAATTTCGCAAAACCAGATTGCTGACCTTCAATCATTGCCAAGATCTTGAGATCGCCGCAAATCTGCCATTTGTGTTTGCATTCTGTAATAAACCACTTCAAGGCTTCGTCTTGAAGCTAGCAATTCAGCCTTACCTTTCGGCAGCTCTAGTTCTCTAATTAAATCATTTAGTTCTTCTAGATTGAAAGGGCGCGGTGCACCATCTTTTTCCTTCTTTACAACAGATTCTTCCTGATCAGTGTCATCGTTACTCTCTCGCTCTCTTCATTGATATTTTTAACAGTTGCTTTATCAATCTCCATATCAGCCACATATACTTCTAGGGCTAGTTCATGCTCTTTTTTATTACTTATCTCAGAGTTTGAAGTTTTGGTTACGCTGGACACGATTGCATACTGAATTTTGTGCAAATTACTGGAGTTGAATCATATTGTGTCAGTGAAACAAAAATAATAATAGTCTTTGCACTTGGGCTCCCGCCAAACGGTTGGTGTAACATACTTCCTCCTCGATCAGTAATGATACAACGTAGGACTCCGTATTCCGCAAATGAGTTCGTGGCTAATGCGTGTGCGATCGTTTCTGTTTTGATGTCGGAAATAAGAACGGCTATGCAAAGCTTGCTGAAATTATCTTACATGGTTAGTATATGCCTGTTACCGCTGGGAATGGTGGGAAGTTTGTCGACAATATCAAGTTACACTCTGTCAAATACGCTAATACTGTGCGTGCTCTTATGAGCTTATTTTCTAGGCAGCTCTTACGGTGTCTGACATACTCGGTATCGTCATTCCTCATACCCGGCCACATGTATCGTTCCCGTATCCATCGGTATGTCTTGGTAACTGCCTTGTGTCCTCTGTAAAGACTGTTATGGAATTCTGTAATGATTTCGGGCCTTAGTATCTCAGGAGGGACTTCCAGCCTACGGTAATACAGTGTAATGGTAACATTACCATCCTGGAATATGTCGACTAGCAGTTCGGCCAGGTTTTTCGAATCTAAAGTACCCAGCAGATCTCTCAAATTGGCTATTTAACATATTTTCTGTTGGTCTTGATCTAGAGCTGTTTTGAGACATGCTAGACCGAAAATCACATCCTTTCAGTCAGTTTTGCCAAAGTAATTTCTTTTTACCACGATGGAGTACACCTTGTTTTTGCCAAAAGGTGTAAACAGGACTTGTCCCTTCTGAGGCCTATTCTTCCAAAAGTCTTGGGGATACACGCATTCTGCTGTTAAAAGAAGCTTGAAAATAGGATTCGTCGGTTCACAGTCTTCCGAAATAAAGTGGGCGTAATTGTCTCTGTAATATGTGAGAGGCTCAATCCATTCGTGCTGCATCACTCCTTCAATTAGGGCAGGCGGCTGTGAATTAGCTTCATTCACTACACCTGGAGTAGGGTCGCCTTCTTCTGAGATGGAAGAGGAAACATCTATATGCGGCAGATGTACATTCAGTGTGTTTCTCGGCGAGAAGGTAAGGTTTTGCCCTCCTGAAAGAAGTGTGGAAGGATTAAGTTGCCGCGGAAGAATATTGTACTTCTCGCTGACAGGCATCCCTTTTTGCTAATTGCTGTACTATATTCTATTACTGTTGGATACCGGAGTTAAACTAGCAGCGGGTATGGTCCAAGCGACTGGCGTCTAGAATTAGGACTTCCTTGATGGTTGAGTGCGTATAATGGGAGACTCTATCACCTCGGGTGAGTCTTTAAACCAAACTGTACTCCGTCTGTTCACCCCAGAATTTTTGGTTTTGGGTAATCTTTCTGAGCCTTGCGCAGTATCCGTGGGTTCGAAGGCGTTCCTCGTGTCGAGGTGTCTATGAAAGGATTTCAGAAACGCGTTTACTCTAGCGGAAAGGGGATCGTGGACGTTAGTGCATGGATCCATATTTTACAAGGTGACTAATAATCCTTTGTCATTCTCTCCTTCCGACACCGCCGTGCGCTCTATTCGAGGTACGTCATCTTGGGGGACTTATCAAGTCCTTCCTTGTCTCAGGAGTAGGATTAATGAGCTTCTAATGATTCTTTAAATTTAGATACGGATCGTAGAATTTCCGTCCCTTTCATAATAGATTTCGACGGTGTTCTCCCTGTGTCTTTGTCACTCTTGTCTTTATTGCAGTCCTCACTATCGTCACTGTCTTCTCTACTCTCGGCGGGGGGACTGACATGAACTATAGAGTCTGCTTGGCCAGTATTCATAATAACATCGTGTTCCTTTTGAAAAGTGCTAGAGTCTAGTGCATGATTGTCTTGGGCAGCATTGCTCCTGTTGATTTTCATTTGCGCTAGGTAATCAGCCATCTTATTGCCTTCTATCCGTTGGTGACCGGGGGCATAATTCCATGTCACACCGAGGGTCTCTAGTGCGGCGGTTTGGATTTTCCTAAGCGCTGTTCGTTTGTCTCCCAGTAGCGGGTTGAGATACGTTCCACGTATTCTCCTTTTTGGTTGTAAATGAAAGCTCCGCCTATATATACACCCGTAGTTTTATCGCTTAAACTTGAAAAGCAGGGGTTGAGTAGAGTTAAGGTACACTTTGAGGTGGATGATCTTCCTCAGGAATTGGTACATTACAGTAAAGACCAGGGAGAACACTATGTTTTTTTTTTGGTATACCGGGGGGTCTGGCTTCGCGCTACCTTCACTTTCGGAAGACGAATCATCGCCTGATGAAGATTGGGGGGTATATGCGGTAGCCTTCAAACTGGTCACTTTTCTCCTTTGTTCCTTGAATGCATTTATTGATGTCGATGGCAGTAGGTGCCTTCCTTCCGAGCTTTTGATGCCTTTAAAGGTTGCTGACGTCCAGATCGAGTGATGTGGCTCGTTTCCTCTGGCTCTCTGGCAGCTGTTTCAGAATTCTTGCCTTTTTTATCACTGCCCTTATTCGAGGATTGCTTAGGAGGCAAGGCCCTGTAGGGATTCATGTCGGCTAGCGTGGTTTGGGCTTCAACTCCTCCGTCGACCTTGTTCGGCTTACTTAAAGTGGCCGAATGTATTGAGCTATTTTGTTCTGGGGTATTAATGGTGTGGGCTGGCGTGGAGGCGGAATCATCAGTCTCCGTTGGCTCTTCTCCCTCGTCAAGTCCGATGGGACTTCCAGATAAGGACTCTACTCCCCTGTGCAACTTCTTCTTATTGTACTCGAAGGTATATTGGCAGTTCCTTAGTATTTGGCGCCAACGAAGTAGCCTTGGATCAGGATTATCAATGTATGTCATCCAATGGATGGGTTCATAGTCGCATGCCAAAATGAATTCACGTGCAGATAAATATGAGCGGAAATTCGTTACACTGTATAACTTGGCCAGACATTCTTTTCCAGACTTGCAGTAACGCTGCTTAGTGGAACCCTACTGCATATTCAGAAGCGTCGGTAGTCAGTTTAAAGGTTTAGTTAAAATCGGGATACTGTAAAAGGGATGCGACACAGGTAAGTGCGTAACTTGCGGAAACTTCGCCTTTGTCCATCGCTGCTGATGATGTGTCCTAAGTATGCGATTTCGGGACAAAGAAAATCGCATTTGTCTGGTTGCAATCTAATATCTGCTGCCCTTAGTCTTTTGAAAAGTCCCTGAATTTCTAGAAAAAATTATTTCAACCATAGAAAAATTCTCTTTCAATCTTGGAAATAGTAGAGTTGTAGAAAATATTTTCCGAGACAAAATAAGCCATCAATATCCGGCCAATGAAGGCCAGGCATGTGCATATACGGGTGTTTTTGTGGTTGCTGAATCAAAATTTGGTAACAGAATTTTAAAAAATATAAATAGCTGACATAAAAATTTCAAAATTAAAAATGTCGCATAAAAAATTTCAAGCAATTGAATCTTTGTCCATTTATTTTTCCTCTATTAAAATTAACAGAAATTTAATTTCTCATAATACTTCAAAATGGTTGATTCGAACATTTATATGTATCTATATTTATGTAATAATCTTAAATCCATGTAGCATTCATGAGCATTAGAGTGCACAATTTTTTTACTGTTTAAACGTGGAGCGATAATGATAGTCGTCGAAAAAAGGTTTGAAACATTACGATTTTTTGCACAATGAGCATCGAATGATAGCCGCACATTTGTGCATCCTTCAATTTCACAATGTGTTGCACAAGGTTCTCCGAAACTAAAATTAACTCGAGTTTCAAAATGTTCTGGTTTCTCATAAATGTACCCACTTTTGTACCAAAAATGTTTGAAGAAATTTACTTACCTCGGTGAAGAAAAGTGGTTGTGAACCAAAGATTGCATTTTTATCATATTATTCCTTAAATGTAAACTTAGATCGTGATTCATGAGGATAACGCTATCGGAAAAGTGCCCAACGTAATTTCTCCAGATTCGAAAAACATATACATCTAGGGGTAGAATTTTTCCTGGTGTTCCTGTTGGAATTCTTTGTAAATTGACATGTTTGTTCTCGGGTGCAGTTTCTGCTACTATTCTAGGGCAATGTCCACTCAATGCGTCAATAAATAGAAAGCTATTTGGTCCCACGTTTGAAAAATATATTTTCCCTAACCAAATTTTGAAGTGATCTGAAGGGTATGTAATATAAATGTAATTTGAGAAATCTTTTTTTGAATTCACATGCTTAAATTAAAAGAGTTGTTCGTAATTTTTCATACCAGAAGTAAGTTTTCCAGATTTTGATGCTTCTATATTAACATTTTGGGCCCTACACAGATTGGCCTCTTCTACTGTTCCAAACTTTCCCTTTTTTTCGAGACCAGAAACAACGGTAAAAAGGTTTCCCTCCACCTGATATCAGCAGTTGTATTATGTAACTATGTGTTGTTGCTGACACTGACTGAACGAGGCAATGCACTTGTTTTTCTCTTTCGTCTACTAAAGTTCTTCCTCAATGCATTTCTAGCTGAAAGCCACATTGATCAGAATTAGAAACATTCTTTAATACAAATTCTCTTATCTGTTGTCTAAGACCAGTAACAAATTCTTCGGCTTCCTGGATACAATTCTGTGTGCACGCTTAAAAAGTGTTAACCAGTGATTTGAAGCGCTGAATCGGAAATCTTCATGTCCTATTTCCTTCGGGGCTTGCAAGGCCCATCTCGGCAAATCTGACTCATGAACAGTGAAGCCGGCGTCAAGTGCTGATTTAAAATTTTCCAGTATAAAGTCACGAATTCTAGCAATTTTTTCCCTATAGGTACCACCTTTATTTAGTGAGTGGGCCCAAAGTCGCAATTCTTTGGCAGACGTTACCGTCCTAAAATTCTTTCTTACAGTATCAATATTTAAATTTTTCTTTTGACCACTTCTCCAGAATTCCACGGTTCTTAATTTATAATTGTAAGATACTTCTTTTCTGCCTTCCGTACACTTATCTGTAGGTGCACTTGGTGACTGCGGTATAGAATGCTGAATCATATCTTCTACTATTTCTGCATCCATAACTTTATACGGTTGATGGAAATCTAAAGACTCCTCAATAATCATTTCAACATCACTGAACTCGTTCATTGCGAGTAAAAAAATACTTTCAAAATGTTCTTTTAATTCAGTTTCCTTATGATTTATCGAAAAATCTTCTATTTTTAGTGATTGAAATTTGGCGAGTAGAAGATTGATGACGTTCAGTGGATTGACCTTAATTTTCAGTGCTGTTAAGACATTTCATATCAAAAGCTATAATATACGTAAATATTTTGAGTATGCAGACTCTGCATGCGTCCGTAAAAAAATTTTCTCATTTCGTCCTATTTCAAATGGGGCATTCTATAAGCATTCTATACAAACCGGACGAAAATATAGTTGTAAGACTTTTATTTCTCGCTAATTTTTATTTTTTCTAGAATATTCAATATTAAAATATTAAAATATCAAAACATTCAATCTCAAAATTGTCAAATATAATAATCCACAATGGCAATTTATTCTTGACCATGTATTGACCAGTTTTCCTTGCATAGGGCATTAGTGTGAAAGAGCATTATCACACCCTTTTTAGGCACTTGCCAGTTTTCCTGGTCAGCACCAAACTAGGAATAGGATAAGCTGACTGATGCCTCTTCAATCTCTCGTCAAGATTTCTGCACATGGTATTGCAGAGTCAATAGGAGTAGGCAGACATGAGTTAGTCACATATAGAGGGAGAAAGTGTTACATAAGAACATAAATAACTATAAAATATAATATTAATTTTCACGAAGTACTTACTTTAAAGAGGTATTCACGTATTTACGTAATAGAGATATACAGCTTTCCAGCAAAATCACACCCTGGAAACTTGACCGCTTCACGCAAAAAACACAAATGAGTACGATGAACAGAAGCCACGCAATTGTTTAAACTTTATTGTTATTCGTTAAGCGCTTTCGTCATATCGTTATCGTATATTGATCAGCAGGAACTTATTTTTATCACTATAAACATCTCAAGTTCTACCAATTTAAAAATACTAACAAGGTATTAGAATTGTGGGTTCAATAGGAATTTTCTTTCGAAAATTAACCATTTTGATGTATTATGAAAAATTAACTTTCTATTCATTTTAACGATGGAAAAATTAATTGACAAATTTCCAATGCCTTGCAATTTTTTATGAGAAATTTTTAATTTTGAAATTTTTATGTCAGATTATAATTAGCGACTTCAAAAACTGTAGGATACTCCCTTTTATAGGAATCCAATAAATATTAAAAATTTGTGATCAGCCGTATTGGAGCCGCTGTGAGGGATCTCGCAAATTAAGGGAGAGAAAAGGATTTGGAAGTCGAGAAAGGGTGGAGTCAATAATCCAACAATTTAAATATAACTGTGGTTTATTAACCAAACTTACACTGATTAGCTTGCAAGTGGGAGTTCTGGTAAGGCCCGAACCGGGCGGCGAAGACAAGAGTGAGCGAGTTCTGGTGGTAGTATCCGGGGGATGAAGCCAAGATACCGAAAGCTGCTGAGTTTAAAAAGCGTCGAGGAGATAATCGTCCTGAAGCGATGGGAGTCCTCATAGATACCAAATTGGTTGGGAGCGGAGTGTTAGAGTCCTTCGATTCTTTGACAGACTGGTAGCACAAGAGTGAGCTCCTCGGGGCAGGTTTCGGTAATTAAGGACTGCAGGTGTTGTTTCCCACTCCTAATCAGGGGCCCGCAGGGCCATACGATAGCGGGGTGCTTGTAACTTTGTTACAACCTCCCCCCCCCCCTCTGTCCGCGATGAGGCTTATTCTTTAAGGATTACCTCGCACCTTTCCAATTCCAGGTCAAATGTGAAACTGTCTTCTTCATCGGAAACGTCTATTTGTAAATAGAAATCATCTTCTTTTTCCTCGTCTTCCAAATTATTTTCTATAATTGTTCCTTCTTCCTTCTTGAATCTGATTTTAATGATTTTTTTTTAATTCTTGTTTTATCTCGATCCAACCTCCGTTTATATATCTGGTTCTGGTCGAATCTGGAACAGTGTCGCAATAGGTATCATGAAAAAAGTAGATCTCCCTTGGAACCATCCTCTCGCAATGCCTACACTGCCACATTTGCATGTCTTCCATTTTATTTTTATTAGCTGAAACATAATTTAACACATCCTACTTTTTAAACAAAAACAAAAAACTAAATTCTTATTCTTTTCTTGATATCTTTTTTCTTATTTTATTTCAACAACATGTAAAATCTAGAGGTTTTTATTTGAAATATATTTTTTCCAAATTTCCTTTTTTAATCTTTTTCCAACATTTTCTGCGTTATCCATTCCTACTTGTATTCTTTTAAGATTCTGATTTTCCGTGACACTCTTTCCTGAAAATTAACTTATTTCTAAAATCGACTTTTATTTTGAAGTAAAATTCAAACTTGGCCTCTTATAGCCGTATTTATTTTTATTTGTAACTCATAACTTTTCTTTGTAAAATTCGTGAAAGTCGTCGTTTCTTTCAATCAAATTTAAATTAAATTATTAATTTAAATTTAAAAAAGGGCCAAAAATAAATTTTTCTGTGGTGTATGTGGAAAGGTAAACTATTTTATTATTTTTGTTCAAACGTCTGTGTCCGAATCCGTCGATGACTCTTCTTTTTCTTCTTTAATAGGTCGTAGCTCTTTCTATTTTCCTCGGCTTTCTTCATTGCTTTCTTTATTTCTTTCTTTCTTCTTACTTTCTCCTCCTGTTCTTCCTTTCTTCTTATTTTCTCTTTTTCTAACTGTTCTTCTCTTCTTGTCCTTGTTGCATCTTTGATATATTTTTCTTGTCTATATTTTGAAAGTCTTTTCATTTCCCCTAGTTCTTTTTCTTCCCTTTCTTTTTCTTGTTGGATTTTAATTCTTTTTAATGTATCTTCTAATTTCGCTGCTTCTTCATCTTTTTATCTCCTTATTTTCTCCTCTTCCTTACGTTTTTTCTCTTGTAGTCCTTATCTAATTTCTTGCATCGATGGCAATCCATAGAATATCCTTTTCTCTTATGCGAGTTTTTGGATTCTTGGATCACCTCTCCTTGATCCGTTTTCGTCATACATTTTTACTTTTATTTCCAGGTTTTTTCTTTCTCTGATCTTTTTTGTTGCCTTCTTCATTTCCTTTTCGACTTCGGCCCTGCTCCTTCTATCTATCTCCTCCATTCTAGCTATTTTCTCCTCTGTTGTCTCTGTTGATGGTGGTTGAAGAAGATCAACCCAGTGATCCCAGATCTGAAACGAGACGTGGTCCAATACTATGACACGTCTATGTCCGTGTGAATATGGTAGGAGACGATATAAATGCCCGGGTTGCGCGCGTAACCCATTTCTCCTCTTCTGAATTTGAAAACTCGAAAGTATACGATTGCCGGTCGGAACACTTCGGCGGTTCTATTTATATCTCTATCTGCTTTGAAATAAAATGAAGAGATTGGGATTTTAATATTTCCAGATTTCGATGCTGGGCTGGTGATTCTCATGATTTGAATACTTCGCGCGCCTCTTTAATGCGTGTCTTTTGAGGTTACGTTACTTTAAGTATAAAATATAAATTATATAAACATTAATACTATTATATATATATATATATATATTATTAATGATAATATTATAATTATGTTATATTATAATAGTCTTATTTAAATCTTGATCCGCATTTGAAAGAAATTTAAAAAATTCAACCAATTTGTTAACATTTTTATTTCTTTTATTTGAAGGTTCATCTCTTTCGTTGAAATTACATTTTTGAAACTGACAATTAATTTATATCATTTTGGGTTAAAAAATCATGTATTTTGTTAACAATTCGTCTTTCTTTGTAGAAATTAAATTGCTTTATGAAAAATTTATACTTCTTGATTAGAAATTACATTTTTCGGTTGAATTATCAGTCCTTTTGTTGTGAATGCACCGATATTGTTAAAAATTAAAATCATAATTTTTGAGTGGAAAATTCGATTATTCACTTAAAGTTGAACTACTTATTAAAAAAATTAATTTTTTCTTTTTAAGGATTCATAATTATAGTTGAAAATTCAACTAGTTGCCTTTAAATTAGGTTAAAAATT
Source organism: Belonocnema kinseyi (assembly GCF_010883055.1). Classification (NCBI taxonomy): domain Eukaryota; kingdom Metazoa; phylum Arthropoda; class Insecta; order Hymenoptera; family Cynipidae; genus Belonocnema; species Belonocnema kinseyi. Next base: position 21,169,367 of record NC_046658.1, read on the forward strand.
CAGCTTTTTTGTAGATAATACTTTTTTTGACTTTAAAAGTTAAAAATTTATTAAAATTAAATTAACCTTTTTTAGTAGAAATTTAATCTTTTTGGTTGAAAATGTATCATTTTTGGTCAAAAATGCAATTGTCTGGTTAAAATATGAACTGAACATCTTCTTGGGTTTAAAAGTCGATTATTTCACTAAGAGTTGAACTACTTTGTAAAAAAATACGTTTTTTTAAACAAGGTTTTATAATTATGGTTGAAAATGTAACTATTTGGTTGAAAGTTTAACTCTTTGATTGAAAACTCATATTTTTCGTATAAGAAATTCAACTTTTTGTAGATAATTCGTCTGTTTGACTTTAAAATTAAATAATTTCGTTGAAAATTCATGTACTTTGTTTAAAATTTGTCTTTTTTTGTACATCATTAATTTTCTTGGTCATAAATTCATCTGATTGGTTGACAACTCGACAACTTTGTTGAAAATAAATTTTTTCCGTTAAAAATTATTTATTTTTATCTGAAAATGTAACTTTCATAGGATTGATTAAAAATTAATCTTATATATTGGTTAAGTTTGAAAATCGTTTTTTTTCTTAGAACATTAATCTTCTTGGTCAAAAATTCACCTTTTCCCTTGAAAATTTAACAATTTTATTGAAAATTCGTTTTTTTTTTCCTTGTTCAATTCAATTTTTTATCACAGCTTTTATCTGGAAATTGAACTATTCCATTATTTGGTTCAGCTTTATCCTGTAAATTGTATTAGTTAAAACACCAATTATTTGTTAGAAAATTAATTAATTTGTTTTCGATTATGACTGTTATGACCGTTCATTTTAAAAAATCCATTACGAACAACTGTTAAAAACTATACAAATTTGAACAGAATGGTTCGAAATAGACAGCCTTGAATTGTTAAATTTGTAAGGAGCTAAATTTTAAGTTTAAACGCTAACATTTGAATTTAAAAAAAGATTCAGAATTAATTTCAAACTTGAAATTATTTCAAATAATTTGAAACACGATTTATACTTTTACAGATTTAAAAAAAATAAGCTTTTTGAGAATTTTACAGTATTTAAAAAAAATAACAAAAATTGTTGTGATTGCCAAGAACATTGAAAATGATTTTTTATTTTGACAAATAAATTTTAAGTGAGTATTTGAAAACATTTTAAAAATTAAAAAAAAAAGAATCCGGAAGATTTTAAGGAAATTTTTTTATTTTGCAGTTTTTTTTTAATTTCAGGAAAAAATCTAATTAACAATATATATCAATTTTCAACCAAAAAGTTTACTTTTTAACTAATTAAATTTACTTTCTATTAAATAATTGGTGTTATAACTAATACAATGTACAGGATAAAGTTTCAATCAAAAATTGAATAGTTCAATTTTGAAATTCAAATTCAGTTTCAAATTTTGGTTGAAAAATCATATTTTTGGATTAAAAATTCAGCTTTTTTGTAGATGATACCCTTTTTGACTTTTAAAATTTATCAAAAGGATGAGAGGGGAGAGGGAAAGCAGTGAAGAGAAGGAAGATATCGGGGCCAGTATAAAATACCAGAAAATGTTTAGATCGCCGCCGGAAAAGCAGAGTTTGGTAGGGAAAAGCGATAACAGGGAGGGTGCCGACGGTAGCGGAGATGAAATGTCGATGAAAGAAGAAAGGCTAAAGGAAATTAGAGAAGTGATGATAGAGGTAATGGGGATTTATGAAGAAAAGCAGGAGAGAAGGGGAGAGGAATTAAAGAAGGAAATTAGGCGGGAAATGGCTGAAGTTAAGAAAGAAATAAAAAAATGGGAAGAAATCGGGGAAAAGTTGGAAAAGAGGATGGAGTCATTGGGGCAAAAACTAGTGAAGCAGGAAGAAATTAATAACACAAAGGTAGAGGAGATAAGAGGTAGGATGAAGAAACTTGAAAGCTCAAACGGGAATTGCGGTGGGGGCAAGAGTGGGAATAAAGGAGTTAGAAAGGCTGAGAAAAATAGAACAAAGAATAGAGAAGAAAGAGAGGGAAGAAAGAAAATTGAACTTAGTGATAAAGGGTATAAGATTAGAGGGGAAGGAGCTGAAGGAAGGGGTGGACGAAGTACTAAAAAGGATTGATGCTAAGGTAGAGATAGAGGAAATGCGAAATATAGGAAGGGAAGTGAGAAGAGGGGAGATTATGGTATTGGTGAAACCAAAGAAATGGGAACATAAGAGGGAGGTGATGACAAAGAAGAGGCTATTATATGGTAGTCCGGAGAGAATAGAGGATGATTTGACATGGGTAGAAAGGAAGAT